>NC_068448.1:20409611-20716561 GCF_023373465.1 Oncorhynchus keta
TTAAGATTAAAGCAAGATCAATTTATGTACAGATAGTCATTACTAGCTGTCAACATGGAGATTCAGTGGGACTAGGGATTGTGTCTGATCAATGATCCCTTCTATTTTATGGATTGTAGCCTACATGTACAGTACCAGTCAAAAGTTTGACCACCATAGTCGCTGTGCCCAAGAGCACCAAGGTAACCTGCCTAAATGACTACCAACCCGTAGCACTCACATCTGTAGCCATGAAGTGCTTAAAAGGCTGGTCATGGCCCACATCAACACCATTATCCCAGGACCCTAGACCCACTCCAATTTGAATACTGCCCCAACAGTTCCCCAACTGATGCAATCTCTATTGCACTCCACACTGCCCTTTCCCACCTGGACAAAAGAACACCTATGTGAGAATGCTATTCATTGACAACAGCTCAGCATTCAACACCATAGTGGCCTCAAAGCTCATCACTAAGCTAAGGACCCTGGGACTAAGCACCTCCCTCTGCAACTGGATCCTGGACTTCCCGATGGGCCGCACCCATGGTAAGGGTAGGTAAACAACACATCCGCCACGCTGATCCTCAACACGGGGGCCCCTCAGGGGTGTATGCTCAGTCCCCTCCTGAACTCCATGTTAACCCATGACTGCACGGCCTAGCACGACTCCAATACCATCAGTAAGTTTGCAGATGACACAACAGTGGTAGGCCTGATCACCAACAACAATGACAAAGCCTATAGGGAGGAGGTCAGAGACCTGGCAGTGTAGTGCCAGGATAACAACCTCTCCCTCAATGTGATCAAGACAAAGAAGATGATTGTGGACTACAGGAAAAGGAGGACCGAACACGCCCCCATTCTCATTGACGGGGCCTTAGTGGAGAAGGTTGAGAGCTTCAAGTTCCTTGGTGTCCACATCACCAAGAAACTCTCATGGTCCAAACACACCAAGACAGTCGTGAAGAGGGCACAACAATGCCTATTCCCTCAAAGTTCTACAGCAGCACCATCGAGCGCATCCTGACTGGTTGCATCACCGTCTTGTATGGCAACTGGTTGGCCTCCAACTGCAAGGCACTACAGAGGGTAGTGCGTACGGCCCAGTACATGACTGGGGCAAAGCTTCCTGCCATCCAGGACCTCTATACCAGGCGATGTCAGAGGAAGGCCATAAAAATTGCCAAAGACTCCAGCCACCCTAGTCATAGACTGTTATCTCAGCTATCGCACAGCAAGCGGTACCGGAGTGCCAAGTCTTGGTCCATAAGGTCTCTTATCAGATTCTATGCCCAAGCCGTAAGACTCCTAAACAGCTAATCAAATGGCTACCCAGACTATTTGCAACATCTCCCCCCACCCACATTTTTACACTGCTGCAACTCTCTGTTTATTATCCATCCATGCATAGTCACTTTGCCTACATGTACATATTACCTAGACTAACCGGTGCCCCCGCACATTGACTCTGTACCGGGACCCCCTGTATACAGCCTAGCAACTGTTATTTTATTGTTGCTCCTTAATTATTTGTTATTTTTCTGTATTTTTTTTTTTACTTCAGTTTATTTTATTAAATACTTAACATTTATTTGTCTTAAAACTGCATTGTTGGTTAGGGGTTTGTGAGGAAGCATTTCACTATAAAGCCCTTAACCCTATTACCGTTTTATTCGGCGCATGTGACAAACACAATTTCATTTTATTTGATGACAGCTTTGCACACTCTTGGCATTCTCTCAACCAGCTTCATGAGGAATGCTTTTCCAACCATCTTGAAAGAGTTCCCACATATGCTGAGCACTTGTTGCCTGCTTTTCCTTCACTCTGCGGTCCAACTCCATTGGGTTGAGGTCAAGTCAAATCAAATTTTATTGGTCACATACACATGGTTAATAGATGTTAATGTGAGTGTAGCGAAATGCTTGTGCTTCTAGTTCCGACCGGGTCAGGTGATTGTGGAGGCCAGGTCATATGATGCATCACTCCATCACTCTCCTTCTTGGTCAAATAGCCCTTACACAGGCTGGAGGTGTGTTTTGGGTCATTGTCCTGTTGAAAAACAAAATGATAGTTCCACTAAGCCCAACCAGATGGGATGGTGAATCACTGCAGAATGCTCTGATAGCCATGCTGGTTAGGTGTGCCTTGAATTCTAAATAAATCACAGACAGTGTCACCAGCAAAGCACCCCCACACCATCACACCGCCTTCTCCATGCTTCACGGTGGGAAGCACACATGAAGAGATAATTGGTTCACTTACTCTGCGTCTCACAAAGACCAAAAATCTCAAATTTGGACTCATCAGACCAAAGGACAGATTTCCACCAGTTTAATGTCCATTGCTCATGTTTCTTTGCCCAAGCAAGTCTCTTCTTATTATTTGTGTCCTTTAGTAGTGGTTTCTTTGCAGCAATTTGATCATTAATGCCCGATTCACTTAGTCTCCTCTGAACAGTTGATGTTGAGATATGTCTGTTACTTGAACCCTGGGAAGTATTTATTTGGGCTGCAATCTGAGGTGCAGTTAACTCTAAATTAACTTATCCTCTGCAGCAGAGTTAACTCTGGGTCTTCCTTTCATGTGGCGGTCCTCATGAGAGTCAGTTTCATCATAGCGCTTGATGGTTTTACGACTGCACTTGAAGACACTTTAAAAGTTCTTGAAATGTTCTGCATTGACCTTCATGTCTTAAAGTAATGATGGACGTTTCTCTTTGCTTATATGAGCTGTTCTTGCCATAATACGGACTTGGTGTTTTACCAAATAGGACCATCTTCTGTATACCACCCCTACATTGTCACAACCCAACTGATTGGCTCAAATGCATGAAGATGGAAAGAAATTCCACAAATTACCTTTTAACAAGGCACACCTGTTAATTGAAATGCATTCCAGGTGACTACCTCATGAAGCTAGTTGTGAGAGTGCCAAGAGTGTGCAAAGCTGTCATCAAGGCAAAGGGTGGCTAATTTGAAGAATCTAACACTTTTTTGGTTACTACATGATTCCATATGTGTTGTTTCATAGTTCTGATGTCTTCACTATTATTTTACAGTGTAGAAAATAGTAAAACAATGAAGAGAAACCCTTGAATGAGTAGGTGTGACCAAACTTTTGACTGATACTGTATATAGTAACTGATTCCTTCAAAGTATGTGCACAACCCAAACCACTCTGAGTGTGTTGTTGTCACTTAGTTTTTGTTAAGGTTTATTGTTTTTTTATTTTTTATTTACACTAAAAATGTTATGGAGAAATTTGTATTTGTTGCTTTAGGTTACGTGTCTTATTCTTCAACAACAATCGGTGTATGTATGTTGGGATTTAACAATAAAATAAATGTTTTAGAAACTAAGCCAGGGCTTTGGTCTGGTGATGGCTGAAGGTTGTTCTCCCAGTTTGTGTCTGATGTGTAAATACACTACAGGGATCACTCTTGAGGCTCTGCTGCAGGAGACCGTGGCAATATGACCAGTGTTTTTTGTACTCCATCAAATTGCAATGGAGACCTTTGGAAGAGACGTGGCTTCACAGTGTAGCAGAGAACATGTTGCTTATAAACAGAGAACAATTTAGGGCTTTGAATAATCTGCTACCAGTGCAGATTTATCACGGAGTCAAAACAGAAGGGAGACCCTATGCTTTTTGTTAGAATTAAAATAGACATAAGCTTGTCCATTCAAAACAAAGGGCTGTGTTCAACACAAATGTATTGAAAGCCTTTGACATGGGTAGATAGAAGTAGGCTGCAGTACAGTACAGTACAAGCCGGGGTGCAGCACTTTAAAACTGATTCAATCCTTCCCTCTAGTGGCCATATAATATAACACAGTAACCCATGGTTACCATGATGACTTGTCCTGGTGGTACTACATGGAACAAATATATAAATGCAACATGTAAACTGTTGGTCCTATGTTTCATAAGCTGAAATAAAAGATCCCAGAAATGTTCCATACTCACAAAAAGCTCAAATCTCTCAAATGTTGTGCACAAATTGGTTACATCCCTGTTCGTGAGCATTTCTCCTTTGCCAAGATAAATATCCACCTGACAGGTGTGGCATATCAAGAATCTGATTAAACAGCATGATCATTACACGGGTGCACCTTATGCTGGGGTCAATAAAAGGCCACTCTAAAATGTGCAGTTTTGTCACACAACACAATGCCACAGATGTTTTTTCAGGGAGCGTGCAATTGGCATGCTGACTGCATGAATGTCCACCAGATAATATAATGATAACTTCTCTACTATAAGCCGCCTCCTACGTTGTTTTAGAGAATTTGTCACTAAGTCCAACCAGTCTCACTACTGCAGACCACGTGTATGGCCTTGTGGAGCGAGTGGTTTGCTGATGTCAGCATTGTGAACAGAGTGCCCCATGGTGGCGGTGGGGTTATGGTATAGGCAGTTATAAGCTACGGACGACAAACACAATTGCATTTTATCCATGGCAATTTGAATGCAATGTGATACCGTGATGAGATCCTGAGGCCCATTGTCGTGTCATTCATCCACCGCCATCATCTCATGTTTCAGCATAATAATGCACGACCCCATGTTGCATCTGTACACAATTCCTGGAGCTGAAAATGTCCCAGTTCATCCATGGCCTGCATACTCACCTGATATGCCACCCATTGAGCATGTTTGGGATGCTCTGGATCATAGTGTACGACAGCGTGTTCCAGTTCCCATCAATATCCAGCAACTCCGCACAGCCATTAAAGAGGAGATGGACAACAGTCCACGGGCCCCAATCAACAAATGGTGGTCACACCTGATACTGACTGGTTTTCATGAGGTAAATGGTAGTCACACCTGATACTGACTGGTTTTCATGAGTCAAATGGTGGTCACACCTGATACTGACTGGTTTTCATGAGGTAAATGGTGGTCACACCTGATACTGACTGTTTTTCATGAGGTAAATGGTAGTCACACCTGATACTGACTGGTTTTCATGAGTCAAATGGTGGTCACACCTGATACTGACTGGTTTTCATGAGGTAAATGGTGGTCACACCTGATACTGACTGTTTTTCATGAGGTAAATGGTGGTCACACCTGATACTGACTGGTTTTCATGAGGTAAATGGTGGTCACACCTGATACTGACTGTTTTTCATGAGGTAAATGGTGGTCACACCTGATACTGACTGGTTTTCATGAGGTAAATGGTGGTCACACCTGATACTGACTGTTTTTCATGAGGTAAATGGTGGTCACTGACCATGAGGTAAATGGATACTGACTGTTTTTCATGAGGTAAATGGTGGTCACACCTGATACTGACTGGTTTTCATGAGGTAAATGGTGGTCACACCTGATACTGACTGGTTTTCATGAGGTAAATGGTGGTCACACCTGTTTTTTTGATCCATTCCCTTTTTTCAATGTATCTGTGACCAACAGATGCATATCTGTATTCCCAGTCATGTGAAATCCATAGATTATGGCCTAATTAATTTATTTTAATTGACTTATTTCCTTATGAACTGTAACTCAAAAAATAAAAATGAAATTGTTGCATGTTGCATTTATATTTTAATTCAGTATAGTGTTGAGTATAGTGCTAAAATGGCTTTGCTTGAACCTACAAATTGTTGGATAGAATTGGTTGTCCTTGCTGCTATCCAAATTAATGTGTCACTTTGGCCCTGGAGAGATCATGTGCATTTCAGTGTATATTAGGGTCAGTGTCCCATACCTGTCCTGTTTGGTGCTGTCCAGCCACTGCAATTTTCAGCCTAGATCTTATCCAGGTAGAGGGTGAAGTCACTGGTGAATGTTCCGCCTGATTGGTTTTTGAAGATGTTGATGACTTTGTCCTTTTCACAGCATTAGTGAAAGCCACCTGGGAGAGACAATGAGTGATATTAACCCCACAATGATCAAGAGTCACAGAGAAATGTAGAACCTCATAATATAAAAACAGGAGTCATATTTTTTAAATCTTTTAATTGACATTTTTTTGTATAAAATGTTTTGTCCACTTTAGGCAACAGTTAGCATAAGAGTAATTATCACAGCTTTGAGATGAAGTCCAACCAAACCTCAGTCACTCTTTTCAGTCATATATACTGTACCTCTGCTCTCAAACACAGACAAACATAATAATCATATCATTAGTGGGTTGGAGTTCATTTAGTGCAGTGGTCCCATACCTTAATCCATTCATAGGAAGCCAAAGATGAAGACTCAACAATAGGCAGCTATTCAGTTTCACTCAACAATTCCTTAAAGGCCGGAACTGTGTTACGGTAAGCAATGGTGGAAAATAAATCTATTTGATTGAGAAGATCACTACAAGTCTCTTCAGAATTAATCAGAGCTTAAGTTTCCAATTAAATCTTCTAGAAATTGGTGGATGATGAGAGCAACAAATCCGGTTTGAAACCACTGCTTTGGTGCAACTCTTAAACATGATTATATTATTAAGACAATATCACACCCCTCATGCACAGCATCTCATCCTGTGTTAGTTAGGCCCATATACTGTACAGAAAAAAGGGTTCCAACGGGATCTTCAGCTGTCCCCATAGGAGAACACTTTTTGGTACTATGTAGAACCCTACATGGAACCAAAAATGGTTATTCAAAGGGTTCTCCTATGGGACAGCTGAAGAACTCGTTCAGGTTCTAGATAGCACCTATTTTTCTAAGAGTATACACGATACATTGAGCAAGATGGCAACAAGCTTTAAAATAGATAATCAGTTAAAGGAGCACAACATCAGGAAAGGATGGAGACAATGTGCACGATGTGTCGGCACACTCACTTACATAGGTCAGTACAAACAGACACAGCATAAAAATACATTTCAAATAAAAAAAATGTTATAGGATTGTGGTTATATATACTGACATGTACAGTATGTCATTCCATAATTCTCTCAGACGCCTTAAAGTAATGCTTCCCTCACCACAGAAACGGTTGATTAAAATGCATTTTCTGTGGATTTCAAACTTTCAATCAGAAACGTCCATGATTCAATGTCCATCAAGATACACAGTCCTCAAAGTAATATTTTGTGTAATGGTAGGATTTTTTTAAATTATTGTAAACCTATAAGAACAGCACCTTTTAGGAAATAATATGACTACTCATATGCATACCCCACTCCCAGGCCCCCAACACACACGCTCACACACTCAAACAAACACACATACACACTCAACAAAACTTCTACAATTCAGGTTTTGTCATATCCTCTTTACATTATTATTCTGTAATAATACTTCAAACACCTCAGGCTTTCCTTTTCTTTTGACTCTTTAAATTATATTTTTTAAATGACATCTTATGGCGTAAAATAGCTGTGTTTCATAGAGAATCCTACTCTGTAAAAAAATATCTAGTTGTTTCAACTAATTATTACTAAGGACAGTTGAAGTAAGAAGTTTACATACACCTTAACCAAATACATTTAAACTCAGTTTTTCACAATTCCTGACATTTAATCCGAGTAAAAATTCCCTGTCTCAGGTCAGTTAAGATCACCACTTTATTTTAAGATTGTGAAATGTCAGAATAAGAGTATAGAATGATACATTTCAGCTTTTATTTCTTTCATCACATTCCCAGTGGGTCAGAAGTTTACATGCACTCAATTAGTATTTGATAGCATTGCCTTTAAATTGTTTAACTTGGGTCAAAATCTACCCACAATAAGTTGGGTGAATTTTGGCCCCTTCCTCCTGACAGAGTTGGTGTAAATGAGTCAGGTGTAAATGAGTCAGGTTTGTAGGCCTTCTTGCTCGCACACACCTTTTCAGTTCTGCCCACAAATGTTCTATAGGATTGAGGTCAGGGCTTTGTGATGGCCACTCCAATACCTTGACTTTGTTGTCCTTAAGCCATTTTGCCTTAAATTTGGAAGTATGCTTGGGGTCATTGTCCATTTGGAAGACCCATTTGCGACCAAGCTTTAACTTCCTTACTGATGTCTTGAGATGTTGCTTCAATATATCCACATAATGTTCCTCCCTCATGATGCCATCTATTTTGTGAAGTGCATCAGTCCCTCCTGCAGCAAAGCACCCCCACAACATGATACTCCCACCCCTGTGCTTCACGGTTGGGATGGTGTTCTTCAGCTTGCAAGCCTCCCCGTTTTTCCTCCAAACATAACGATGGTCATTATGGCCAAACAGGTCTACTTTTGTTTCATCAGACCAGAGGACATTTCTCCAAAAAATATGATCTTTGTCCCTAAATGCAGTTGCAAACTGTAGTCTGGCTTTTTTTATGGCGGTTTTGGAGCAGTGGCTTTTTCCTTGCTGAGCGGCCTTTCAGGTTATGTCGATATAGGACTCGTTTTACTGTGGATATAGATACTTTCGTACCTGTTTCCTCCAGCATCTTCACAAGGTCCTTTGCTGTTGTTCTGGGATTGATTTGCACCTTTCGCACAAAAGTACGTTCATCTCTAGGAGACAGAACACATCTCCTTCCTGAGCGGTATGATGGCTGCGTGGTCCTGTGGTGTTTATACTTGCGAACGATTGTTTGTACAGATGAACGTGGTACCTTCAGACATTTGGAAATGGCTCCCAAGGATGAATCAGACTTGTGGAGGTCTACAATATTTCTTCTGAGGTCTTGGCTGATTTCTTTTGATTTTCCCTTGATGTCAAGCAAAGAGGCACTGAGTTTGAAGGTAGGCCTTGAAATACATCCACAGGTACACCTCCAATTGACTCAAATTATGTCAATTAGCCTATCAGAACCTTCTAAAGCCATGACATAATTTTCTGGAATTTTCCACGCTGTTTAAAGGCACAGTCAACTTAGTGTATGTAAACTTCTGACCCACCGGAATTGTGATACAGTGAATTATAAGTGAAATAATCTGTCTGTAAACAATTGTTGGAAAAATTACTTGTGTCATGCACAAAGTAGATGTCCTAACCAACTTGCCAAAACTATAGTTTGTTTACAAGAAATTTGTGGAGTGGTATTAAAAAAATAGTTTTAATGACTCCAACCTAAGTGTATGTAAACGTCTGACTTCAACTGTAACTGGTTCCATAGCCGTTCTTTTGTTTACTCAACTTTTTTGGTCCAAGTGTTATAGGAACTTTAAAAAAATGTTGGCCCAAACTTAAAGAAAACCTGGGCAAAACATTCTGTCCATTTAAAATGTGTTGGCTCAACTCTCATTTGTTCATTCAACTATAAATTGTTACTTGGGCATGTTAACTAAAAACATCTGTGCAACTGGTTACACACACACAGTACTTTTCACATACAATGTTTTCAATGTACATATTTGACATTATGCATGTTCATTTATAAATAAATTATTATTCAATATGTCCTCACCTGAGATTTGAACTCACAACCTCTTGGAACATGACAATCCGATCTCCCTGCTACACCACCATATCTATGTCAATTGTCAGTTAATCTGACTATTCTCTCACCATTGATTTGATTGACTTATTTCAGCAATTTAATTTTTTTCTGTATAGTTGTCTAATGCTGGTGCGGTATATTACTCTGTTTTAATGTTACTCCATAATCACTATAATAAATACAGGTTTTTATTGAGTGTACATTTAGATTCAAACTGAGATTTACTTTGAAGTGCAAGATGTAGCAAAACATGTGAAATCAGTCATTGTGACAGACAACGTGGTGTAGCAGGTAGATTACAATTCCGTGCACCAAGAGGTTGTAATTTTCAACCCCAGCTGAGGCCATGTTGAATATTAATTACTGTATGAATGAACATGCACAACATAAATCATGTATTTCAACTTGTGTCAAATATGTCAATTGAAAATATTGTATGATAAAAGCGCTGCTTTGTTGTATATTACATTTGTTGGGGTTCAGGTACCACTTGGCACAAAAGGTAAACACAAAAACAGCTGTGGAACCAGTTACTTAATAATAATAATTAGTTGAAAGAACTAGATTTGTTTTTACAGTGTAGAGCTTTGCCCCTACAGACTCATTATATGAGGTCTATTCTGTCCCATCCTCACATGGACTCTGACCACCTGTACGATGATCTGACATGCTAACTAAAAACAAAGACCGGTTTCTTTCAGTCGTGCATAAAACAGAGATCAAAGACTTCTTGCGCTCAATATCAACAGCATCACAATTTTACAAAGACGAAGTGTAATATATCACTATAACATTGTAATGGTTACTATTATAGGTCAACTGTCTTTTAATAAATAAACTGTGCTTGCGTGAGAGGTCTAAGATAGGTATACCCGGAGAGACGCTATTTAGAAAGAGAAGCCGGTGCAAACCTTTGATTTTAACTATTTTTTTACCATTTTGCCCCAATGCAGAAAGGGGCCCATATCACCCTGTGTCTATGCTAATTGACCTCAAAGTGCATATAGATCATACAAGCAGCTCTTTCAGCTCTGCCTTGCCCATTGCAAACTCTTATACAGTACACCAAAAACAAGTATATCCAGGATTGTTTTTTAGGTCTATTCTCAGTCAGAGGGGGAGGTGGGGAATAGATACTACCAGTGGCCCTAATTTGGCTTCAAAACGAACAGCTATAAGAAGTGTACCAGACTAACGTGAAGTTTACAATGCTCACTAAATACTCACACTTTTTTTAAACACAACTGTTGTTTATTTTATCGGTCTACAGTATAGAACAGGGCACATATTCTTCTTAACCCCACCTCCTTTCAGTTGTACAACTGACTAGGTATCCCCCTTTCCCTTGTTAAACAAGCCACTCGAATCCACTGAAAGATTCTGAAATGCTCCCTTGAGGGGCGGCAGGTAGCCTAGTGGTTAGAGCGTTGGGCCAGTAACCAAAAGGTTGCTGTATCGAATCCCCGAGTTGACAAGGTCTGCCCCTGACCCAGGCAGGAACCCACTGTTCCCCGGTAGGCCGTCATTGTAAATAAGAATGAGTTCTTAACTGACTTGCCTAGTTAAATAAAGGTTAAAAACATTTTTGAAATGAAAAGGCCCAGAGCCAATGTTAATGATCACACCACCACATTGTCTCTTTGTGGTGCCG
Organism: Oncorhynchus keta; assembly: GCF_023373465.1. Classification (NCBI taxonomy): domain Eukaryota; kingdom Metazoa; phylum Chordata; class Actinopteri; order Salmoniformes; family Salmonidae; genus Oncorhynchus; species Oncorhynchus keta. Next base: position 20,420,615 of record NC_068448.1, read on the forward strand.
GGAACTAAAAACAACACAACTTAGTTCTCAATGACTCAATTACACCTCCCACACAAACATGTAATTTCTTTCGTTAAGGCCAACATGGCTGCCAAATGGCACCATATTCCCTACATAGTGCACTACTTTTGATCAGAGCCCTATGGGCCCGGTCTAAAGTAGTGCACTATAAAAGGGAAAAGGGTGCCATTTGGGACAGGTCCCATGATCTCCACCCCTTTAAAATAAGAGCATTTCATTGACATATAACTGAAACGACAGTACTGCTGCAGGGAAAGATCTGTGTGTGCTTTCAGGATGACTTTCCCTCCTTTACTTTAGTTTTTAATGGAACTGCAAATTTTTGTCAAATCGATTATCGTAGTAATGATGGTTATTATTATGAATTCTAACCTGTAACATCATACTCATTTTTGATAACTACACTGTCTATCCATGAGGTGCAGGCTTTATTCAGCTCAAAATAAAGCTATTGTGCAAAACATCTGCAGAGGTGCTCGTACTAAACCTCGGGGGGCAGTGGTGGGTACATATCTCCTGTGGCCAGACAGGCCACTTCCTGACACTGCCCTTCTGAGGAACTCTGCTGGGGGCTGAATGGTACCTCCTTAGCCCCCACGCCATTCTCTGTGCACAGAGCCACCGGAGGCGAAAACTCGCCCTCATCCTGCCCGCAGGTAATACCTCTATGCTCCACCCTTTCTTGCTCCTCTCCTCCCCCTGGTTCTTTACCTACACACTCCTCCTCCTCCACAGGCTGAGACTCCTCAAACGGCTCTTTCTCCATGGGACCTAACTGGTAGTATAGCAGGGAGGAGGCCGGGTCTTTGAGGCCACCACGAGGGTTGTCCCCTTCCCCCTCCCAATTTCCCTCCTGGTTCTCTGTGATGCAGAGCAGGGTAGCCCCAGTGGGGAATGGGCCCTGGAGGAGGGAGATAGGGACCCCCTCCACCCCAACCCCTACCCCAGGCTCCCCAGACAGCTCCCCCTGCAGGGCCCCAGGCAGGAGGCACAGAGCCTGCTCCCCCAGGCTACCTGCTCCCCCCCTGCCCCTCTGCGCCTCCTCCTCTTCCTCTTCCTCCCTCATCCTCTCCTGCTCCTCGGCACTTTGCAGGTGGAGCACGGCGATCTCGTTCTCCCGCTCCAGGCAGGCCTGCTCAGTCAGGAGGTCCTGAGCCTCTAGGACCATCTGGACCTCTCTCTCCTCTGTCTCTAACTCAGAGTCCAGGCCATGGGCCCCTGTGGACAGGTCAGGGTCTGGGGAGGGAGGCCTGGTGGAGGAGTGGAAGGAGAGCAGGTCAGACTCTTCATACTGCTCCCCAACACCCGACCGCTGCCCCAGCAGCCTCCTCTTCTCCAGGTCCAGCTTCATGATGGTGTGCAAGTAGTGTGTTCGCACGCGCAGAGGATTGAATTCGATGCGGCCCACCGAGTTCCTACAGCCGTCCCGAGAGCAGCCACAGGGGAAAGACATCCTGTCCACCTGGGAAGAGAAATAGAGAGAATATACGCAGTTATAGTGTATTTTACTGAATATTATATGTCTGTAAGGCATTGATTTCCTGTTCATCTTAATACTAATGCTGCCATCTGTACTAGGGTTGAAAAGCAGGAACCAGCGTACCAAGACTTCCCACCCAAACCTACTCCCTTTTCCCGGGATAAATAACTGTGAGAAACCGGGAAATTCTAATACATTATTTCTATGAACAGCATGACGTGAAATGGAACTGTTAAATGATATGTGATGTCTAAATGTGTCTTCTCTACGGCCTTCTCTCTGCTATCTGCATGATCAATCATCAACGCTCAGGGTGGGGACAGACAGCGCATCTCAGTATGGAGCGCAGTTCACAATATATGTATCATCTATCTCATCATGGTAAAAACAATATTGTGAGGTAGGCATACATTTGCTGCAGCATAGCCTATGCTGCAGAAATATAACAACTGAATGCGTGTCATATTTACACATCTCCATCTAGCATTCGGGATCACCTTATTTTTAACGTAAAGAATTGTTTTTTTAAATTGCAGCTGCAGTTATAAAACAGCCTATCACACGAATATCATTGCGAGCACTCTCTCGCAGTCTTTCTGTCTCCATCACTTCCATTCAAATTGTATCCAAAACAGATCATCATGTTCAAGATTGATATGTATATACAGTAACCAGTCAAAAGTTTGGACACTACTCATTCAAGGGTTTTCTTAAATGTTACCATTTTCTACATGGTATAGTCATGTAGTAACCAAAAAAAGTGTTCAACAAATCTAAATATATTGCATGTTTTACATTCTTCAAAGTAGCCACCCTTTGCCAAGAGTATGCAAAGCTATCATCAAGGCAATCTCTCAACCAGCTTCATGAGGTAGTCACATGGAATGCATTTCAACTAACAGGTGCGCCTTGTTAAAAGTTAATTTATGGAATTTCCTTTTATTATGAATTATTATTTATTCATTTGAGCCAATCAGTTGTGTTGTGACATGGTAGGGGTGGTATACAGAAGATAGCCCTATTTGGTAAAACATTTGTTTTCTTTTACCCCTTTTTCCCCCCCAATTTCGTGGTATCCAATTGGTAGTAGTTACAGTCTTGTCCCGTCGCTGCAACTCCCGTACGGACTCGGGAGAGGTGAAGGTTCGAGAGCCATGCGTCCTCCGAAACACAACCCAACCAAGCCGCACTGCTTCTTGACAGAATGCCCATTTAACCCGGAAGCCAGCCGGCATAATGTGTCGGAGGAAACACCGTACACCTGGCGACCTGGTGAGCGTGCACTGCGCCCGGCCCGCCACACGAGTCGCTGGTGCGCGATGAGACAAGGATATCCCTATCGGCCAAACCCTCCTTAACCCGGAAGACGCTGGGCCAATTGTGTGGCAGTCGCGGCCAGCTGCGACAGAGCCTGGACTCGAACCCAGAATCTCTGATGGCACTGAGATGCAGTGCCTTAGGCCACTGCGCCACCTGGGAGGCTGGTAAAACATTTCTGCAGCATTTAAGTTCCCCAAGAACACAGTGGCTCCATCATTCTTAAATGGAATTAGTTTGGAACCACCAAGACTCTTCCTCGAGGTGGCTGCCTATACAGACTGAGCAATAGGGGGTCACTCTGAAAGAGCTCCAGAGTTCCTCTGTGGAGATAGATGGTTGTCCTTCTAGAAGGTTCTCCTATTTCTGCAGAACTCCACTAATCAGGCCATTATGGTATAGCCACTCCTCAGTAAAAGGCACATGACAGCCCACTTGGAGTTCTCTAGTATGATGAAACCAAGATTGAGTCAGCCTATTAACTATAAAAATGTAAATTTGTCCTATTATATTTCCAAATTAAAATCTAATTCACTAGCCTACAATTATAACTTTGTAGTCCACATGTCCTGCACCAGCATGGCATGTTCTCTCCCAGCTTCATGGTTTGAAGGAAGTGTGTAATTCCAGTCCATATAATACAGTAATACAGTCCACACTCAAAAAGATTAGCCTACTGGAGCATGTTTCATTTATTTACCCAAGATAGCATCACTACATCTATGGGCTTTTATGTTTTTCTGACTCGTGCGTAATGTGCGGTAGGTAGAGTATAGGGTATATCATATGCTATGTATTGGATAACACCACATTCATTTGGGCATGGGCTCATAAATGTATTTAATATATGTCTCCTCAGGCTGAGGTAGCAACAGGCTTGCATTTTTATGCAGATCAAAGCTTTAATCAAATCCAGACTTATTTATATGCTTTAAAATTACACTTCCGGTTTGAGCAGGAAAATACCAGGTTACCCAGGAGAAAAGTGATTTATTTTCGGGATAGAACATTTGTCAAATACTGGCAAAATATTAAATCCTAATCTGAACTGAGTGCTGTACAAATACATCTCACGCACAAACACACACCTGGCACTTGATGCCAGCCTGGCTGCAGCCACAGTGGCGGGGGTCACAGTAGAAACGGCAGTCACAGCCACACTCCTCCCTAGATAGCCTGATGGTCCGTAGCTCAGCCTTCTCCCGGGCATCTATGCGGGCATTACCAGAAGCCCTGAGGAGAGCGCGGCGCCGTTTTGTGGGCAGTGGCTGCAGGAAGAAGCAGTCATCCACCTCCACCCCCTCCACGTCAAGGTCATCGTCTGATACATTGTCGAGGGTCAACAGGTCAGCCTGGGCACACTCCACCGTACCATTACGTGTCAGCTGGAGGTGATGGGGTGAATACAGAATACATACAGAACATTAAGACAAACAATCACACATACAAAGCTCACTAAGGATGGAATTCTGACTGGGGATGCATGCACATAACTCAAGTTTTAGTCCAAATCTTCCATTGATATCAACACATGATTTATGCAATTGTAAAGTTAAATGTGCATGCATCCAAATGATGATTCTAATCTGAACAGGGATTTCTCATTTAAACCCAAAAAGGTCCTTTAAAATGTAACTAAATATCCATGTTTGACCTCACCTTCATCTTGCGAGCGTTGAGCTTCTCCTGGCGGAGGTGTTGGCGCAGGGCGTGGCGGTGACTGGTCTCCTGCTCGCAGGCAAACTCTCCCAGGGTGTAGCTTCGGATGGAGCAGTGGTGGCGAGCCATGCCCAGGGAACTGCCTCCCTGGCTGGGCACGCTGGTGAAGCCCTGCTGCCTGGGGAAGTAGTACACCGTCACCACATCAAACCGCACCCGCTTCCGGCCTGGAGAGGGCTTGTGACGTCTTAGGATGGAGGTTGCTGGGTAGGGAAGGAGGAGGAGAAAAGAACAGGGAAGAGAAAAGGGTAAGTAAGGGTGGATGACCAGTTTCCATAAACAGGTTATAACCACAGATAGTATAAGGGTTATTATAGAGTAATATTCCACCATACACTTTAACACCAAGCCTATTTTAGCTGGACTTGAAATTCACTTTTCATTTTGCTAACTATTTGCCTAGTGCAGTCAGTAGGCCTACATTGGCCTACAAGTCTTTGGTGAGTAACTTAGCCAACAAATACTGCAGGTTTTACCGTAACCTAGCCCTTACGTATGAGTGCAGTACTGGAGGGGGGGTTGAGGCTATCACAGCTGTCAGCGCTGTCACTGCTGGAGATATCATCGTCTGAGTCCTTGGGCGTAGAGTAGGGAGAGCCACTGTCCACCTCCTCGAATCTTCGCTTGAGGCTGAGAGATGAAACTGCCTCCATGGAAACTTGGCGTCTGTAGAGACAGACAAACTTACGGTCAGAGACAGGCGGTTGGCAGTCGTCACAAAAAGAGAAAAAGCGAGAGAGAGAGAGAGAGAGTGTATCAGTCTGGCACATGCGTAGGTACACCATTGGAAAGACTTCATGAATACAATAGCGAAGGTGAGTGAGGCATATAACATAAGACTTTCATCAAGCCAAGGCATTTGAGAATTAGACAGTAGGCGTAATAATAATACATACAGTTGAAGTCGAAAATGTACATACACTTAGGTTGGAGTCATTAAAACTCATTTTTCAACCACTCCACAAATGTCTTGTTAATAAACTACAGTTTTGGCAAGTCTGTTAAAACATCTACTTTGTGCATGACACAAGTCATTTTTTGAACAATTGTTTACAGACAGATTATTTCACTTATAATTCACTGTATCACAATTCAAGTGGGTCAGAAGTTTACATACACTAAGTTGACTGTGCTTTTAATCAGCTTGGAAAATTCCAGAAAATTATGTCATGGCTTTAGAAGCTTCTTATTGGCTAATTGACATCATTTGAGTCAATTGGATGTGTACCTGTGGATGTATTTCAAGGCCTACCTTCACACTCAGTGCCTCTTTGCTTGACATCATGGGAAAAATCAGAAGAAATCAGCCAAGACCTCAGAAAAATATTGTAGACCTCCACAAGTCTGGTTCATCCTTGGGAGCAATTTCCAAATGCCTGAAGGTACCACGTTCATCTGTACAAACAGTAGTACGCAAGTATAAACACCATGGGACCATGCAGCCCTCATACTGCTCAGGAAGGAGACGCCTTCTGTCTCCTAGAAATTAAAGGTACTTTGGTGCGAAAGGTGCAAATCAATCCCAGAACAACAGTAAAACGATCGTATGAAGATGCTGGAGGAAACTGGTACAAAAGTATCTATATCCACAGTAAAACGAGTCCTATATCGACATAACCTGAAAGGCTCCTCAGCAAGGAAGAAACCACTGCTCCAAAACCGCCATAAAAAAAGCCAGACTACAGTTTGCAACTGCATATGGGGACAAATATCGTACTTTTTGGAGAAATGTCCTCTGGTCTGATGAAACAAAAGTAGAACTGTTTGGCCATAATGACCATCGCTATGTTTGGAGGAAAAAGGGGAGGCTTGCAAGCCGAAGATCACCATCCCAAACGTGAAGCACAGGGGTGGCAGCATCATGTTGTGGGGGTGCTTTGCTGCAGAAGGGACTGGTGCACTTCACAAAATAGATGGCATCATGAGGGAGGAAAATTATGTGGATATTGAAGCAACATCTCAAGACAGTCAGGAAGTTAAAGCTTGGTCGCAAATGGGTCTTCAAATGGACAATGACCCCAAGCATACTTCCAAGTTGTGGCAAAATGGCTTAAGGACAACAAAGTCAATGTATTGGAGTGGCCATCACAAAGCCCTGACCTCAATCCTATAGAAAATTTGTGGGCAGAACTGAAAAAGCGTGTGCGAGCAAGGAGGCCTACAACCCTGACTCAGTTACACCAGCTCTGTCAGGAGGAATGGGACACAACAATTCACCCAACTTATTGTGGGAAGCTTGTGGAAGGCTACCTGAAATATATGACCCAAGTTTAAATTTTTTAAGGCAATGCTACCAAATACTAATTGAGTGTATTTAAACTTCTGACCCACTGGGAATGTGATGAAAGACATAAAACCTGAAATAAATCACTCTACTATTATTCTAACATTTCACATTCTTAAAATAAAGTGGTGATCCTAACTGACCTAAGACAGGGAATTTTTACTAGGATTAAATGTGAGGAATTGTGAAACTGAGTTTAAATGTACTTGGCTAAGGTGTATATAAACTTCCGACTTCAACTGTACATCCTATGACGCTATCTGAATAACAAAATATATAAATCTCACTGTAACTGTTTATAAACATATGTTAATTAAATCAAATCTGGATCTGCAAGGTTGTAAGTACATTCTAAATAGCCTACAGTAGATTAAGAAGAATCCCCGGAGCACGTCTCTGGGCCGTGGATCGATTCCTCATACCACAACAGAGTGACATCAAGTTTTTGGTGTGGTCTCACTCTCATTTTATCTGTATTCTTACCCCAATCACTCTCTCCCTCATGAAAATCCTGCTTCCAAATCATTGAGTCTGGAAAATAATCCCCATGGCAACTAGGAAAGCAGCTAACTAGAGGTTTACATGAACGGAGAGACAAAGTAGCTGTTCTCTAGATAGGCAGCCTTATGTCCCTTTAGCGTTTCCTATAAAACATAGCGGGCCCCTTCAATAGCAGAGGATTTTGATGCCAGGGACAGGAGGTGGCTCTGGCAACAGCAGAGTGTCAAATAAGGCCATGCTGAGACATTTGAACAGACTCCCTCTATACATCTTTGTGACCCTTTCATGGTTTCAATGATCTTCACTATCATATAAATAGCATCCCATCCCATGAGGTTAAAACCAACCGTTAGAATTCAGATGTGATTTTATGGCACTATGGAAAATGCTGGACTGCAACGAATCGCTTCTCTGTTTAAGTTTCAGTGGAAGCTAGCCCATTCATTACTACATATAGAGATTGCATTGCAAGTAAACGTGTCTCCATTTGTCTTTTACAATTGGAAAATTGTTATATGGATATTACACGTTACGTATTACCTGTCACAGAATTACCTTACAGGAGGCAGCACCAATCTCCTACACAAAACATACTGTGGTTATTGCAAACGTCACAAAAAGATTTGACTGATACAATTACAACCATGCAGGTTAATCACAACCAAGAGGGTGGCCAGACAGCCAACATCAGTTAATGGCTAGCCTATTACATACAGAGAACAATGTATCAGGCCTTGGTTTTCATACTGTGAGCTAGCTGGTAGGCCTAATAAAACAAAAGCTGTTCGATACATCTGTACATTATTTAGCCTGGCATTAAACCACCAGGTTGCAATAATGGCTATCAGAAAAAAATAACTGACACATCTCATGATGATGACCTAATCCAATTGAACCAAATTAAAGTAGCATAGACTATTCTAGTATCCGGAATGACAATAATGTGCATAGGCTCGACTCAATATTCTACGATTATAAGAGTAAAAGAAGACTAGCCTATAGGCATATTGTTTGGTAGGCTACTGCAGAAACTGTGATACTGTGCCTTGTTTCCAAAATATCATTTGTAGGAGCGTCCTAAAGATACGCACAGTCTACTACGTGCTGATAACAAACCTTAAAAACGTCAGAGTGCCGAAAACGACAACAATCTATATTTTGTAAATGGACTGACGCTCGACAGGCTGACGCTCGACAGGCTGGAAATAATGTAGCTAAATCTAATTGTCAGACATAGGAGCCTCTAAAGACCCCGTCTCTCCAGCATACCACCTCACCCCCATCACTAACATACAATGGCAAACTGTCCAGTGTCATGAAACGTTAAACCAAGTGCCTTCCTTACCTTAAGCAGAAAAAGTATCCTCTTCTCCCGATCAACTGCTGAGCGTTCCTTTTATTCACGGAGGATTGTTCATGGATCTTGTAACGCCCTATTTTAGATTTTTTCCAAATACTTTTCCCTGGCAGTTTTAGCTTCTTTCTTTCGAGATGTAATGTTAGGCTAACGATTGTTTTTAAGTGCAACTGTTAATTTGTTCAGTATGAATGCTTATTTCTGCATTTGTAGGCTACACCGGCTTCAAGCAGATATTGGACTACATAAAGGAAATGTATTTATGGTCGCTTCCAGGAGTAGGTTCCATTTAACTTTGACGTAGCAATCCTGTATAGCCGGGGCAGACGGTGGGAAAGAAGGACGTCAAGTTTAGTTAACATTTATTAGGCTATTGACATTATTTTCTGCTAAGTTGTAAAAAAATGGGAGATAACTGCCGGATGCCTTATCTTCCAGGTTTGAGCCTTTGAATGCTTGCATTGGAAGAGCATCCGCTGACATCTGTATTCGTTTATCCTTTCTTTTCAAGAGCGGTTTCAATCGGCCCAACGTCGTTTTTCTTCGCCTTATTTGGTACAGAAATGTCAAAATGTTACAGAATTTTATCCGATTGACGTCCTCCTTTTCCTCGCCTCTGCCCCGGTTTGTTACAATGTAACAATAGAATGAAGAACGCCACGGTGTAGCCATATATACTCATTGTGACATCACAAACAGACCATGCATCACGTATCCTGGGAAGTGTAGTCCTAATGATCCCTTTGTCCATTCTTGGCGATCATGCGTTGGATAACAAGGTTTTAAATAATTATTCTAGTAATAATGATAAAAAATAAAACAATTTTAGATTACACGAATGACTTGGTTATATTTTAAATCATCGTTTTAGAGTTAGAAACATAGGCGTTATATTTCACACATTCCTCTCTAGGTGTTCCCTCGTACCAAAAAGACCATAGCAACCATCATGGTTACCAAATGCACATAAAACAACGTATGAATAGGAGTATTTCTGGCAAGGGGTTATACTTATCCAGCTATTGTGCCGAACACATTCAATGTATAAAAACATTTTTTTTTTTAATCTACATTATATGTTTGGCCAATAATAGGACATTCAAAGTTAACTCTGGAATTATTTTCAGGCTTAAAATACCTGCTTATACAGAACTCAAAAGCTTGAGGAATATAGGAATAATACAATAAAAAAATATTTAAAAAAACATTGTTTTCTCAATGGTGTCCACACGAAGCTAGGCATTTAAAAAAATACAAACAGGCCACGAATGGGTAACTAGTTTAATCATTCTGATGACTTGAGCGAGGGGCAAAACTGGACAACATCTAAATATCACGCAATCGATATTCTGGAAGCGTTCAGTTGAACTTGATTGAATGGGAACCAACTCTAGCTTTACACATGCAGGTTTATCAAGCCCTATACAACCCACTGCTATGTATTAGTGGCAATATCCAAAAACAATGCAGAGTTGTTCTCTAAACAAGGAAGGAACATATGTTAGAAAGGTTATAAAACAGCTAAAAGTAAGACATGATTCATATATTTTAAAACAATTATCTACTTAAAATAAAGGTTTGAGAATTGTCCAAAACCTTTGTAATGAAACTGTAAAGTGATAAATACAGTATGATGGTAAGTAGGGATAGCAGGCAAGACAGAGACTGGTAAGTTGCTGGTGTTGCCACTGTGTGGTGTCACTAACAAAGAAAGACAGTGTGTCAATCAGATTAATGTTTACATTTACATTAGAGTCTATTAGCATTTTTTACAGAGTCGGCTCAGGGATGCAAGGGCCATATCATGATCAACAGACCAGTATCCTGACACGGTCTTGACAGTGTTCAAAAGCTGCACAGATGTTCTCTCACAAGTAATAGAGGAGGACACAGGAAAACAGGACTGTAGGCTTTCACAGGAGCACAGCACTCACTGGAAGAGGACAGAGAGGGGTTCTCATGGGCTGTTTCTCAATTAGATTTGCTCAACTCCTGCATCCTCTCTTGCCTCCTTTTGAAGAAATTGAGGAGAGGTGGTGAGGAGATTGAACGTGGATGAAAATACTAGTTTGAAATAAGAAGCTCCTTCTCCACTCGCATGTCATCAGGCAAATTACGTTTACAGGGGTGGATTCCAAAATAAATGTTGTGCAAGACATTTTACAGATAAAAGGATAAGTAGCATATCACTTAAATGTGTCCGTGGTAGAATACACTTGTGCTTCCTCGCCAAAAGGAGGCTACTGAGGAGGGGAGGATCATCTTCCGTTTGTCTTCTAAGGATTTGACACAGTCCTCAACCACTTATCAGTTTCCGGGTCAGAGGAGAGAGAACAGAGGACAGACTTACGCCCAAACAAGGAAAGGACATAGGTAATGAAAGGGACACCAGCAGCCTATTAAGACACCACTTCCTGTTAAGGTTCTCATTCCCGTGTCGTAGCTACATAACCATGGCCACGGTCCTCACAAACTGGATCCTTGATGTCAAGCCAGAGAACTCTGTATCTCTTGTTGTGGATCCCGTTTCATGTGACAGCAAACTCCTTGATTCTGAAGCATAGAACTTCGGCACACCAGCTGCTCATCATGATGCACTAACAGTGGCAGGGTATCTTCATTCCATTCTCTTTTCCAAACACATGAGTAGTGAAGGAGGAAAATGCAACCGTTTTAAAAGGATTTCTAGCAAGGGAGGAAACTGAAGCGTGTTGCTTCAATATGGCAGCTCAAATAGAGTCAGTCACCCCTTTAAAATAAGACAATAAGGTATCAAGGATGGGCAAGCTGCTTAAGTCAACATTCCCCACAGCAAGGGCCTCAGAGAATCGAACAGGTAATCTTCAGCACAGTCCAGGAATGTCAGGGGCAGAGCCTGTAACGGGGCTTGCAGGGTTGAGTCTAAAGGACAGAGAAGGGGTTAGGCAATCCCCCAGACAGTCTTCATTTCAGGATGATGTGGTAGCCGTCATTCGTCTCAGCTGTTGATAAAGAAACGGAGCCAAAGTCATGAAGAGTGATACAGAAAACATTTCTCCACTCCCCAATATTTGTGGTAAAAGAAAATAGATTGAATGACTCTCATACCTTTCATTGTGTCCAAAACAAAACATACTTCATCCTGGAAGTTTTGAATCATCTGTGAGAAATGAGAAATTCCATCTTAGAGGCCAGGAACAGTGTACACATTAGGACTCAGACTTAAGGAAGACTGATCCAGAAACAAAAGACTGTCTAAAAATCAGACCCTATTCAGTAGTGCACCACTTCTGAGACGAGCCATACCTCGTCACTGACCAGGACATGTATACCAGTGGGTCCCTGTTTAAAGATCTGACTGATCTGTCTGGGTGAGATGTTGAATAGCTGAGCAATCTTCTCTGTCAGCTCAACTGCTGTCAAATCCTCCAGGTAGATGGCATGGTACACTGCAAAAGAAGACAGAAGTGTACAAGGATATATATTGTCAATCATTTTCATAACACCCTATGTAGCTAACAGTGTATTATGCCGTAACATCACTGCTATCATTATGCTATCATTTGGCGCATTGCACCGATATCAGCAAGTAAGTAAGTAAGCAAGCAAGCATGTGTTATGAATGCTTTATATATAGAACACACACACACACACCGAAGAAAGTGCTGCTAGCTGTGTCTCCGTTCTCATGTTTCTGCTGCTGTTCCCGAGCCTGCTGGGACTCCTGGCACACATACACCGTCAGCCTGGGACGTACCACTCTGCGCGCACACACAGAAATAAGCTGACACGAGAAACTTCTCACACTCAATCATTTATTACATTCAATAGGCATTTCCATATTGCAGTATGAATGGTGCAATATGGAAGTAGAGTGGTAAGGAAGTACACCTACCGGCCTTTCAGTGCGTTGAAGAGCCTAATACCATCTGCTGGCCCACAGATCTGAATGACATCTTCCCTGGTCAGCTTCAACAGATCTGCCCCTGGAACATAGAACAATCAGCCTAATACTCAAAGAATATAGATTTTATTTCAGACTGTTGTCATGTTGTGGAAGTCAAAGCTGAGAATATAAATTAACTGCAAGAAATGATATATTGAGAAATTACCATTACCTGAGAAATTAGTGAAAAGCCGACAGAACGGTGAAAAGCGGTTTCTATGTAGCCACTGCTGAGCATCCTGTGGTGTTGCCGCAGGTAACAGGTTCTATTTGTTCCAATAAAGACGCAGACAGAGACACAGAAATTTGAGGCAGGCAGGGCAAAAGCCATCTTATATTCCACCATATTTTGCAAAATTCATTAAAAATCCTACAATGTGATTTTCTGGATTTTGTTTCTCATTGTCTGTGATAGTTGAAGAGTACATATGATGAACATTACAGGCCTCTCATCTTTTTAAGTGGGAGAACTTGCACAATTGGTGGCTGACTAAATACCTTTTTGCCCCACTGTATATGCAGCCAGGTATGAGTATTTTCTCTGATCTAACCCATCCCACAACATGCTAAAAGGAGGAATAAAGCCCCATTACAATGACAGAGTAGATCAAATATCATTGTAGCAGTTATCCACTTCTACACAGAAACACACAAAGAATTAATAAAAAAAAATTGTTTGTCATCTTGTTCAATTGTTCTACACGTAAACAAATCTGCTCGGAGCCTGGTCAGAGAAGAAGTGTGTGCAATACATATCCCACCTTTGCTTTAAAAAGGCAAAACAATTCAACATTCAAACTAGAAAAATCATAACAAATTAATATATACCTGATGGACACTTTCACTGTCTCTTGTAAGCAGATGGGACGACAACTGTAAGGCAGAATGTCTCTCAATTTTTAAATGGTATTTTATCATCATGTAGCAAACCCCCCCACCAGCCCCAAAACACCTTGCTTATGTATTTCTGTCTAAAATGAGGATAAAACACAAGGGGTGATATTTTGACAGTGCAAACAGCGAGGCTATTGTCAAAATACATAGCATCACTGTCAACCCTCAGACCTGCATTTATTTCAAAACTAGTTTACATGACTATTACGTACATCATGGAGAGGTGTTGTTATAAATACTGGTACAAGTACTCAGAGTATTAAAGGAGCCTGGTCCCAGAACTATTTTAGCTCTTGCCAACTCAATTGCCAATGTTTGGCATGACAATGAGTGACAAGTAGTTTGCATGATAGCACAAACAGATTGGCACTCAGGCTAAAACAGTCTTCTTTGACACAAACACCACTTATTTGTGATGTCAAAAATTCAAGCGGGCCTTACGGAGAGTTAAGGTAGATGTTGCTGCCTAAAAATTATTACAAACTACTCAAAACAACTGGATACATACAGTACCGGTCAAAAGTTTGGACCCACCTACTCATTCAAGGGTTTTTCTTTAATTGTACTATTTTCTACATTGTAGAATAATAGTGAAGACATCACAACTATGAAATAACACATATGGAATCATGTAGTAACCAAAAAGTGTTAAAAAAATCTAAATATATTTTATATTTGAGAATCTTCAAAGTAGCCACCCTTTGCCTTGATGACAGCTTTGCACACTCTTGGCATTCTCTCAACCAGCTTCATGAGGTGGTCACCTGGAATGCATTTCAATTAACAGGTGTGCCTTGTGAAAAGTTAATTTGTGGAATTTATTGGCTCAAACGCATTAGAAGGAAATCAGGTGTGCTGTGACATGGTAGGGGTGGTATACAGAAGATAGCCTTATTTGGTAAAATACTAAGTCCATATTGTTACAGATACAGGTATCCTGTGTCTGTGTGTATATGTATCCTGTGTTGTTTTCTCTCCTTCTCCCCTCACAGGTGAAAATCATCACTCCCCAATCAATCATCAATCAGAAGACACACCTCCTCCTGTTTCCTAACCTATCACAGTTCCTTTCCCTTGGTTTAAAAACCCCCTCCTGTTTCCTACCCTATCACAGTTCCTTTCCCTTGGTTTAAAAACCCCATCAGTTGTTTGCTCTAGAGCTCAATCTCTCTGTAAATGCCATGTCTGTAGGTCTCTGTGGTTCACTCTCTGTGTATTAACCTCTCCTTTGTTTGAGCACCTCCATAGCACTTTGTCATCACCTGTGATTATTGTTTTTGGTTATGGTGTTTGTTTGCTGGTGGGAAAAGGGGAAACCAAGACAAGTAGTCTTGGGCATACACTACCCGTAGGTAAACTTTGTTAAATACACTAGTTAGAACTGGGTGGACCACCCACTGTATTTTTGGTTAGTTAGCTGTTAAAGTAGGCTAGTCTAGCTTAGGGGTGTTTTTGTATACTTATTGTTTCTTTCCTTGGGACCAGCTCAGCCTCTTTTCCTGCTCCCCCCATTACCGTGTGTTTTACAAATAAACCTTGAGTTTGACGGTAGATTTCAGTTGTCGTGGTTATTTCGTTCTCACTTTTACTTTGTCACAATTATAATTTGCATGAGTTATGTTACGGGTCTCATTACCATCCCCCCTAGACTGTCGAGCCAAAAGGGATTCATAACACATTAAGGCAAGAACAGCACAATTAAGCAAAGAGGAATGACAGTCCATCACTTTAAGACATGAAGATCAGCCAACGCAGAACATTAGAACTTTAAAGTAACTTCAAGTGCACGGTCTGATTTATTTAGAATTCAAGGGACACTTAACCAGCATGGTTACCACAGCATTATGCAGCGACACTCCATCTGGTTTGCGCTTTGTGGTACTATCATTTGTTTTCAACAAAACAATGAACCAACACACCCCCAGGCTGCGCAAGGACTATTTGACCAAGAAGGAGAGGGATGGAGTGCTGCATCAGCTGACCTGGCCTCTACAGTCACCCAACCTCAACCCAATTGAGATGGTTTGGGATGAGTTGGACCGCAGATTGAAGGAAAAGCAGCCAACAATTGCTCAGCATATGTGGGAAAATCATTCCAGGTAAAGCTGGTTGAGAGAATGCCAAGAGTGTGCAAAGCTGTCATCAAGGCATCTCAAATATGTTCTGATTTGTTTAACACTTTTTTTGGTAGAAAATAGTACAAGTAAAGAAAATCCCTTGAATGAGTAGGTGTCCAAACTTTTGACTGGTACTGTACTTATCAACATGATCAGACAGCAAGCAATAGGGTTAATAAGTGCAATCAATTTAAAGATTATATATTATACATCAGTGAATATTGCACACTCCCACATTCTGTTTGAGTCTGTCTAAACCATGAAGTCTGCATCTTTAAACAAAGTCAGACATTTAGAAAATGTTGGAAACTTACAATCGTATCAGTCAGACAGCTTTCAATCTATATTGGATAATAATGCGGGAGAAAGAAGGGAGAAAAGGTGTACATACCCTTTATAAAACTGAACTGATAGGTGCATAGACATGGATGTATAGGCTTATTTCAAGGTCTGTTTCCATCTATCAACCGTATTAATCATTTGGGATGTGCATCATACAATAGATTCTTTATGGGGGACGACAGTCTACTGCATTAGTTAAATGGTTGCCTTGATTAACCGAAAAACAAGGCATGTTTCATCCATGTATTAGTAACTGGGATCTAGGAATACATGAATGGGGGAGAAAAAAAAAACAATTCTTGCACTAGTCAAATAATAGAACTGTTCAAAGCAAATAGACCTTATCCAACTTGTGACATTTCTCATTCTGCAGGTTCTTATAAAGTAGTCTGGTATTCTAACCCAAATCTGACGAGACTTATCCATTCATTCCCTTTTCCCAAAGAATTTCAGACAACCAAAACAGTATTGCCATATTCATTTTGTTAAATATGTTCGACGACATGCAAATGTCATCAATGGAAAATGGGTACACAAATGGACAGCTCTCTCATGCGAAAACATAATGATGTGTAATGATTGCAATGTCATTCTCAGTCCTCATTCTTTCAGTTTAGTTTAATCTCCCACTACAGACACTTCTACAGTATTTAAATAGTCCTGCTGCCAACAGAAAAAGCAAAAGCAAGACCACAATGTGTCAACTTCAGTTATGTGAAAGAAGCTGGACTTTAAACATGCAGATGTGGGGTTAGTGAGAAGGGATGGAGCAGGAGATAATGAGCCTTGAGTGGGTTTAGGACACAAGGGGACGTACTTACATCTGCCACCTGAACAACTGGCTCTGGCTGGTGACCGGGGGATCCATTTCTGGGAAGAACAGAAAAATTACTTAAATGTTGGGAGGGACATTCTGGGAGTAGATGGAAAACAAACAGAAATTCCCCTATCAAACAAACTGTTGTATTAGGCATTGCACCCCCATATTTTATACATTGGCAGTGTGGTTCAGAACAGGCTGCATGTTTATGTCCTGATCCCTACCCCTCTGCCACTGGAAAACTGTTGTGTGTGCTGTTGAAGCCAGGCGATGGGGAGTTATTGACATAGGTGACCTCTGGCCAGGGAGAGCACTGCAAGAGAACATTTCTGTTATTCTAGTAGAGGGACCTAGGCTCTTTACTTAATCCAGCTCTCCAGATGTTAGTTCTTGATTTCAGAAAGAAATCCTGTGTTGTGCATCATTTCTATACATTATGATAATTATTGATACAAATGAAATGCATCATTTCGTTCGTGTTTCTCCATCTCTTAGACATACTGACTACTGCCACACCCCTTCTCCAAATCCCTCCATCCCTTTTCCCATTCACTCAACACACTGACTCCAACCTCTGTTAGGATGGTGGTTTCATAGGATGGCTGGTATTTCTCCTTCTCCTGAGGCGCCCTCTTCTCCATCTTCTCTCTGTCAGTCTTCTGCTTCCTGTCTGCACCTTTAGGCTGCCACAGTTGAGGTAAAGTTATGTTTATTATGGATAGCACCATGACAGGGATCAAATGAAGCTAACATCTAATGTACCTTTGAATGACAAAAGTTAACCCATTTTCATTGTTTTTGCTCAGACTTTCTTCTCACCTTGAAGACTTTGACCTGACAGCTGGCAGAATGCTGATGCTCTGTATACTCTTCGCCATCATTCTCTTTGAAAGTGTCAATCTGAATGCGAAAAGGCACGCCCTTTTCTCCCCCATGCTTCCGCATGGTGAACTCTGTGCTGATGCAGTGAACCTAAAACAAGGAATTGTCATGACTATTTGAAAACTGGTGGATGTTTTATTCAATAGAGAGAGAGAGCTATTTTTTTTAAACCCATTTGTTTCCATTCCATTCAGACAGCCTTGGACTGATGTTAGATGATAAGATATGACCAACCTTATGAAAACAACTGTGGGTGTGTTTATCATGCTACCTGGATAAAAACAGAGGTTCTTTTTGATGGGTCCCACAGGAACTCCACCGTGTTAAGCTGAGTAGGGTTAGCCCTGGGGTCGACCATGCCAACTGACATGGGGATATCTGCAATGGAGCAACACAAGACAAGTTATCAAAAGGATTGTGTGAGCAAACTAACTACATGTTATGCAGCCTGTTGTCAATCATCATTTCATTCAGTGAAGATACAGCTCTGTGTTATTATAAGATACAGCTCTGTGTTACTCTGTGATACAGCTCTGTGTTATTAAGCAATTCCAGTTCCACAGTCTTAAAAACAGCCCCTTCAGTCCTTCTTCACCCAGAGTAGTCCAATACCCTTCCCAGACAGAGGCAGAGAACTCACCCAGGTCGAGGATGCGGTCTCCCGGCCTGTTCCAGCGCCAGCCCTCCAGCTGCTGGTGCTCTGTGTACTGAAGACGCCGGTCATGGAAGACCACTCGAATGATGCTCTGAGGACACATAGAAACATCACTGAGGAACCAGGAAGTACCTGCACTACTGGTAGAAAACATAGGGAATTATGGCATCAGAATAGGCCCAGACAAACAAAAGCTCACTCCCATGCCTATGGTCATGACTCATTGTGTTCTTGTTCATCTTACCTTCACCATTTTGCCAGTGATTTCTGGGAGTTCCCCCAATTTCCGATTGTCAAGCATTCGAATTTCATAAGACTGTCCTGAAATCAAAAGTTCATAAACATACCACATCATTGTCTTGCTATTTCTTTAAATTCGCAACAAATTCACAAGAAAAGCACAATCATGAAAATGGAACAGACAGATGCTAACCTTGGTTGAGGTAGGTAAGTGTTTCATCGTGCAGTTTGATGGCAGGCGAGGTAGCTGCACACAGAACATACTGGAAAGGAAGAATCTTGTTCTCACTGTCAGGCGGCAGGTTGGACTCCTCCTGCTTAAAGATGGGTAGGGCCAGCACGTCGCTGAAGAAAGAGAGGCAAGACAACATGGTCAATGAACTGGCAAGCCAACATCTTTTACAAGCACATGATATTGGCATAGTATCAACATGTCTGAAACAACTCAACAGGCCTTGAATCTCCCTAGTATGAGACTGAGGGAGGAGACTCATTTCTTAAAATAACCTCATTTGTAAATTCTGTTATCCATACGATAAATGTGGACATAGATAAATATATCATTAGGAGACACTGGAAAAATGAGAAGTGATTTATAACAGTTCCTTTCTTTACAGTTAATTAGTTATGATGGTAAAAACTTGTGAAAAACAAATCAACTACCTTGGTATCTCATCCCCTCTCAACATAAGAATTTCACTTTCCAGGCACTTCAGTATCATGTAACAGAACACTTACAAAACTAACAAAAGAGCAGTCTGAAAGAGAGAGCCGTATCCCTGACACAAACTGTTCTTGACTCTGCAAAATCCCAAGTCTGACTGAGAATAAGGCCTCCTCTTTCCTGGAATAAGAACAACCCTCAAGAGAGAACTGATGGAAGGTTAGGCCTATGCATGATCAGTGCATACTTTTGGCAGACATTATTCTAATTTTCTAACCGATGAAACATTTGATCTCAATACAGTTTTCTGTTTGCAAAACTAGAATATGTAACAAACAGAGTGGACAGTGTTTTGTAGACTTTACCCTTTGCCAGAATAAAGAATAAAAAACTGTGTTGTTTAGGAGTGCAAGGGCAAATTTAGTTATTGCACACGTGCACTTCACACAGTAGGCGTTCCCTAACTGAAATATGCAAATAAATGCTACAACGAGCCAATAGGCTCACACTAGATGGTGCATGGCCCTGCCTACCTCCTTGCTTGTTCTGTCCACCATGATTAATTTGCTCCCATTGGAAACGAAAGGCTCTGGTCTTCAGTTAGTTACAGAACATATGTATTTCAATTCTAACATATCAGTGCATTTTCAATAGACTTCCAATGATGATTCATACCTCATACTGTATGCCCCAGCTCCAAGCTCCTGTCCAATGCCAGAGAGACTGGCATCAAAGTCCTGGACCAGACCTGACTCAATCACCTCATCAGTGAGCGGCAACTTCAGAGCCCAAGCCATGGCGACGATACGTGAATCTGATTCCAGTCGAATTTGTCTCAAATTCTAATCCCTGGCCTCAAAAATCCAATCTGCTAATTTCTTAAAGCCTGGCAGATGTCTGCTGCTACCAAACTGGAAGAGAAAAGCCATGATAGATACACCGTTTGGTACCATTATATGTCAGTTTAGCAAGGAGAGTGTAAAGACTGTAGGCCTCGCAAATTAACTGACAGATCATGGATAGTTAGCGATTCCAGATTGTGTGGACAACAAAAAGTAATCACAGCAGACAGGTACTTAACTTTCCCTGACAGTCCCACATGGAAGATATTGAAGCTAGAATGACTGATAACGTATATGGTGTGTGTAACCGTGAATGTAACATTGCTAGCCATGAAAATGGGGCATACGTATACAAACTGGTTAGCTCAGAAGCTGAGGACCTGTCGGACTAAACTCCACCCCGCCGTGGCGTTTAGTCCGCTATTGGGGAACTTGACTGTGAATGAATGTTAGCTAGCTAACCGTTAACTACTAAACAGGTCAACACATAACAATAGGTTTGTGTTAAATATGAAGTTCGATTATGATATCACTTCTAGTAATTACATTACGTTAGCCATCGAACGTACCTTAGAAACCAAGTAAATTGGCTAGCTACTGTAGCTAACTCTGCGACCGTTTCATTCCATGTCTCAGTTGCTCCCTCGTTCTCGCACTATAAACAACGTAAAATAGCTACCTAGCCAGCAAGCTACTCCTCGGGAAAGCAGCCCTGTGGACACGGATTATTTGAATATAACGAGAACTAATTAAGTCTACATTAAAATGTATCGTTATACAAACACAAGTCGCAAATCTAATATGCTTCTTTATCCAGCTAGATAAATAGATAATTTTCGCAAACCATATAGCTGCAAAGCAGTTAAGAATAACTGAGTACTTCCGGGTCACGGATTTTTGGAATCCTTCAGAATAAGAGCCCATCCTGTATACTTTGTAAATTAATAATTTGGGGAGAAATTGTGGAAATGTCCACAATTATCGATACATTTTATGTTAGTTATCGTACAACGATTATCAAAAGTATTTATATAAGATATTATGTGATGTATTTGTTTATATAAAACTACGAACTAATATGACCACAATGTAGAAAGGGGAGACTCACAAACATAGATGGTGTTCTCAGTTTTACTCCGTGACCCCCACGTGTCACAGGATTCATCTAAAGTTAACCTCTACAAATGAATGGAAGTATAGAAGTAGTTTTGTGCCAACAAAAATAAGGAGTTAAATATGTGAAGAAGAAAAAAAATACTGTAATGACAATAATAAATATATTTACAATACCAGTCAACACACCTACATTTTTTAAGAGTCTTTCTTTATTTTTTACTATTTTCTACATTGTAGAATAACAGTGAAGACATCAAACTATGAAATAACACATGGAATCAATTAGTAAGCAAAAAAGTTTTTAAGATTTGAGATTCTTCAAAGTAGCCACCCTTTGCCTTGATGACAGTCTTGCACACTCTTGGCATTCTCTCAACCAACTTCACCTGGAATGCTTTTCCAACAGTCTTGAAGGAGTTCCCACATATGCTGAGCAATTGTTGGCTGCTTTTTCTTCACTCTGCAGTCCAACTCATCCCAAACCATCTCAATTGGGTTGAGGTCGGATGATTGTGGAGGCCAGGTCATCTGATGCAGCACTCCATTACTCTCCTTCTTGGTCAAATAGTCCCCTTCACATCCTGGAGGTGTGTTGGGATTTGTTTGATCGTAGCTAGCTACATAGCTAGCTACATAGCCGTCTTTGTATCAAAGATAATTGTGTAGTCTAGAGCGATTTTCTAGGTTAGCTAGCCAGCTATTGTCGTTCTTTTAACGCAACGTAACGTAATCAACACTGCTAGCTAGCCAGCTAGCCCCCGAATAGCAGCACTGTAGAAACTATTACACTCAACGGAACGACTTGATTAGTGTAGTGTCAACAACGCAGCCACTGCCAGCTAGCCTACAAAGTCAACAACGCAGCCACTGCCAGCTAGCCTACTTCAGCAGTACTGTATCATTTTAATCATTTTAGTCAATAAGATTCTTGCTACGTAAGCTTAACTTTCTGAACATTCGAGACGTGTAGTCCACTTGTCATTCCAATCTCCTTGCATTAGCGTAGCCTCTTCTGTAGCCTGTCAACTATGTGTCTGTCTATCCCTGTTCTCTCCTCTCTGCACAGACCATACAAACGCTCCACACCGCGTGGCCGCGGCCACCCTAATCTGGTGGTCCCAGCGCGCACGACCCACGTGGAGTTCCAGGTCTCCGGTAGCCTCTGGAACTGCCGATCTGCGGCCAACAAGGCAGAGTTCATCTCAGCCTATGCCTCCCTCCAGTCCCTCGACTTCTTGGCACTGACGGAAACATGGATCACCACAGATAACACTGCTACTCCTACTGCTCTCTCTTCGTCCGCCCACGTGTTCTCGCACACCCCGAGAGCTTCTGGTCAGCGGGCTGGTGACACCGGGATCCTCATCTCTCCCAAGTGGTCATTCTCTCTTTCTCCCCTTACCCATCTGTCTATCGCCTCCTTTGAATTCCATGCTGTCACAGTTACCAGCCCTTTCAAGCTTAACATCCTTATCATTTATCGCCCTCCAGGTCCCCTCGGAGACTTCATCAATGAGCTTGATGCCTTGATAAGCTCCTTTCCTGAGGACGGCTCACCTCTCACAGTTCTGGGCGACTTTAACCTCCCCACGTCTACCTTTGACTCATTCCTCTCTGCCTCCTTCTTTCCACTCCTCTCCTCTTTTGACCTCACCCTCTCACCTTCCCCCTACTCATAAGGCAGGCAATACGCTCGACCTCATCTTTACTAGATGCTGTTCTTCCACTAACCTCATTGCAACTCCCCTCCAAGTCTCCGACCACTACCTTGTATCCTTTTCCCTCTCGCTCTCATCCAACACTTCCCACACTGCCCCTACTCGGATGGTATCGCGCCGTCCCAACCTTCAAAGTCTCTCCCCGCTACTCTCTCCTCTTCCATCCTATCATCTCTTCCCTCTGCTCAAACCTTCTCCAACCTATCTCCTGATTCTGCCTCCTCAACCCTCCTCTCCTCCCTTTCTGCATCCTTTGACTCTCTATGTCCCCTATCCTCCAGGCCGGCACGGTCCTCCCCTCCCGCTCCGTGGCTCGACGACTCATTGCGAGCTCACAGAACAGGGCTCCGGGCAGCCGAGCGGAAATGGAGGAAAACTCGCCTCCCTGCGGACCTGGCATCCTTTCACTCCCTCCTCTCTACATTTTCCTCCTCTGTCTCTGCTGCTAAAGCCACTTTCTACCACTCTAAATTCCAAGCATCTGCCTCTAACCCTAGGAAGCTCTTTGCCACCTTCTCCTCCCTCCTGAATCCTCCTCCCCCTCCCCCCTCCTCCCTCTCTGCAGATGACTTCGTCAACCATTTTGAAAAGAAGGTCGACGACATCCGATCCTTGTTTGCTAAGTCAAACGACACCGCTGGTTCTGCTCACACTGCCCTACCCTATGCTCTGACCTCTTTCTCCCCTCTCTCTCCAGATGAAATCTCGCGTCTTGTGACGGCCGGCCGCCCAACAACCTGCCCGCTTGACCCTATCCCCTCCTCTCTTCTCCAGACCATTTCCGGAGACCTTCTCCCTTACCTCACCTCGCTCATCAACTCATCCCTGACCGCTGGCTACGTCCCTTCCGTCTTCAAGAGAGCGAGAGTTGCACCCCTTCTGAAAAAACCTACACTCGATCCCTCCGATGTCAACAACTACAGACCAGTATCCCTTCTTTCTTTTCTCTCCAAAACTCTTGAACGTGCCGTCCTTGGCCAGCTCTCCCGCTATCTCTCTCAGAATGACCTTCTTGATCCAAATCAGTCAGGTTTCAAGACTAGTCATTCAACTGAGACTGCTCTTCTCTGTATCACGGAGGCGCTCCGCACTGCTAAAGCTAACTCTCTCTCCTCTGCTCTCATCCTTCTAGACCTATCGGCTGCCTTCGATACTGTGAACCATCAGATCCTCCTCTCCACCCTCTCCGAGTTGGGCATCTCCGGCGCGGCCCACGCTTGGATTGCGTCCTACCTGACAGGTCGCTCCTACCAGGTGGCGTGGCGAGAATCTGTCTCCTCACCACGCGCTCTCACCACTGGTGTCCCCAGGGCTCTGTTCTAGGCCCTCTCCTATTCTCGCTATACACCAAGTCACTTGGCTCTGTCATAACCTCACATGGTCTCTCCTATCATTGCTATGCAGACGACACACAATTAATCTTCTCCTTTCCCCCTTCTGATGACCAGGTGGCGAATCGCATCTCTGCATGTCTGGCAGACATATCAGTGTGGATGACGGATCACCACCTCAAGCTGAACCTCGGCAAGACGGAGCTGCTCTTCCTCCCGGGGAAGGACTGCCCGTTTCGTGATCTCGCCATCACGGTTGACAACTCCATTGTGTCCTCCTCCCAGAGCGCTAAGAACCTTGGCGTGATCCTGGACAACACCCTGTCGTTCTCAACTAACATCAAGGCGGTGGCCCGTTCCTGTAGGTTCATGCTCTACAACATCCGCAGAGTACGACCCTGCCTCACACAGGAAGCGGCGCAGGTCCTAATCCAGGCACTTGTCATCTCCCGTCTGGATTACTGCAACTCGCTGTTGGCTGGGCTCCCTGCCTGTGCCATTAAACCCCTACAACTCATCCAGAACGCCGCAGCCCGTCTGGTGTTCAACCTTCCCAAGTTCTCTCACGTCACCCCGCTCCTCCGCTCTCTCCACTGGCTTCCAGTTGAAGCTCGCATCCGCTACAAGACCATGGTGCTTGCCTACGGAGCTGTGAGGGGAACGGCACCTCAGTACCTCCAGGCTCTGATCAGGCCCTACACCCAAACAAGGGCACTGCGTTCATCCACCTCTGGCCTGCTCGCCTCCCTACCACTGAGGAAGTACAGTTCCCGCTCAGCCCAGTCAAAACTGTTCGCTGCTCTGGCCCCCAATGGTGGAACAAACTCCCTCACGACGCCAGGACAGCGGAGTCAATCACCACCTTCCGGAGACACCTGAAACCCCACCTCTTTAAGGAATACCTAGGATAGGATAAAGTAATCCTTCTCACCCCCCTTAAAAGATTTAGATGCACTATTGTAAAGTGGCTGTTCCACTGGATGTCATAAGGTGAATGCACCAATTTGTAAGTCGCTCTGGATAAGAGCGTCTGCTAAATGACTTAAATGTAATGTAAATGTAATTGTCCTGTTGAAAAACAAATGATAGTACCACTAAGCACAAACCAGATGGGATGGGGTATCGCTGCAGAATGCTGTGGTAGCCATGCTGGTTAAGTGTTCCTTTAATTCTAAATAAATCACTGAGTGTCACCAGCAAAGCACCCCTACACCATTACACCACCTCCTCCATGCTTCATGATGGGAACCACACATGCAGAGATCAACTTGTGGACTTATTTCGTGCTGCTGTGCGGTTTGTTGCTAAAGTTACTTTGATACCTGACAATTTTACAGTTTTTACTTTTTAATCCCTTTTTTCATTCAACCTTTTCATCTCGGACGCTTTATCTGGACATGGTTCTACACGACCTCCACCAGCCGAAGCTAAGTAGTAACATTAACATTATGCCTTCTAATTGCAGTCGCTGTACTCATAATATACAGGAGAACGATCGCCTTATGGTGAGGATAGCTGTGCTGCAAGCCCAGCTTCAGACGCAATCGTTAGGCAAGGGTAATTTAAGTGTAGGAAAGAATGAAACAGAGTGTGTGCCACCAATACGTACAGATAGTAGTATAAATACCCTCGCACAGTCCCCGCAGCCGGACAATTTTCTCATGGCTTCTGGAAGGAAATGCTGTAGGAATGCTCAACCGGTCTCGCTCATTCAGCCGACAGAAGCTTTAAACCGTTTTTCCCCATTAAGCAATGAGTCGGAGTCAGAGACGGAACCTTCTCTGGTCTCTCCTCCACCCTTTACGGGTCTGAGACACCGATGCCTCCCACAATTAGCTCTGACAAATTGAAAACCCTAGTCATTGGCGACTCCATTACCCACAGTATTAGACTTAAAAAGAATCCTACAGCGATCATACACTGTTTACCGATGTTAAGGCTAATCTGAAGATGGTGCTGGCTAAGGCTAAAACTGGCGAGTGTAGAGAGTGTAGGGATATTGTTATCCACGTCGGCACCAACGATGTTAGGATGAAACACTCAGATGTCACCAAGTGCAACATAGCTTCAGCGTGTAAATCAGCTAGAAAGAAGTGTCAGCATTGAGTAATTGTCTCTGGCCCCCTCCCAGTTAGAGGGAGTGATGAGCTCTACAGCAGTCTCACAATTCAATCGCTGGTTGAAAACTGTTTCCTGCCCCTCCCAAAAGATAGAATTTGTAGATAATTGTCCCTCGATCTGGGACTCAGCCACAAACAGGACCAAGCCTGGCCTACTGAGGAGTGACGGACTCCATTCTAGCTGGAGGGGTGCTCTCATCTTATCTATGAACATTGACAGGGCTCTAACTCCTCTAGCTCCACAATGAGACAGGGTGCAGGCCAGGCAGCAGGCTGTTAGCCAGCCTGCCATCTTAGTGAAGTCTGCCACTAGCACAGTCAGTGTAGTCAGCTTAGCTATCCCCATTGAGACCATGTCTGTGCCTCGTTCTAGGTTGGGCAAAACTGTTCGCTCTAGCAATCTCACCAGAATAAAGACCTCTATTCATGTCATTATTGAAAGAGATTGTGATACCTCACATCTCAAAATAGGGCTACTTAATGTTAGATCCCTCACTTCCAAGGCAGTTATAGTCAATTAACGAATCACTGATCATAATCTTGATGTGATTGGCTTGACTGAAACATGGCTTAAGCTTTATGAATTTACTGTGTTAAATAAGGCCTCTCCTCCTGGTTACACTAGTGACAATATCCCCCGCGCATCCCCCGTGTTGCTAACATTTCGATAACAAATTTCAATTATTATTTATTTTTTAAAGACTGCATTTTTGTCTTTTGAGCTTCTAGTCATGAAATCTATGCAGCCTACTCAATCACCTTTTATAGATACTGACCCACTCCAAAAAGCTTTCGGAGCCATCATTGACTCAATGGGTTTTGTCAAACATGTCTCCAAACTTACTCACTGGCACAGTCATACTCTGGACCTAGTTTTGTCCCGTGGAATAAATCATGTGGATCTAAATGTTTTTCCTCAAAATCCTGGACTATCGGACCACCATTTTATTACGTCTGCAATCGCAACAAATAATCTGCTCAGACCCCAACCAAGGATCATCAAAAGCCATGCTATACATTCTCAGACAACCCAAAGATTCCTAGATGCCCTTCCAGACTCCCACCAGCTACCCAAGGACATCAGAGTACAAAAATCGGTTAACCACCTAACTGAGGAACTAAATTTAACCTTGCGAAATACCCTAGATGCAGTCGCATCCCTAAAAACAAAAAACATTTGTCATAAGAATCTAGCTCCCTGGTATACAGAAAATACCTGAGCCCTGAATCAAGCTGCCAGAAAATTGGGACGGAAATGGCGCTACACCAAACTGGAAGTCTTCCTATTAGCTTGGGAAAGACAGTACCATGCAGTAGTCACTGCTGCTCGATCATCCTATTTTTCCACACTTAATTGAGGAGAATAAGAACAATACAAAATGTATTTTTTATACTGTCACAAATCTAACTAAAAAGCAGCACTCCCCAAGAGAGGATGGCTTTCACTTCAGCAGTGATAAATTCATCAACATCTTTTGACGAAAAGATCATGATCATTAGAAAGCAAATGACCCTACATCTCTTTAAATCTGCGTATTTCTCCAAAGCTCAGTTGTCCTGAGTCTGGACAACACTGCCAGGACCTATGATCAAGGAAGACATTGAAGTTTTTTAATACTATATCTTGACACATTGATGAAAATAGTCATGGCCTCTAAACCTTCAAGCTGCATACTGGACCCTATTCCAACTAAACTACTGAAAGAGCTGCTTCCTGTGCTTGGCCCTCATATGTTGAACATAGTGAACGCCTCCCTATCCACCGGATGTGTACCAAACTCACTAAAAGTGGCAGTAATAAAGACTCTTGAAAAAGGTCAACCTTGACCCGGAAAATATTTAAAAACATTGGCCAATATCGAATCTCCCATTCCTCTAAACATTTTTAGAAAAAGCTGTTACGCAGAAACTCACTGCCTTCCTGAAGACAAACAATGTATATGAAATTCTTCAGTCTGGTTTTAGACCCCATCATAGCACTGAGACTGCACTCGTGAAGTTGGTAAATTAACTTTTAATGGTGTCAGACCAAGGCTTTGCATCTGTCCTCGTGCTCCTAGACCTTAGTGCTGCTTTTGATACCATCGATGACCACATTCTTTTGGAGAGATTGGAAACCCAAATTGGTCTTGTCTGTCGGAAATATATCAGTTTGTCTCTGTGGATGGTTTGTCCTCTGACTCTATTATAGGCAGAGGCAACTCATTTCATTCTGAGGCTCCAGTATACAAGTACCTTTCTCAGCATTACTCCTGAACCTGTATAAGCACACATCAGCAACACCTGATATGGTGCTGTGATAGTGTGCATCCCTAACACGAGGAAAGTAATCACTTAAATACAGTGCCTTGTGAAAGTATTCGGCCCCCTTGAACTTTGCGACCTTTTGCCACATTTCAAGCTTCAAACATAAAGATATAAAACTGTATTTTTTTGTGAAGAATCAACAACAAGTGGGACACAATCATGAAGTGGAACGACATTTATTGGATATTTCAAACTTTTTTAACAAATTAAAAACTGAAAAATTGGGCGTGCAAAATTATTCAGCCCCTTTACTTTCAGTGCAGCAAACTCTCTCCAGAAGTTCCGTGAGGATCTCTGAATGATCCAATGTTGACCTGAATGACTAATGATGATAAATACAATCCACCTGTGTGTAATCAAGTCTCCGTATAAATGCACCTGCACTGTGATAGTCTCAGAGGTCCGTTAAAAGCGCAGAGAGCATCATGAAGAACAAGGAACACACCAGGCAGGTCCGAGATACTGTTGTGAAGAAGTTTAAAGCCGGATTTAGATACAAAAAGATTTCCCAAGCTTTAAACATCCCAAGGAGCACTGTGCAAGCGATAATATTGAAATGGAAGGAGTATCAGACCACTGCAAATCTACCAAGACCTGGCCGTCCCTCTAACCTTTCAGCTCATACAAGGAGAAGACTGATCAGAGATGCAGCCAAGAGGCCCATGATCATTCTGGATGAACTGATCTACAGCTGAGGTGGGAGACTGTCCATAGGACAACAATCACTCGTATATTGCACAAATCTGGCCTTTATGGAAGAGTGGCAGGAAGAAAGCCATTTCTTAAAGATATCCATAAAAAGTGTCGTTTAAAGTTTGCCACAACCCACCTGGGAGACACACCAAACATGTGGAAGAAGGTGCTCTGGTCAGATGAAACCAAAATTGAACTTTTTGGCAACAATGCAAACGTTATGTTTGGCGTAAAAGCAACACAGCTCATCACCCTGAACACACCATCCCCACTGTCAAACATGGTGGTGGCAGCATCATGGTTTGGGCCTGCTTTTCTTCAGCAGGGACAGGGAAGATGGTTAAAATTGATGGGAAGATGGATGGAGCCAAATACAGGACCATTCTGGAAGAAAACCTGATGGAGTCTGCAAAAGACCTGAGACTGGGACGGAGATTTGTCTTCCAACAAGACAATGATCCAAAACATAAAGCAAAATCTACAATGGAATGGTTCAAAAATAAACATATCCAGGTGTTAGAATGGCCAAGTCAAAGTCCAGACCTGAATCCAATCGAGAATCCGTGGAAAGAACTGAAAACTGCTGTTCACAAATGCTCCCCATCCAACCTCACTGAGCTTGAGCTGTTTTGCAAGGAGGAATGGGAAAAAATTTCAGTCTCTCGATGTGCAAAACTGATAGAGACATACCCCAAGCGACTTACAGCTGTAATCACAGCAAAAGGTGGCACTACAAAGTATTAACTTAAGGGGGCTGAATCATTTTGCACGCCCAATTTTCCAGTTTTTGATTTGTTAAAAAAGTTTGAAATATCCAATAAATGTCGTTCCACTTCATGATTGTGTCCCACTTGTTGTTGATTCTTCACAAAAAAATACAGTTTTATATCTTTATGTTTGAAGCCTGAAATGTGGCAAAAGGTCGCAAAGTTCAAGGGGGCCGAATACTTTCGCAAGGCACTGTATCTGGGGGCAGGATCATAAATACTCCTGTAAACCAAACCTAATCTAATCTGGGACACCCTAGCCTCAACAGGCAGCCAGTTTAGTTCCTGAAATCAGCTTCTGCTTATGTGAGTAAGTCGACTCACCTTCAATACTACCCTGATTAGCTTATTCTGTGCAATCTGGAGCTTCCCTTTCATAACTTTAGATAAGCCCCCAAACCAGGAAGTACTAGCGTAATCAAAATGGCATTGAATGAGGGCAGTAGCTAGCACTTTCATGGAGTCCTTATCAAGCAGCGTGGACTTTCCAGACAAAAACCTAGTCCTGGCATTAACCTTCCCTAGCATTTAATTTGCCATGCTCACACCTCCCAAGCTTCCATCAAGGGGATCCAAAAATAATTGCCTCAGTTTTCCCTAAGTGCAGAGATAGCTTATTATCTCCAAGCCATTTGCTAACATTAGTAAGCTCTATGCTAAGTATGCTCTCCAAAGTAGTTTTACTTTTGTGAGACAACAAAAGTGTAGAGTCATCCACATAAAGAAAAAGACAGCAAGAACAAGCATATTTCATATTGTTAATATGCAATAAAAACAGCAGAGGCCCAAGCATGCTCCCCTGCGGAACACCACACCATTGGTTTTGCCTGAGACAGTGAACCTCTACTACTTGATCCCTTCCTGATAAATAGGACTTTACCCAGCCTAGAGGGATACTTACTGAGTCACTGGCTTACTGGTGCCCTTCCATGCCGTCCCTAGGAGGGGTGCGTCACTTGAGTGGGTTGAGTCACTAACATGATCTTCCTGTCCAGATTGGCGCACCCCTCGGTTCGTGCTCTGGGGGAGATCTTCGTGGGCTATACTCGACTTTGTCTCAGGGTAGTAAGTTGGTGGTTTGAAGATATCCCTCTAGTGGTGTGGGGGCTGTGCTTTGTTAAAGTGGGTTGGGGTTATATCATCAGATGGGGCCACAGTGTCTCACGATCCCTCCTGTCTCAGCCTCCAGTATTTATGCTGCAATAGTTTGTGTCGGGGGCTAGGATCAGTCTGTTATATCTGGAGTATTTCTCCTGTCTTATCTGGTGTCCTGTGTGAATTTAAGTATGCTCCCTCTAACTCTCTCTCTCTCTCTCTATCTCTCTTTCTATCTTTTCTCTCTTCGCTCGGAGGACCTGAGCCCTAGGACCATGCCTCAGCACTACCTGGCCTGATGACTCCTTGCTGTCCCCAGTCCACCTGCTGTCCCCAGTCCACCCCACCTGCTGCTGCTCCAGTTTCAACTGTTATGCCTGCGGCGATGAAACCCTGACCTGTTCACCGAACGTGCTACCTTGTACCGGACCTGCTGTTTTCGAACTCACTCTACCGCACCTGCTGTCTCTAACTCTGAATGATTGGCTATGAAAAGCCAACTGACATTTACTCCTGAGGTGCTGACCTGTTGCACCCTCTACAACCACTATGATAATTATTATTTAACCCTGTTGGTCATCTATGAACTTTTGAACATCTTGGCCATGTACTGTTTTAATCTCTACCCAGCACAGCCAGAAGAGGACTGGCCACCCCTCATAGCCTGGTTCCTCTTGAGGTTTCTTCCTAGGTTCCTGCCTTTCTATGGAGTTTTTCCAAGCCACCACACTTCTACATCTGCATTGCCTGCTGTTTGGGGTTTTAGGCTGGGTTTCTGTATAACACTTTGTGACATCGGCTGATGTAAAAAAGGATTTATGAATAAATTTGATTGATTGATCATCCTTTCACATACTCTGGGTCTCATAAATACATGGCGGTTGGAACCAAAAATCTCAAATTTGGACTCATCAGACCTAAGGACAGATTTCCACCTGTTTAATGTCCTTTGCTCGTGTTTTTTTTGTATTGTTTTTGTGAATTTTACCCCTTTTTCTCCCCAATTTTGTGGTATCCAATTGTTTAGTAGCTACTATCCTTGAAGGTCATGCGTCCTCCGAAACACAACCTAACACAGTGCCATCCAACCCAGAAGCCAACCGCACCAATGTGTCGGAGGAAACACCGTGCACCTGGCAACCTTGGTTAGCACGCACTGCGCCCGGCCCACCACAGGAGTCGCTGGTGCGCGATGAGACAAGGATTTCCCTACCGGCCAAACCCTCCCTAACCTGGACGATGCTAGGCCAATTGTGCGTCGCCCCACGGACCTCCCGGTCGCGGCCGGTTACGACAGAGCCTGGGCGCGAACCCAGAGTCTCTGGCCCTGCTCATGTTTCTTGACCCAAGCATGTCTCTTCTTCTTATTGGTGTCCTTAAGTAGTGGTTTCTTTGCAGCGATTTGACCATGAAGGCCTGATTCACACAGTTT
Source organism: Oncorhynchus keta (assembly GCF_023373465.1). Classification (NCBI taxonomy): domain Eukaryota; kingdom Metazoa; phylum Chordata; class Actinopteri; order Salmoniformes; family Salmonidae; genus Oncorhynchus; species Oncorhynchus keta. Next base: position 20,453,254 of record NC_068448.1, read on the forward strand.
CCTCTGAACAGTTGATGTTGAGATGTGTCTGTTACTTGAACTCTGTGAAGCATTTATTTAGGCTGCAATTTCTGAGGCTGGTAACTCTAATAAATGTATTCTCTGCAGCAGAGGTAACTCTGGTAACTCATGTCTTAAAGTGATGATGGGCTGTAATTTCTCTTTGCTTATTTGAGCTGTTCTTGCCATAATATGGACTTGGTCTTCTACCAAATAGGGCCATCTTCTGTATACCACCCCTACCATGTCACAACACAACTGACTGGCTCAAATGCATTAAGAAGGAAAGAAATTGCACAAATAAACTTTTAACAAGGTACACCTGTTAATTGAAATGCATTCCAGGTGACAACCTCATGAAACTGGTTGAGAGAATGCCAAGTTTGTGCAAAGCTGTCATCGAGGCAAAGGGTGGCTACTTTGAAGATTCTCAAATGTAAAATACATTTTGATTTGTTTAACAGTTTTTTGGTTAATACATGATTCCATATATGTTATTTCATGTAGAAAATAGTAAAAATAAAGAAAAACATTGGAATGAGTAGGTGAGTCCAAACTTTTGACTGATACTGTATATACAGTTGTAGTCGGAAGTTTACATACACCTTTTAAACTTAGTTTCTCACAATTCCTCATATTTAATCAGATAAATATTCCCTGTCTTGGGTTAGTTAGGATCACCACTTTATTTTCAGAATGTGAAATGTCAGAATAATAGTAGAGAGAATGATTTATTTCAGCTTTAATTTCTTTCATTACATTCCCAGTGGGTCAGAAGTTTACATACACTCAATTAGTATTTGGTAGCATTGCCTTTAAATTGTTTAACTTGGGTCACGCGTTTCAGGTAGCCTTCCATAAGCTTCCCACAACAAGTTGGGTGAATTTTGGCCCATTCCTCCTAACAGAGCTGGTGAAACTGAGTTATGTTTGTAGACCTTGCTCGCACAAGATTTTTTAGTTGTGCCCACACATTTTCTATAGGATTGAGGTCAGGGCTTTGTGATGGCCACTCCAATACCTTGACTTTGTCGTCCTTAAGCCAGGTTGCCGCAACTTTGGAAGTATGCTTGGGGTCATTGTCCATTTGGAAGACCCATTTGCGACCAAGTTTAAACTTCCTGACTAATTTCTTGAGATGTTGCTTCAATATATCTACATCATTTTCCTGCCTCCTGATACCATCCATTTTGTGAAGTGCACCAGTCCCTTCTGCAGCAAACCACCCCCACAACATGATGCTGCTACCCCTGTGCTTCACAGTTGGGATGGTGTTCTTCGGCTTGCAAGCCTCCCCCTTTTTCCTCCAAATATAACGATGGTCATTATGGCCAAACAGTTCTATTTTTGTTTCATCAGACCAGAGGACATTTCTCCAAAAAGTATGATATTTGTCCTCATGTGCAGTTGCAAACCGTTGCCTGGCTTTTTAATGGCGGTTTTGGAGCAGTGGCTTCTTTCTTGCTGAGCGGCTTTCAGGTTATGTCGATATATGACTCGTTTTACTGTAGATATAGATATTTTGTACCTGTTTCCTCCAGCATCTTCACAAGGTCATTTGCTGTTGTTCTGGGATTGATTTGCACTTTTCGCACCAAAGTACGTTCATCTCTAGAAGATAGAAGGCGTCTCCTTCCTGAGCGGTATGACGGCTGCGTGGTCCCATGGTGTTTATACTTGCGTACTATTGTTTGTACAGATGAACGTGGTACCTTCAGGCGTTTGGTAAATGCTCCCAAGAATGAACCAGACTTGTGGAGGTCTACAATTGTTTTTCTGAGGTCTTGGCTGATTTCTTTGGATTTTTCCATGATGTCAAGCAAAGACGCACTGAGTTTGAAGGTAGGCCTTGTAATACATCCACAGGTATACCTCCAATTGACTCAAATGATGTCAATTAGCCTATCAGAAGCTTCTAAAGCCATGACATATTTTTCTGGGATTTTCCAAGCTGTTTAAAGGCACAGTCAACTTAGTGTTTGTAAACTTCTGATCCACTGGAACTGTGATACAGTGTATTATAAGTGAAATAATCTGTCTGTAAACAATTGTTGGAAAAATTGCTTGTGTCATGCACAAAGTAGATGTCCTAACCGACTTCCCAAAACTATAGTTTGTTAACAAGACATTTGTGGGGGACAAAATGGTGCCATAGAGAGAACACTGTGAGAACACTGTGAACACTGTACATTAATCTCCTAGCTTGAAAAAGTGGTGGAATTGGCTAAATAAGTTATCCTACTTGACGGCTATTTCTCAAAAATCTCAGACAACATGCCCAACAGAACTACTAAGAACTCGACCAAAACCACCAACCCTGTAGATGTGCATGAGGAGCTATCTAACGTTAGAGCTAACGTTAACACCATTGCGGATCCAGGCACAATGGACCTGGTGATTCAAAAGATGACTGATAACATTGCTAAAGTGATCGATGTTAAGATAAGAAGGGTCTTGGAAGCAATAGCAGGCCATTCAGCTGAACTACAGAGGGTTGTGAAAAGTGTTGTTGAGGCAGAAGGAAGAATTGCTGCAGTGGACTTCAGCTACATCTATGGACACTAAGATAAAAGCACTTGAGAAACAGGTGCACGAAATGGCGGAGCACATTGAGGACTTGGATAATCGAGGACGCAGAAGCAATATTCGTGTTGTGGGACTCCCGGAAAATTCTGAAGGGACACGTTCAGTAAAATTCTTTGAGGAATGGATCCCTGGCTACCTACAAATGGACACTAAGGCTGGTCGTGTGAAGCTGGACAGAGCCCATCGCTCTCAAGTACCGATACCCGGTCCCAACCAGTGCCCACGGCAGGTGGTTATAAAGTTCCACAACTTCACCGACAAGCAGCACGTCATGAATGCGGCTAGAAACATCGGCTCTGATGGTAGTCAACGTAAAAGGTCTCATTCTTCAATGATTATTCCACAGCGGTTGTACGAAGACGCAAAGCGTTTGATGAGGCGAAGGCTCGACTCAAGAGAATGAAGATGGACTACGCACTGTTGTACCCGGCCACATTGAAGATTATGGTCAACAGATCGCCTAAAAAGCTCTACACACCTGAAGAGGCTGCTGCGTTTATTGACTCTCTCGGGTAAATAACTTTAAGCTGCACCTCAGCAGCATTGAATAACTTTGTTTATTTTTGGTTGAATCTGATCATGAAACAGTGGTGTGAGTTCTCACGTACTCCGGCTCAGTAGTATTCGTATCTTTATTATTTTTCTTGCTAAAGTAATAGCCACTATAGCTCAGGCTGATATACAGTGCCTTGCGAAAGTATTCGGCCCCCTTGAACTTTGCGACCTTTTGCCACATTTCAGGTTTTCTAACAGAATGGTCCTGTATTTGGCTCCATCCATCTTCCCATCAATTTTAACCATCTTCCCTGTCCCTGCTGAAGAAAAGCAGGCCCAAACCATGATGCTGCCACCACCATGTTTGACAGTGGGGATGGTGTTGTTCAGGGTGATGAGCTGTGTTGCTTTTACGCCAAACATAACGTTTTGCATTGTTGCCAAAAAATTCAATTTTGGTTTCATCTGACCAGAGCACCTTCTTCCACATGTTTGGTGTGTCTCCCAGGTGGGTTGTGGCAAACTTTAAACAACACTTTTTATGGATATCTTTAAGAAATGGCTTTCTTCCTGCCACTCTTCCATAAAGGCCAGATTTGTGCAATATACGAGTGATTGTTGTCCGATGGACAGAGTCTCCCACCTCTCTGCAGTTCATCCAGAGTGATCATGGGCCTCTTGGCTGCATCTCTGATCAGTCTTCTCCTTGTATGAGCTGAAAGTTTAGAGGGACGGCCAGGTCTTGGTAGATTTGCAGTGGTCTGATACTCCTTCCATTTCAATATTATCGCTTGCACAGTGCTCCTTGGGATGTTTAAAGCTTGGGAAATCTTTTTGTATCCAAATCCGGCTTTAAACTTCTTCACAACAGTATCTCGGACCTGCCTGGTGTGTTCCTTGTTCTTCATGAGGCTCTCTGCGCTTTTAACGGACCTCTGAGACTATCACAGTGCAGGTGCATTTATACGGAGACTTGATTACACACAGGTGGATTGTATTTATCATCATTAGTCATTTAGGTCAACATTGGATCATTCAGAGATCCTCACTGAACTTCTGGAGAGAGTTTGCTGCACTGAAAGTAAAGGGGCTGAATGATTTTGCACGCCCAATTTTTCAGTTTTTGATTTGTTAAAAAAGTTTGAAATATCCAATAAATGTCGTTCCACTTCATGATTGTGTCCCACTTGTTGTTGATTCTTCACAAAAAATACAGTTTTATATGTTTATGTTTGAAGCCTGAAATGTGGCAAAAGGTCGCAAAGTTCAAGGGGGCCGAATACTTTCGCAAGGCACTGTATGTGTGAATCCATATTGGTGCCCAGGCTTGGTTTTAGGTGGAAGAGCCTCAATCTTCTTCTATTGATTTTCTTTTCCGTACATATAAAGGATGAGGCTATTGAGCGGCAATACGGACTTAAGAGTCTACATTGGAAAGTTGAAATCCCCTGCATGTTAGCTAGTGGGAAAACCCCCTTTTGGATCTTTACATGTTTAATTGTTTGGTTTAGTATAGTTCGAGTTCAGGGTTCATATCGTTTGTTTATGCTCGGTGAGATAGAGGAGAGTTCAACACATGGAAAAAGGTACCACCCCACGTTTACAGTAGGATCCAGTCTGGATATTGAATGGTCAAGGCACAATGGCAGGTAACAGACTGCGTGTATGTACATGGAACATTAGAGGGAGCCATAACCCCATTAAAAGGAAGAAGTTACTGTCTTTTTTGAAAAAAGAAAATATTGTTATTGCCCTGTTGCAAGAAACTAATTTGGATGATAAGGAGCACCTGCAATTACAACAAGGGGGGTTTGTTCAAGTGTTTTTCTCATCATTTACATCCAGAAGTAGAGGTGTAGCAATTCTGGTGAAAAAGAACTTACCACTTAAGGTCTTGAATTGTGTGAAAGATACATTTGGTCGCTTTGTTATAATTAATGGTAATTTACAAGGGCAGAACATTTCCATAATGAATATTTACTTCCCCTCTGCTCACCCCCCTGATTTCCTCACTAAGGTATTTCTAAACTTTTCAGAATTAAACTCGGACACTGCAGTGGTTGGAGGAGATTTTAACTGCTTGTTGAACCCCCTTATTGATAAGTTTCCCAGCGGTATAGCTTCACTCTCTCCTCAAGCTAAGTTACTTAAAGCTATTTGTGATGATCTGGGGTATGCGGATGTCTCGAGAGCTTTTCATCCCTCCAACAGAGAGTTCACTTTTTTCTCTGCACCTCATGGATGTCAGACTAGAATAGATTACTTTTTTATGCCCAGGACGTCTTTGCAGTCTGTTTTATCCGCTAGGATAGTTAGCATAGTCATATCTGATCATGCGGAGGTGATCCTGGACATAAAACTCAACGGGGCATTCAATCGGTCAAGACATTGGAGGTTGAATACAACCATTCTTAAAGACCATACATTCACATCATATTTTATTACAGAGTTTAAAGCATTTTTCTCTATTAACTCTCAATCAACAGATAACACCTCGCTCCTTTGGGAAACCCGTAAAGCGTATGCCAGGGGTCTGATTATGTCATACACAGCTACTAAGAGACGGAAAAAGCGTGAAAAGCAAAAAATGTTAGAGGGTGAATTAGGAACTAAAGAGAAGGACTACATTAAAACTCCCACTCCTGTCCTATTATAGGAAATATCAGTCATTAGATCAACGTTAGACTCTCTCCTCACACAGGACGCTGAAAATAAAAAATGAGATTTGTCAGACAAAAGCTATATGAACATGGCGATAAACCAGGAAAGTACTTGGTATACCTAGATAAAAAGAGAGCTGACTCTCAGTCAATTGCTACTATTACTGATTCTGATGGTAATCATTTATATGAAAATAAATTTCTAAATGCCTCATTTAATGAATCTCCTTAATGCCCCTATTACCGAGGAAGAGATAATGTTGGCAATTAAGAATATGCAAAATGGTAAGGCCCCAGGACCAGACGGGTTTTGTTGTGAGTTTTGTTTTTAATTTTTTTTTAACCTTTTTACCTTTACCAGGCAAGTCAGTTAAGAACATATTCTTATTTTCAATGACGGCCTGGGAACAGTGGGTTAACTGCCTGTTCAGGGGCAGAACGACAGATTTGTACCTTGTCAGCTCAGGGGTTTGAACTCGCAACCTTCCTGTTAGTAGTCCAACGCTCTAACCACTAGGCTACGCTGCCGCCCCAGTTTTATAAAGAGTTCCATGGCCTGATCCTTGAGCCATTGCGTGATATGTTTAACCACTCATTTTCAAATGACCAGCTCCCTCAAACGCTGAGAGAAGCCAACATTTCATTTATTCTCAAAAAGGGAAAATGTCCAGATTCTTGTTCCTCGTACAGACCAATTTTCCTTCTGAATGTGGATAGAAAATTGCTTTCTAAAATTCTAGCCACAAGATTAGAGGACTCACTGCCACTAATTGTGAAAGGAGACCAAACTGGCTTCATTAAGGGCCGTAAGTCATGCAACAATGTCAGGCGGCTTCTTAATATAATTCAAGCCTACAAAGTGCTATGGATGGTCTTGTGCTCTCCCTAGATGCTGAGAAAGCATTTGAACGTGTGGAGTGGTCTTACCAATTATTTGCTCTAAATAAATTTGGTGTAGGGGACAACTTTATAAAATGGTTGAAAGTTTTATATGATGATCCTCAGGCTGCTGTCCTTACTAATGGGCTAAGGTCAAATAGCTTCTCTATACGCAGAGGTACCAGACAGGGCTGTCCTTTGTCCCCTCTCCTCTTTGCACTTGTTATGGAACCACTGGCCGAGGCCATCATGGTAACGCCTGCTATACAGGGGCTGCTCATTGGTGATGTTCACCATAAAATAAGCTTGTATGCTGATGATGTCCTGATATTCATCTCTAGTCCCGAGACTTCAATTACATCTCTTATTACTCAGAAGGAAAATGGCGGACGGAAGACAGGGTGGTGCGGCAGGTGCCGCTTCTCATTCGAATGCTGTAATTTTATCTAAACCATCAGGTGTACGCCGATCCCAGCTAAGTAACTCATGCAAAGAGTTAAAGCGCAATTATGTGTTTTATCTCCAGTACTCTGCCATGATTGTCAGTTATGTAGCTGCTCTACTGATAATCTCAGTGCGTCCTTGCTGGGATGACACAATCAGTCTACTACCGGAGAATATCAACACCAAACACATTGGTTCACCGTTCCACGGGAGCGGACAGTACACAGCATACCATAATGTTCTGAATAATGGCCAAGTCTACCTCGCTCCTTATTCTACTGAACCGCTTAGGCGTAACAAACACAAGTCCAACATTTATCGGAAACTGTTAAACTACCTGTTCACTACCCTCCTGCTCTCCGGGGATGTACAACTCAATCCTGGGCCCAATATCACCGAGCCAGTGATACGCACCGGAGTGGAGAGCGGTGGATGGCCTCGTCCACTGGTCGTTGCCGCTGTGGAGGTGGGTGAGTGCTATGGTCCTATGGTTTCTCTCGACTCACCCGGCTCCAGGATAGATTTTGACTCTTCAAACATACTAGAGTCGCTATATGCGATCCCTGACTCTGCTTCTGTTACGCAAGCTATTTTTATTAGTTCCCTGCATCCAGTGCAGGCGGGAGGGATTGTTAATTGCGCTACCGAACTACCCCTAATCAAAACGAAACAAAACGGCCTACACCCAGCCGTCAGAAAACACAGAAAATGTTTCTTTTTTCAATGTGTCAATCACTCTCGAGTCATCTGGGACCCACGAGCTAAGCCCAAGGGACTACTAGGGGGGCACTTGAACATTCATAGTGTCATTCCAAAAAGTGATCAAATTCAACATCTACTCACAGACTCCAACCTTGACTTTCTCTGCCTCTCAGAGACATGGCTCCATAAACACTCTCCATATGCTGCTTTGATTGTGCCTGGCTACAATGTTTTCAGGAGAGACAGGATTGAAGGAAGAGGAGGGGTGTGATGATTTACATTAAAGAACATATCCGATGTAAACAAATTGAGTGGTCATGTGATAATGATCTAGAATGTATCGGCCTGAACGTTACACTGTCTTCCCAAATGTCTTTTACCCTCATTGGAATCTATAGGCCACCTTCCACCAAAAGTGTGTTTTTTGATCAGTTTAATACCATGCTTAGGGAATGTGATTTTGGGAAAGAGGTCATCTTAATGGGAGATTTTAACATTAATTATGAAGACAAGTGTTGTAGGAAAACCCTCAAACAGATCACTAATACCTTTGACCTTACACAGCTAGTTAAAGGGCCAACCAGGGTGACTTGTTGCTCTAAAACACAGATTGATTCATTCAATATCATTCAATATGGTTACTGGGCTGTCTGATCATAATCTGACACTTATAGCCAGAAAGCTGTCTAAGAGCAGGTTTAACCTCTCTACTGTTAGAAAGCCGGATCAACTCAGAATACCTAAGAGTGAATTAAACTATTTTGAAAAAGCAATTAAGGGAATAAACTGGAATGATCTCTTGTCCTATACAGACGTGGAAGCTGATAGTCAGGTTTTTCTATCCACAATCCAGACTACAATAAATGGCTTCCTAAAGAAAATGAAATCCAAACCTGGCCAAAAGAGCACTCTTCCTTGGCTAAATGGAGAAATCTGGAAATTGATGAAAGAACAAAATTATGCTCTAAAAATAGCCCTAAAATCTCAATTAGAGCATGACAGACGTAGGTTTACCATGTTGAGAAATAAGGTGATGAAAGAAATCAGACAGGCCAAGGCAAACTTTTTTATTAACATAATTGGTGAAGCAAAGGGAAATTCTAAATTGATATGGGAGAATCTAAAAAAGTTAACAGGGAAAGACCATAGTAACACTGCAAAAAGACTAGAAATCATGGTGAATAACAATCTAACACAGGATGCAGTCGAAATAGCAATAGCCTTCAATTCCTACTTTATTGACTCTGTCAGGGTACTGACACAGAACCCCTCCACTGGTTTCTTGGGCTCAGTGCTAGTGAATGACACTCAACCTGTCTTCATCATAAGGGAGGTTTCCGAGTCAAAGGTGAACAAAGTGATTAGCTCAATAAAGAACTCTAAAGCCAAAGATGTGTTTGGGATGGACTCTAACTTTCTTAAAAACTACAAAGAGTCACTCATTGGCCCCATTACTAAGGTCACCAACACATCTATTGGTCTCTGTGTGTTTCCAAGGGTATGGAAGTCGGCCATAATAACGGCCATCTTTAAATCAGGCGACCCTGCTGACGTGAGTAACTACAGGCCCATTAGTATACTACCTGTGGTGTCAAAGGTTGTTGAAAAGTGTGTAGCAGAACAACTGATTGCCCACCTCAACAACAGCCCCTTCACATTACACTCCATGCAGTTTGGCTTCAGAGCGAAACACTCCACAGAAACGGCCAACTGCTTTCTTCTGGAAAATGTGAAGTCCAAGATGGACAAAGGGGGTGCTGTTGGGGCTGTGTTTCTGGACCTAAGGAAGGCTTTTGATACTGTTAAACATGAGATTCTCATCACAAAATTGTCCAAGTTCAACTTTTCCCCTGATGCCTTGAGATGGATGAAATCATACATTTACATTTACATTTACATTTAAGTCATTTATACCTTAAAGGCAGAACTCAGTGTGTCAGAGTGAGCAATGAGCTGTTGCCCACTCGTAGCTATGATGTGGGCGTGCCCCAAGGGTCAATACTGGGGCCCCTCCTGTTCAGCCTGTACATTAATGATCTGCCTTCTGTCTGTACTGGGTCTGAAGTTCAAATGTATGCAGATGATACAGTGATATATGTGCATGCAAAGAGCAAACAACAAGCTGCACAAGAACTCACTACTGTAATGGTCCAGGTTACAAAGTGGCTCAGTGACTCGTGTTTGCATCTCAATGTGAAAAAAACTGTTTGCATGTTCTTCACAAAGTAGGCAACAGATGCTACTGAGCCAGATGTCTATGTGTCAGGGGGAGAAGCTCCAGGTGGTATCCAATTTTAAGTACCTTGGCATCATACTTGATTCCAACCTCTCTTTTAAAAAGCATGTGAAAAGGTCATTCAAATAACTAAATTCAACCTAGCTAATTTCCAATTTATACGAAATTGTTTGACTACAGAGGTAGCAAAACTGTACTTCAACTCTATGATACTCCCCCACTTAATATACTGCTTGACTCGTTGGGCCCAAGCTTGCTGTACAACATTAAAACCTATTCAGTCTGTCTACAAACAGGCTCTCAAATTGCTTGATAGGAAGCCCAATAGCCATCATCATTGTCACATCCTTAGAAAGCATGAGCTCTTGAGTTGGGAAAATCTTGTGCAATACACTGACGCATGTCTTGTATTCAAGATCCTTAATGGCCTGGCTCCCCCTCCACTCAATATTTTTGTTAAACAGAAAACCCAGACATATGGCAGCAGATCCACAAGGTCTGCCATGAGAGGTGACTGTATAGTTCCCCTAAGGAAAAGCACCTTTAGTAAATCTGCATTCTCTGTGAGAGCTTCCCATGTCTGGAATACATTGCCATCAGACACACATAACTGCACCACATATCACACTTTCACAAAATGCTTGAAGACATGGCTAAAGGTCAATCAGATTTGTGAACATGGTCCCTAGCTGTGTGTTGCCGCTTTCCATGCTGTCTGTTGTCTGTAGCTTGTGAGGTGTGGAAACACTTTGTTGCTTTTATGAATTTTGTCTTGCTGCTTTTTGTTCTATGTTGCTCTGTCTGTATGCTACGTCTTGCTTGTCCTATGTTGCTCTGTCTGTATGCTATGTCTTGCTTGTCCTATGTTGCTATGTCTTGCTTGTTCTATGTTACTATTGTCTATATTGTAATTGTTTTTAATAACCTGCCCAGGGACTGCGGTTGAAAATTAGCCGGCTGGCTAAAACCGGCACTTTTACTGAAACGTTGATTAATGTGCACTGTCCCTGTAAAAAAAAAATAAAAAAAAAAATATATATATATATATATATATATATATATATATATATATATTATTGAATTATTCAGCGAATTCTCAGGCTACAAGATTAACCTAACTAAGTCAGAGGCTATGCCACTTGGTAGCCTACACTCTGTACCTAATACTTCTCCCCCTTCCCTTTTAAATGGTCTCCCTCAGGTTTCATGTATCTGGGTATATTTGTAACTCCTAAATTCCAGCAAATGTACAAAGCCAATTTTGTTCCCTTGTTTGATACAATAAGACAGGATCTGGAGCGCTGGAACTCTCTCCCGATTTCTTGGTTGGGTAGAATATCCCTCTTGAAAATGAACATTTTACCTAGACTACTTTACCCAATCCAAATGATCCCAGTATTACTCTCCAATAAGGTAATAAAGGATGTAAATGGATGGCTAAGCCAAGCCAAGACTTAAGATGGCAATATTGCAGCTGCCAAGTTCTATGGGCGGCTTGGACCTGCCCAATATCAGGTTATTTCAATGGTGTGCCCACCTTTGTTATATTTCTGACTGGATCACAAATGATGACTCCTCTATTTGGTTAGACATTGGGACTGCTCTTTCAAAATACCCGTTACAGGATATTTTATTTTTCAGAAGTTTCAAGTCTGTAGAAGATCACTGCAATAATCCCGTTACACTTAACATGCTCAAAGTATGGAGGTCAGTTCAACGCTTCCTGGGCAGGTCCAAACTAACCTCTGCTCTTACCCCAATTCTTAACAACCCAGATTTCAGTCCAAGATTGCTGGATGCTGGCTTTAACTTTTGGCTTAATAAGGGCATACGCAGGCTAAATGACTTATTTGCTGATAAGATTTTATTGTCATTTGAGCAGATGGTTGAGAAATATCGACTCCCAAAGCAGGACTTTTTCCGCTTCCTACAAGTAAGACATTATATTCTGAAGAGCACCAACTTAATTGGTAACCCTGATGTGTCTGTCATTGAAATAATGCATTTTTCCCACAAAGGAAAATGTCTGTAAGTCTGTTTTATGCTACTTTAAGGTCCTTTTCACACAGAGGGTGAAACAAGTGTGGGAGAAAGAATTGTCTGTTACTATTGACAAAGAGATGTGGGAGGACATTTGGAGATATGCAAAAACAATATCTATATGTAATCGTACTAGAGCAATCCAATTAAGAATAATACACAGATTGCATATATCCCCAAATCGCAGACATGCTTTTAGCCCCACTTCCTCTTCCCCTCAGTGTCTTAAATGCAAAACTGATACAGGTACCCTAACACATTGTTTATGGTCATGTACCAAAATACAAAGATACTGGTCTGGTGTTCTGCAAGAAATTGAAAAGATCCTAGGGGTTGATCTAGAATTGGACCCAGTTTCTTTACTGTTAGGTCTCCCTAGTAGGCATGTTACTTCTGTGCGTAAAAGGAGGCTTTACAGCATCCTTACCTTCGCAGCGAGGAAAAACAATCCTTTTACAGTGGATTAGTGATAAAGTTCTATTAAAGATTGGCATAAGATACTATTTGAATGGGTGCCTCTGGAATATCTGACATTGCATGTACATTGCATTCTAAAACAGACCAGTTCTACAAAGTATGGGAACCTTATCTAAATTACCTAGAACCTGAGGTATCAGCTATTATGCTGCAAGGATTCTCTTAAAATGGCGGGGATCTATGTATTTCAGAACTACACTGCATGTTCCATGTGTGGAACCTAACTTCTTGGTTTAAACTGAGCTTTTTTGTTTAATTTCTGTTTGTAAGTTTGTTTAAAATGTATGTATTGAGAGACGCAATGATGGGGATGGGGTGAGAGAAGCACTGAGTGGGAAGAGGAAAATGGTGTACGTATGTATGGGTGTGTGTGGTATGTACTGTATGTGTGTGTATGTATGTGTGTACGCGCATATATGTGTATATGCATGTGTATATGTATATGTGTGTATATATATATATATATATACTGTGAGAGTACCAAGTAATTAGGCGTCACTCTAAAGCGGGAAGGTGGAATAAACGAGTCAGGAGTAGGTTTTCTGATTGAACACGGTTCTCTATTGAGGGTATTTTGTCAACAAAAACATTCTAACATAAGCAATGAAAAATCCTCCAAGGAAAAACACACATCTTCTTCTCCAGATGAAACAAGAACACAATAGGATAATCTTTAAACTACAACAAACATAAATCACGGGTTTGTCACCATCTTCGTGGTTCATTCAGCACAGCATCTCTCTCTCGGTGGCCATCTTCCAGAGATAGTTTTCCCCCCTCTCTGCTGGTTCCATTCTCTCTTTTATAGGGGAAGGAGAGTATCTCATTAGTACCGTCAGCTGTGCTTAATTGACTCTGGTTACCTTGTCTCCCATGCTTTGTTGGGCTACTATCCATGAGCCCAGCCTGCCCTCTAGTGGTCCTTCCACATACCTTCCCCCAGGACCGAACCGGAGGGTCGGGCGCCAGACGCACCGTCTTGGTCGCGTCGGGACAGCGTCTGCATTCCCGTTCCTCGATCCGGCCCTGTGGATGACATGGAAAGAGAACGGTTGTAAAGACAAAAACCATCTGGCTATTCTGTTGTTATTGTTTCTCTTACCAGCCATCCACGTGAGGGGCGCATGGTCAGTAACTAATGCAAACCTCCGACCCAGTAGGTAGTACCGGAGATAATCGAGGGCCCACTTGATGGCTAAGGCCTCTTTCTCTACGGTCGCATACCTCTGTTCCCGATCGCTGAGTTTCCTACTAATGAAGAGAATCGGCTTCTCTGCTTCACCTTCACCCTGAGCTAGTACGGCTCCGAGCCCTGTATCCGAGGCGTCGACCTGCACAATGAACTCTTGTGAGAAGTCCGGAGCCTGTAGAACGGGATCGGAACACAGGCCATCTTTTAACAATTGAAAGGCCTCTTCCGTCTCTTCTTTCCACTCTACCTGGTTTGGCAGGTTTTTCCTGATGAGGTTTGTGAGGGGTTGGCAATGGTTGCATATCCCGGGATAAACGGCGATAATATCCTGTTATCCCTAAGAAGGCCCGAACGTCTCGCTTGGTCCGGGGTCGAGGCCAGTCACGAATTGCCCTGGTCTTCTCTGCCTGCGGGCGTATTTTCCCATTCCCACGGTATACCCCAAGTATTCCGCTTCGGACAGGCCCAGGCAGCATTTATTTGGATTGGCTGTCAACCCTGTGGCTTCCAAACTCACGAGCACCGCCCGTAATTGCAGGAGGTGACTATCCCAGTCCTCGCTGTGGATGACCACATCGTCTATGTACGCCGCTGCATACTCTTGATGGGGCCGTAGAATGGCATCCATGAGGTGTTGGAAGGTTGCAGCAGCTCCGTGCAGTCCGAAGGGCATCCTCACATACTGGAAAAGCCCCTCTGGGGTGGCGAAGGCAGTCTTTGGGCGATCCTCCGGAGCCACCGGCACTTGCCAATATCCCTTCGTCAAATCCAGGGTAGTGATGAACTTGGCCTTTCCTAAGCGCTCCAAGAGTTCATCCACGCGGGGCATGGGGTACGCATCGAATGTAGAGATGGCATTCACGCCCCTAAAGTCGTTGCAGAGTCTCATACTACCATCGGCTTTGGGGACCAGGACTATGGGACTGGACCACTCGCTCGTCGAGGGCTCGATCACGCCCATCCTCAACATCTCCTCGCCTCTTTCTTAGCGATGACTCGGCGAGCCTCAGGAATCCTGTAAGGGCGGATATGCACTTTCTTGCCGGGTTCAGTGTGGATATGGTGGAACAGGACATCTGTTTGTCCTGGGAATGGAGAGAATATTCGACCAAAGTTCATAATCAGCTTGTCTAGCTGTCTTGACTGCTCCGGTAGGAGAGTTTGGCCACGGCGCACCTCTGGTAGAGCCTTTTTTTCTTCTTTGCCCTCCAGGGCCATCAAGGCCACCTCCTCCTCTCGTCCATGGTACGTCTTCAGCAGGTTTATGTGATAGAGTTGGACCTTCTTCCTCCTGTCAGGTTGCTTGATGAGGTAATTGACCGGTGAGACCCTTTTCATTACCTCGTAGGGCCCCCTCCACTGCGCCAGCAAGCGATGTTCGGCCGTGGGCACAAGCACCATCACTTTCTCTCCCACGGTGAACTCACGGGGGTCGCAGATTTATCATAGGCCCGGCCTTGGGTCCTTTGGGCCTTCTCCATATGCTCCTTGACTATGGGCCACACTGCTGACAGGCGGTCTCTCATCAGGGTAACATGTTCTATTGTAGATCGAAAGGGGCATGGTTGGGTCTCCCAGGTCTCCTTGGCTAAGTCGAGGATTCCTCGACAGGGTCTGCCATAGAGCAATTCAAACGGAGAGAATCCAGTGGATGCCTGGGGTACTTCTCGCAGGGCAAACATTAAGTGTGGGAGAAGCATGTCCCAGTTTTTCCCGTCTCGGGACACCACTCTTCTCAACATGCTTTTAATTGTTTTGTTCAAGCGTTCACACAACCCATCTGTTTGAGGGTGGAATATGCTTGTACGTATCTGTTGAACCTGATATAACCGACACAAGTCCTTCATCAACCGGGACATGAACGGGGTTCCTTGATCGGTTAAGATAGTCTTGGGAAGGCCCACACGAGAGAACATCAGGAATAACTCCTTGGCAATTCCCTTTGACGACATGTTACGTAGGGGTATGGCCTCCGGGAACTTGGTAGCATAATCTATAACCACTAGGATGTACTCGTGTCCTCTGGCGGATTTTGGGAGGGGTCCTACGAGGTCCATAGCTATGCGTTCAAAGGAGTCTCTATGATGGGGAGAGGAATCAAAGGGTTACGTAGGTGTGGCCGTGGGGCTGTACGTTGACATTGATCACACGTCTTACAATACCTGGCCACATCTCGGGTGACACGGGGCCAATAGAATCTCTGCATGATTCTGTCAATCGTCTTGTCTCGTGCCAGGTGTCCTCCTAGGACGTGGGAATGGGCTAACTGTAGAACTGTATCCCTGTATGGTCTAGGCACCATTAGTAATTCCTGGTTTTCCCCCCTTCGTCGTACGACCCAGTATAAGAGACCCCGCCTGATTGCATAGTAAGGAAGAGGGGGCTCACCTGATCCGTCGACGTTCCTTCCGTCGATCACCTTCACCTTCCTCATGGCCTCCCTTAGGTCTGGGTCTCTATGCTGCGAGGTGCCGAACTGTCCCTTTAATTCCTGGGACAGGTCAACCTCAGTAGAGGGATGTGGAGGTTGTTCCACATCCCCATCAGGGGAGACCGAGGAGAATCCCTTCCAGGTTCCCTCCTCGGATGGAGCTTCAAATATATCCCTTAGTGCCTGGTTGCTCCTTCCTTCCTGCGTTGTGTATAACCCTTCACAGGTGTCTTCATCGGTGGTTTCCTGGAATATCTGTCGTAAACGTTGGGTCGCTATTTCTTCCTCTGCTGTAGAGGACGAGGACTCGGCTACGTCTCCTTGTAGTACTACTACCTCGGGCTTGGAGATTCTCTTCTTTCCTGTCCCCCTTCTTCCCGTGCATAACGTCATCTGCCGAAGCTCCTTATATAGGGGACAGTCTCTCCCGATCAATAATGGCACCTTCAGCTGGGGCACTTTCCCTGCCCTGACTGTACACCTTCCTTTTGGAGTGAGAATAGGCAGATTCACAGTGGGGTAATAGTGGGTGTCTCCATGGATACAGGATACGGCTACTTTGTCTGGTAGCAGTGTGGCGGAGGTCACCATCCGCTCCTCTACTAACGTAACCATACTTCCCGAGTCGAGAATAGCTACCACATCTTGTCCTTCAACTCGCACCGGAATCTCTGAGGCTGGGGCTATCTCTGCTAACCAACAGTGTTGATCCTGCCCCCTCAAAACGGGATGTGTGGGGATAGGCAGTGACGACTCCGTGACCATGGGCTCATCCTTGCTAGGACATTGTGGGGCATAATGGTTGGGAGACTGACACTTATAACACCGACCCGGCTGTGTGGTGGCTGACTTCTCCCACCTCCGGGGGCTTGGACGTTTCGGTGGCAGGCGCGCCGGGGTGAGTCGTGGTACGGGATTGGAAGACTCCTTCCGTTCCTCCTTGTCACTTTTTAACAACTCCCCTGTAGACCGATATGTTTCCACCGCCTGGGCTATGTCGTCGGCTGACAACGGGTTGGCTTGCCCCACAACCCTTTTTAAGTCACTGGGTAATTCTCTCAATATCTTGTCCACTACGAGAGTCTCTATCACATGTCCTACTCCCTTTCCAGGTTCTAGCCACTGTTTCGTCAGTCGTATTAAGGCGAAGATCTGGGCACGGACGGGTTGATCAGCTGTATAGGTCCATTGATGGAACTTTACAGCCCTATCTCTGGCAGTCAGCTGGTACCGGGACAGGATCTCGGTTTTTAGTCGCCCATAGTCCGCAGCTTCGCGGGAATCCAGGTCAAAATAGGCTTCCTGAGCCACCCCGGTCAAAAGAGGAGCTAATGCGCTAGCCCATTCTGTGGGCGGCCACTCTTCCAAGGTGGCCGTCCTTTCGAAGGTCATGAGAAAGGCCTCAATATCATCCTCCTTGGAGAGACGAGGTAAGATGGCGTGAGCAGCCGCTCTTGGCCTAACTGTAGGTTCTTCTCGTCGACTCAGCTGTTGTTGCAGGAGTTCTATGGTTGTCTGCTGTGCCGTGATCAATTGTTGTAGTAGGGCGTTATCCATCGTTCTTGAATGGTTCCTCCGGGTCTTCTGGAAGAATATTAATTTTTACTCACTTATCCTTGTGTCACTCGTCCACCTAATGCCCGCATCCTCCACCAATGTGAGCGTACCAAGTAATTAGGCGTCACTCTAAAGCGGGAAGGTGGAATAAACGAGTCAGCAGTAGGTTTTTCTGATTGAACACGGTTCTCTATTGAGGGTATTTTGTCAACAAAAACATTCTAACATAAGCAATGAAAAATCCTCCAAGGAAAAACACACATCTTCTTCTCCAGATGAAACAAGAACACAATAGGATAATCTTTAAACTACAACAAACATAAATCACGGGTTTGTCACCATCTTCGTGGTTCATTCAGCACAGCATCTCTCTCTCGGTGGCCATCTTCCAGAGATAGTTTTCCCCCTTCTCTGCTGGTTCCATTCTCTCTTTTATAGGGGAAGGAGAGTATCTCATTAGTACCGTCAGCTGTGCTTAATTGACTCTGGTTACCTTGTCTCCCATGCTTTGTTGGGCTACTATCCATGAGCCCAGCCTGCCCTCTAGTGGTCCTTCCACAATACATATATATATGCGCAGGTATGTGTAAGTGAGTGCTGTTTTTTTGTGTGTGCTTTGTCTCTGTTGTTGTATCTCTTAATATGGGTGAAAATTGTGAAATTACAATAAAAAATACTGTTATAAAAAACAAGACATTTGTGGAGTGGTTGAAAAATTAGTTTTAATGACTCCAACCTAAGTGTATGTAAACTTCTGACTTCAACTGTAACTGGTTCCATAGCCGTTTTTTTGTTTACTCACTTCAAAACCTTATTCGTTATGATTACATTTTTGACTGTCTTTTTTGCCTTTTGTGAATGTGTTATTCAATGCGTTTCTATGGGCTACAGTAGTAAAGGCCAAATGTAATATTTTATCAAATACATTTTTTATACCTAGAGAGGTACCCCCCTCCTTCTTAGACTTTTAAGAATTGTAAGGGCCGCATATTGAACATACATATTGCACCATACACTTTAAGGGCCGCAAAATGAGCAGCGACGCTCCCCTGAGTTAACACTCTGTGGATTTGGAAATTAGAAGTGCTCCTGATTAGAATGGATCATTGGCGACCAGTCATTCAGGGAAGGTGGGGTGGGGGCTTGCCTCCTTTGCATGTTATTTTTGCATTAATAGGTGTCACATATCAGTTTGCAAACAATGTAAAAAAATATATATATAATTGAATTAATAAAGCCGCATACAAACAGGCAGCTCCAAAATGCAGGCGTTTCATCCTAGCTCAGTGCTTTCTGTGGGGGTGTGACAAGCCAGCAGCAAATAGGAGCATTGCATCATGATTGGCTCAGCATTGCATTGTGATTGGCTCAGTGTTCTGTCACTCATGGGGATATTACGTCACCTGCCTTTAGGAAGGGTACACATCAAGAATATGCGCCCTTCCAAGAAGGCTCAAGGTCATTGGCCACAGATAAAAGGATGTCAAATCACGTTATATCTACAGTAGCTTTGATTGGACTGATCATGTCAACATCTTATTTTCAAGATCTTTGCTAACAGTCATCATCAGAAATCAAGTAGACAATCTGCTGGCAAATCCTTTTTAATCCTTGTCATATGAAGAGAAATAAGGAAGATAAATTATAGATAAAACGTATCGGTGCTCATCGGCCATTGGACATAAACATTACACAAAAAGTTGTAAATTGTAAATTCAACAATGGGATGTTTGGAAGGAATCGGTGACAGTGGCTAACCACAAGCGTTGCAACTGGGAAGTCAGACTGGGAACATACATTTTGAATGGTCATCCAACTCGGAATTGTAAATCTTTTTACAACAAGGTGAGTCCAAAAATATGCTGCTGCATAAATGATGCTATATGCCAGAGAGATATGGTCAGTCATATTTTTGTAAATGTTTTTTTGTTTTTATTATTATTGTAAAAAAAAAAAGTTTTTAAAAAGGCAGTAAATGAGACTGATTGAATTGTTTCGCTGCCAGACAAGGCTCCGCTGATAGCCAGGTGTAGCAGCGGTAAAGATTCACTCCATTGTGCTGGCAAGAAAGCTCTGCTGTTGGGACAACTTTATGTAGGCCCTAACAGTTTGTGGGCACTGCTTGTCACCATTATAGTGCAATTAATGTATTGTGTATTGTTGTGTGGGGTAGTGGCTTTGCTGGCATGTTGCTAAAATCGCCACAGGAATTGGTCCCCCTTTTCCTGCGACACAACATAAAGAAAATTGTGTACGTTGCAATATGTATGTCCAATATGAAAAGAAGTTTAGATATAAGCTGATTGGCAGCTCTTCAAGGGCAGCAAAATCAGCAGTGATGCTCCTCTGTGTGTAAGCACAGAGGGGTGTAAACTATGGATTTGGGGTAAACTCTTTGGATTTGGGAAGTAGAAGTGATTCTGAGTAGAATGGACCCTGTTTTACTGTGACTCAACATACAGAAAATTGTGTTAAATGTAATATGTGTGTCTAATGTAAAAAAAAAAAAAGATTGGATTGGATTTAAGCTGATAGGCCACTCTTTAAGAGCTGCAGAATGAGCAGCAATGCTCCTTGGGTTGTAAACTTGGTGGATTTAGAAACTAGAGCTGCTCCTGACTAGAATGGACCCCACTTTTACTGTGATACAATGTACAGGAAATTGAATATGGTGCAATATGTAAGTCCAATCAGTAGTTGACTTGGACTGAAATCGGTGCCATTACTCATTTTGGATGCCGGACCTGTGTATACTTAGGTGCAGGAGTTCCACAATACTTTTGAGCTAATATTTTACAAGACAAACAGGATTTCAAGCAGTAAAACATTTGAGGTGCTGGTACTCAGCTTCGGTGAGCTCCTGCCCAAGTCAAGCATTGTGTCCAAAATGAAAAACATATTGAACATTGTGCAATATGAATGGGCTAATTAACAATGGGATTTAAAAGTGTTTTCTAATATTTGATATTATAATTATAATAATATTATTAATAGCAGCATTATTTGTGATTTTTATTACTGTTGTTACCATAATAACTACCTAGTAATCATTACTTTTAATGCTGCTAACAATAATGTCAATCCTATATTATCTGTGCTATAAAGGCGATTCACTTTTTTCCTTTTTCATGTTGTTAAACAAAATTCTACGTCTGCTAACATTTCCTCATAAAATGTTTAACTTTTCAACCATTTAAAAAAAAATATATTATCAATGCGAGACCTTTATTTTGAATGGAAATCACTTCCTTATTTTTGCTAGGTCTTGCTTATTCTTGCTGGCGGAATGGAGGTGTCTTCTGTCACAGTTTCTTCTTCTTGTTCTGTAGATTTTAAATGGTGGTTGGCAACCAACTTTAAAGGTGCATTACCGTCAACTGGACTGTAGTGTGGAAAAGAGACAGGGAAGGTCTATTCTAAACCCTACCCATTAAACCCCCTAGAGTCGATGTCTGTGCCCCGTGGAAATCCAATTAGCACAATAAAAAAATCCCCATACAAATCCGTCTGTTTAAACTAGATATAACGTTTTGCATGGGCTGCGTCTCAATCCATGAAATCTGCCTATGTTGGAGTTCCGCTGCGGTGGCAGAGCTACAGCAGTGTTTGTCGGACCATGAGACATCCTGAAAATCGGTCTTCTAGCGAAAACGGCTGTAGCGTCTAAACGGTTTGGGCTACACACTATGAAAAGGAGAGACTCCTGGCGAGAACATTAATCTCATTCCCCTCTACTCCCACATGAGCTGATACCCAGAGGAACTTCGCAAATACCCCCATCTATCTCATCCTAAACAGGCACTGTAAAATCTCATACAATACATTGTGTCTGCTCTGTGACACAAATTAATTTAAGCTCATCAGTGCTCATTACCTCCTCCATCCATTCTACAGCCAAGACTATGGCCAGCAACTCAACTCAATTTGTCACTGCCACCTTAAACTCAGGAACTCTAAAAAGCTGCACCTGTCCTCCCTATTTTATGGTCCTTAGATTCATCAGTGAATATATTCAAGAAAGCATGTGTTCTTACATGTTTACTTCAAATATTTACTGAATTCTATGGTGTTCTAACCAGACTAGTTTTTGTGGCACAAGCACACGATCGCCACCTACTGCATTTGAGTGGAAAATAATTTACGGTTGCCTTGTCTGAAATGACCTGTTTGTAGATCTGAAGAGACAGGATAGGTGTGAAATAAGGTAGAAGCTCCATATATCCAGGATTTTAGATCTTTGGAAGCCTGGCTAGAACCATAATGCTTATGCAAAGGCATATGTTGTAGAGAAGCGACAAGTGATTGATATAAATCACATAAGAACAAAGACATAATTAAGTCAAGAGTCATAGTGGTACACAATACAATAACACATGGGAGGTTTTCAGTAAGCATTTATTAATATTTGGCAGAGAATGCCATGATCCAAAATTATCCAACAGTTTAATCACTTTAATGATTTCACAGATTCAATTGAAATAAAAATGTAATGTAATTGGTCAAGTACACATTTTGCAGATGTTATCACAGGTGCAGTGAAATGCTTGTGTTTCTAGCTCCAACAGTGCAGTAATTCAGCTGTATTCAGTAATTCAGATGTATCGCTGGTTTTATACTGCACACATTTTCATATGCCCAACATGAACAAAATTATTAGTAGAATTAGTTTAATTCTTAGAACTACACTATTAAAATGTGTTCACCTACAATTTGCATTTTGTCATCTCAAACTTATTCAGACAGACAATTCACTGGTGAACATTAAAAAAGTTGTAGGTTATACCTCTGAAATGGCAGTTGTGTATGACTAACATAACACAGGATTCATATAACAGTTATTTCCTTTCTCTCTGAAAACATCTTAAAAGGCAATTATGAGGAACAAATTCATTCTTACACTGCTCAGCATGGCATATCACAGACAGACAAATTATATGCAGTTGGGCCAGAATAAAGTATTGTAGTTTATTCTCTTTCTTTGAAATACCACTGCCTAAAGTAAATATCACCTTACAAAATGTATGCTCATGGCGCACAGAAGATTGATCGTTAAAACATTTAGAAATCTGTATGCCATTCAAAACATTTACTTATCGACCACTTAAATATGATGGGTAACCAGTTGGTATTTGCTACAGATAACTTTAAAGTCACTAAAGTGCAAAGAATTACAAGGTTAAAGAAAAGGGATGGCAAGCCATAAGTCCTTAAATTTAGTTTGTCCCTAATTGACCATTCCTTTCAGTGGAGAAACCGTATTTTCTATGAATCAAAAGTACAATATATGAATCAATTAATTTACATAGTCAAGTTATCTTATTCAATCAATTTGATTCATTTGATGATTTGTTTATGTTATGTAAGTATTTTCAATACACAGTACACATTAAACAGCACTGATGCCGGACTCATTTGAGACAGGGGATGTTTTCAACTCTTTTCACTCTGTATTGTCTGCTCATAGACCAAGTCATCTGTTAACTATTTAAAACAATAGATTTGTAAGTGGCTTTTACAGATTAACTCGTCTAAATGACAACCTTTACCATGGTAAACTTTTTCCGACTCAGAATACTTTCATAAAGTATTAGGACTACATTCACACATTACACACACAGAATCACACAAACTTCATAAAGAGGTACAAATTCCAAAATTATTTTGGTGGCACCAGCATAATATCTGAATGGAGCAATTTGACATTGTACAACTGTAACAATGTAATGTAACCAAATATTTTTTGAGGCATTTGCCACACAATTCACAAAAACGTTCTTGTAAGTGTATAAAACCACTTATCAAATGTCATCCATTGTTTCACATAATAACATGGTTTAACAATAAATGAAACAAGAGGTTGTCAAACTGATAGAGGATTTGTGAACATTAAACCCCATCACGTTTCACATGCAATGTCTTTTTCTCTCTCTCCCACACACAAAAAAATATGGAGATCAGTGAGTATTCTATGTCCCATATAGTAAGACTCAGTTCAAGAGTCATTCAGTGTCTTTCATTTTCTTCCCAAAGTCCATATAATTTGAAACTTACTAGGGTTTTCTGTTTTACTGTCTTTACAAAACGTTCTTCTTTAGCTGATTATCCTGTTCTGCCAACTTCCCCACTAGTCCACGCCTACTTACTGCACAGGCTTACAGCTGAACCTGAAACGCATTGATCTTGCTGGTGTTCTTCAGTGTCTGCCGCCTGTTGCAGAACCATACGCGGACAACCTCACGGTCGTAGTTGAGCTCCTTAGCAATTTCCGTAATCTCCTGGCCCGTGGGCAGGGCATTCTTCTCAAAGTAGGTGTTGAGCACTTCAATAGCCTGCGGGGTAAAGCTGGTGCGACGCTTTCGTTTCTTGGACGGCTCACCACCCACAAACTCCATTAGATTCTGCTGACCCTTCTGGTTCCACAACTCAGCTTCGGCCAGCCATCGCTCCAGCACAGGCTTCAGCTTCTGAGCACTCTTAGGTGTAATGTCCAGCTTCTCAAACCTGCAAGAGGCAACAGAGGAACAACAACTTTTAAACTAATTACACAGTAGCCGCTGATCAACCAGATTGTACCCGACATCTACTCTTCAAAATAACACCTAACCCCATTTCACTATTTTCAAGAATCTAATTTCTTCTTAACTTTTTGCTTAAGGAGAAACATAAGAAATACAGCAAGAACATTTGCAATAACCTTTTTGAGGAATAGCAACTTTGATTAACTTGCTTCTTAAGTGTATAGTTAAGGAAAACATTTCAGTTAAGAAGACATTTCTTCTTAAGGTTTTCCTACGAGTACAAAGACTTTCAAAATGTAGCCTTTGAACTACATTGTCCATAACATACACTATTTATCATATTTGATAGAATGGATTTCAGAAACCTATCTACTGTGCTGGGATGCCACCACCCAGTAGGTCAGAGGAGTTTACCTGCAGATAGCAGACTGACTGTAGGCCGGACCCTCTGTAGCCGTGAGGGCCTGTCCCACTTGTGTCTGCGTCAGCCCCAGGGATAGCCGGCGGATCTTGAAGTTCTTGGCAAACTCTCGAATCTCTTCCAGATTAATGCCCTCCTCATCTGTGCCCCCTTGCTGTGGCTCTTAAGATGGAAAGAGACAAACAAGAATAAATATCAAACTACTTGTAAAACAAGATCAATGTTTGGAGAGAACATGTGCTTTTTCTTGGCCAGGGCTCGCTTGAAAAATATGTTCAATCTCAATGTGAATTTCCTTTGTTAAATAAATGGAAAGTTAAGAAGTGAAACTACGCACTGCTGACGAGCTGGTTGACAGTAGGTGTGTCTCCACAGGTTATAGGGAATGAGGAGGAGATTGGAGTGACTGTCTTCATTGCAGACGGTTGTGGGGCGATGACCACAGGTGATTGCGTAACTGTTGTTACCTGAGCCTGAGGGGAAATGTCAATGTCAGCAATGGGTTAATGGTTACATCCAACAAAGACCAACCATTTCCAGTTTAACCAAATGTTCACACAAAATATAACCACTCAAATAACCACTCAAAAGCACTCATAGGGATAAATGAATGGAGGGGGAAGGCCTACAGTACCTGAGTGCTGGGCTTGGAGAATGTCACAGGAGCACTAAGCTTAGGCATTACAGCTGCAGATGTGGGGACTGTAGCAGGTCCATTCCCTATGGTGGCAATGATCTGTCCCTGGGTGTTCAGAACCAGCTGTGGCTGGACTGTCTGCACCTGCAGGCCTTGCAGACCCTGGAGGCCCTGGAGATTCAGAGTCTGAGTAGCAGCCCCTCCAGTCAGTGATGCAGGGTTCAGCATCAGGGGGATGGTTCCAATCACCTGGAGGCCACATTGAAGAGAATTAGGTTATGTATTTGTCAGTAACACTGTACAACAAGTTATAGGACATAAGGGTTTAAAGAGGGTTTATACGTTCTTTATAAACTTAATTATCAGTTTATAGACCGTTTATAAAACTTTAATAGACAGTTAAAACCTCTTGGTTAAAATAGTGTGATTCTTAATTTAGTGCTTGCTAAATAGTGAGCTTATTTAATTTTTGCATGTTTGCACACCTGTCCCTGTGCGTTGGTGATGATCTGGCTGGTGATTCCGGACATGGCACTGGTGAAGATGGGAGTGGAAGTAAGGGCGCTGATGAACTGAGGCTGAGCCCCTAAAGACGCAGCACTGATCTGGGGAAAGAAACGGAGGCATCCAGATGATTCTACTGTCGATAATGTGATCATTTTGAATACAAAGTATATTCATGTGGATTAGGTTCTTTGCTCAAGTTATTCACAGACATGTCCAAACGTTTAAGTAAAAAACATGGCTTGCTGACTATCTTTTCCAAACACACACATCTAGGAAAGAAAAACAAATGCACACACATCACAATAACAATAGAGAAACACATTCTTACAATGGCAGGATTGATGGAGAGGCCTGCAGACTGGAGTGTTGCCACAGACACGCTGGGCTGAGAGACGGCTGGCATGGCCTGGCCTAGTTGGGCTGCAGTCACCTGTGAGTTCTGCTGAGCCTGCTGCATAGCTGCCTGGACCTGCTGTAGTGATGCTGTCTGAGGCTGGAAGACTGTCTGCTGAGCCTGCTGCATAGCTGCCTGGACCTGCTGTAGTGATGCTGTCTGAGGCTGGAAGACTGTCTGCTGGGGCTGGACAGAATTTAGCACAGTGGCTGCTGGGAAAGAAGAGAACAAACATACAGGTAAAGCTCCATGTTGTAGCCAAATAAATCATTTATGTTGATTCAATGTTGATTAATGCTTTGCATTCTGAGGTGTGTATCTCTGCCATGTCTTACTTTGCAGCCCTTGTAAGCCTTGCAATCCGTGTAAGCCTTGCAAGCCAGCAAAGGGTAGTTTGAGGAGGCTTCCGGCCTGGCTGGCACCTGAAATGCCAGGGAGTGTGGCTACGTTGCTGGTGGGGAAGGTGAGGACAGCCAGGCCTCCTTGGCCCCCCATGGACCCTGCCATGCTGATGGGGATGAGCAGGGGCTGGGCCAGGGAGCCTGTCTGGGCCATCATCCCTGTCATCAGAGTGGCCAGACCCTCCTGGGTCAGAACCTACAAGAGGAGGGAGAATCAAGAGGGGTGAGAGGTGGGAGAAAGGGGAGGAGGAGTGAGGTGGGAGCAGGGGGAGGAGGATGGGTATGAGGTGGAAGGAGGGGTATGAGGTGGTAGGAGGAGGATGAGGGGTAGAAGGAGGAGGTGGTATATGGTAGGAGGAAGAGGGTTATGAGGGAGGAAGAGGTGAGATCCAGACAGGTAAAGTGTGATGCATGGGAGAGGAAAAGGAGAAGAGGGTGAGGGAAAAAAATAAACAGGATGACCGATGACTACACTAAAAGTAGTTGAAAAGTTATTTTTGTTTAATTGTTCTCACCTGTTGACAGCCCTGCAAGCCCTGTAAGCTCTGCACAGTGATGGGCATGGTGGTCTGTGACTGTGACAGGGAGACGCTGATGGGAACTGCAGTCTGTGCTAGAGTCTGGACACCAGAGTCTGCAGACTCCACAGACACCACCTGGTCCTCCAGTACTGACAGCACAGAGAGAGAACACACTGCTATTCTACCATCAGCACACACCACACCTCAATCTTAAATTGTGTTTTTAAAACTGAAATATTTTTACACTGAAACGGTAAACAAAATGTAGTATAATCTGTATTGCATGGAATCTAACCTACCATATCGGTATCCTACAAAGGGCTCACCTACTCCCCCAGCGTTGTGGGGTGGTCTCTGGCTATCCTGCATGCCTGCCTCAGGTTCCTCCGTGGCCTGATTACCCCCATCTTCACCCCCCGAATCAGTCCTCCCATCAGGCACTGAGGATGGAAGAGAGGCTTGATCTACCTCCACCTCCAGGACTCGGATCGTCTCATGACCAGACATCACTATCACCTGCACAGCATTGGAGAACACAACACAAGACCAGGGTCCGTATTCATAAAGTGTCTCAGACCATAACAGTTAAGATGGACAGAAGGGACCTGATCCTAGATCTGCACTCCTGAGACTCTTTATGTATAGAAGTCACACAACTATACATAATAAATGACTCATCATCATCTATTCTCAGCAGCGTGGATGTTTTTGTTCCGAGTTATGAAGAGGAGGAGGGCCGAGAGGTAATCATGTAGTAATAATACAATGATATGGTATAAATATCTAACTAGGCTCAGTATCGTTCCACTGATGTATTGAGTTAAATTTAGTACCGTTCAGTCTCAACCTATTGAGACAACTCAGGTAGAGGACCATGTGTATTGGTTACACGTGAATCAGAACATGAGTTTACACATGAGCAAACCATGCCATAGGAGTATGACCTGTCATAGTCCTTGTCAACAGTGGCAGACAGCTCGTCCCTATCTGTACCATATCCTAATTATCCAATTTGTATAACATTAGTAAATATAACAAAGCAAACACATGATGTATGAGTGGATCCAGATGTGAAAGATGTGAAAGAGAGGCAGGGAGAAAACCTGAGCTGGAGAGAAAGGTGCAGACAGAGAGAGTGCAATGCAGGAAAGAAGGGATGCATACCTGGTTGTCTTTGGCAGGGTATTTCAAAGTGCAGGAACCTAATGGCTGAAAAAATACTTCTGCAGTCAGACAGTGAATGGCTAAGGAGAACAGAGAGGCCAAGCACACACGTTAGGGCACAATGCACACACATGGGAGAAAGAAAAAAACATGACTACAACAAAACAACAAAGATCAGCCAACAAGCAGCTCAAACAATGCTTTCTGAGAGCCCCGCTCGTAATTCAAAAAAGACATTGCTTTAGTTAGCTGTCTATGAGTGCAAAGGACACAGATGGAGTAGACAAACACAATTAATCAATAAGCATGACAAAGTATAGCAAAAACCTTAGGAGTGTTACCGAATCAGTATTAATTGATGACATTTGGTTAGCTACTATATCAACCTCAAGATTATTGTGTGGGGTTAATCATTCCAAATACATGGCGAAATGGATGTGGCAATAGCTTATGACACTGGACTATGAAGCAGAGGCAACACAGAGAGTTAGGACATTTGGGCAGGGGTGTATAACTGATGTGAAATCATCTAGTGTTTACAAAGCAGTTAGTGGTACCTGTTCATTGACAGTGAGGGGCGCATCAGTAGCAGGGAGATCCTGAGGATCCATGGTTTAGTGCTCTCACCACCAAGCAGTCATTGTCTTGACATTCTGAGTAAGGAAAGATAATACTGTAACATCAAAACTACCAGGTATTAGGCTTGCCTATATGAATAGTTTTATCCCCATCTATGTGGTGTGCTGATACTTGTTCTATTAAATCTATGAAGTAGGCCTAATGGTTGGAGACATTTGTGCTACTCTAGATGAAACTATTATTATTATTATTATAGCTATGTAGAGAATGGCTGTTCAATAGCAAACCGTCAAGCACTCCCACATTAGTGTCTTATGGGCCTATCTAATACTGTGACAATTTGGTTTCTAGCTGGAGTGAAGGGGTATAAAAACAACAAATCATATGATGCCACATAAGTGACAGCAATATAAATAGAAGTCACACCAAGGATATTTAGTCCAGTGTACTTGTATACTGGGGGCTACTGGGGTGCACACACAGTGATAATAATAGACTGTATTACTTTATTTATGTCTTCATGAAAAATTAAACATATAATGCACCAAGAATTGGCAGCTTCTTGATCATAAGCGGCCTAGAAAATACAGGCCCGCCTACGTCCCCAACAAATCTAGTCTTCTAGAATGATTATAGCTGACAAATGACTATTCGAAATGTTTAAATTTTGACGTTATATCAAAAAGATCAGTCGCGCGAAGCACACCACAACACAGAAATTATAGATCTGTCAAAATTTAGGCAGGTGTTGATCCCCGTACACTGGCCACTCCTAATCTCGCCCCAATAAATCTCGCAGTGTAACCTATTTGAGGACACGATGTTACCCATAAAATATGCGCGACAAAAAAAAGACCCGCAATTCCATGCTTGGGGACTGCATTTGATGTATTTCCCTCTATTTATCATAAATATATAAATTATGCTAATTAAGAGCATTGCATATTAACGAAAAAAACTCA
This sequence comes from Oncorhynchus keta, assembly GCF_023373465.1. Classification (NCBI taxonomy): domain Eukaryota; kingdom Metazoa; phylum Chordata; class Actinopteri; order Salmoniformes; family Salmonidae; genus Oncorhynchus; species Oncorhynchus keta. Next base: position 20,483,057 of record NC_068448.1, read on the forward strand.
TTTCCTCTCGCCATTTCGTCGCGCTATATAGCCAATGGTAATCTTACGCATGCTATTTTAGCAAACAACTTACCGTAAAAAATGTATTTCTGTGGTTCTCCCCTTTTAAAAAGCTTTTCCACAGTTTGTTTTAGTCACACATAATTAAAAATGCATCTCACAGCACCAGTCAGGCGCTAAGGCTGCACACAAAAGATATATTTGCATTGATAAGGAGGGTTGGCAACGTGAGGATCCTTTCTTTCTCAATATTTAATGACGGTCCTTTGGTACTGCAATTCAGATTACCCACATATTCCTCCATATGCCTCCTAAAAGCGACTTCTGCTGTAAAATCCACCAAAATGACTAAAAATGTGGCCTTTAGCACGACGTCATGAACATAATTTATGCAAGGAAAATCTTGCATTGAAAAATGTCGGCCTCAACTCTAGAGGAGCCATGGCTGCCTTAAAGCGACAGTGCATCTTTAAAATTATATGCAGTATATGATCGAGGTGAAATCTATTTAAATGAATGGTGTCCGAATGCACCGCTGTATTAAAGCAATTCAGAACTGACTTGTTGACATGTTCTGTTGCAGATTCAAAGCCAGCTAACTCGTTGCAGAATGTATCCATAATCATGAATGAATAAGCATATTTACTTGACAACAATGCACCTAGTCACCCATCAATCACGTCAAGCCTCCTGAGTGGAACAGCGGTCAAGAGGCGTCACTACAGATCCGGGCTCAATCCCGGGCTGTGTAGAAGCCAGTCGCGACCGTGAGACCCATGAGGCGGCGCACAATTGGCCCAGCATCGTCCGGGTTAGTGGAGGGTTTGGAGGGCTCTAGCGACTCCTTGTGGCGGCCAGGCTCATGCACGCTCACTTTGGTCACCAGCTGTACGGTGTTTCCTCCAACACCTTAATGAGGCTGGCTTCCGGGTTAAGAGAGCAGTGTGTCAAGAAGCAGGGCGGCTTGACGGGGTCGTGCTTCGGAGGCTGCATGCCTCTCTACCTTTGCCTCTCCAGAGTCCGTGTGGGAGTTGCAGAGATGGGACAAGACTGTGACTACCAATTGGACATAACAAAATTGGGGAGAAAAGGGGGTAAAAAAAATAAACAAAAAAATTAATTATGTCAAATACCTGAACCCCAACAATTCAAAGAAAAATAAATAGTTAACAATGCATACAGATGCCTTTTATATATAACATATAAACATCTGACTTTGAAGTAAAGATTTCATTATTTGTTCATCGATGCCACAAATCTGGGATATCGAAGAGCAACATGTGAACTATTATCACTATAGAGCACACAGATTATTCTGCTTTTCCATTTTAGGAATTAGACCAGCAAAAATAACACATGTAAAACAGCAGATTTTTGGTGGGTGAGTTACAAACGGAGAAACACCTGGATGTATGAGGTACTGTAGGTTTAACATTTGTAAAAAACATGTTCAAATTGGGAAAAGTCAGAATTAAGTTGACTGTGCCTTTAAACAGCTTGGAAAATTCCAGGAAATGATGTCATGGCTTTAGAAGCTTCTGATAGGCTAATTGACATCATTTGAGTCAATTGGAGGTGTACCTGTGGATGTATTTCAAGGCCTACCTTCAAACTCAGTGTCTCTTTGCTTGACATCATGAGAAAATCAAAAGAAATCAGCCAAGACCTCAGAAAAATTTACAAATGCCTAAAGGTACCACGTTCATCTGTACAAACAATAGTACGCAAGTATAAACACCATGAGACCACACAGCTGTTACACCGCTCAGGAAGTTGACGCGTTCTGTCTCCTAGAGATGAATGTACTTTGGTGTGAAAAGTGTAAATCAATCCCAGAACAACAGCAAAGGACTTTGTAAAGATGCCGGAGGAAACAGGTACAAAAGTATCTATATCCACAGTCAAACAAGTCCTATATCGACATAACCTGAAAGGCTGCTCAACAAGGAAGAAGCCACTGCTCCAAAACCGCCATAGAAAAAGTCATGCTACTGTTTACAACTGCACATGGGGATAAAGATCGTACTTTTTGGAGAAATGTCCTCTGATCTGATGAAACAAAAATAGAACTGTTTGGCCATAATGACCATTGTTATGTTTGGAGGAAAAAGGGGGAGGCTTGCAAACTGAAGAACACCATCCCAACCATGAAACACGGGGGTGGCAGCATCATGTTGCAGAACTGAAAAAGTGTGTGCGAGCAAGGAGGCCGACAAACCTGACTCAGTTACACCAGCTCTGTCAGGAGGAATGGCCCAAAATTCACCCAACTTATTGTGTGAAGCTTGTGGAAGGAGGTCTGAATACTTTCCGAATGCACTGTATTTTAAGGTGTCTAGGTGTAACAGGTAAGGCGGAGGCGCTGGACACAGAGATGAGTAATTCACGTAACTTTACTCAAAACAACAAATATTCCAAGAAGGAAAATAATCAAGCTCACAAATACAGACCAATTTACAATGAACAAACACGCACAAAACCATGGGGGAACCAGAGGGTTAAATAAGGAACATATAATTATGAGAATAGAAAGCAGGTGTGTACAATGAAGAAAATCTAATGGAAAATGAAAAGTGGATCGGTGGCGGCTAGAAAACCGGTGACATCGACCGCCGAACGAACAAGGAGAGGGACCGAGTGGATCGCCCAGCGTGAGAGGGATCCGAGTGGATCGCCCAGCGTGTAAATCAGCTAGAAAGATGTGTCGGCATAGAGTAATTGTCTCTGGCCCCCTCCCAGTTAGGGGGAGTGATGAGCTCTACAGCAGAGTCTCACAACTCAATCGCTGGTTGAGAACTCTTTTCTGCCCCTCCCAAAAGATAGAATTTGTAGATAATTGGCCCTCTATCTGGGACTCACCCACAAACAGGACCAAGCCTGGCCTGCTGAGGAGTGACGGACTCTATCCTAGCTGGAGGGGTGCTCTCATCTTTTTCTACCAACATAGACAGGGCTCTAACTCCTCTAGCTCCACAATGAGATAGGGTGCAGGCCAGGGAGCAGGCTGTTAGCCAGCCTGCCAGCTTAGTGGAGTCTGCCACTAGCACAGACAGTGTAGTCAGCTCAGCTATCTCCATTGAGACCGTGTTTGTGCCTCGATCTAGGTTCGGCAGAACTAAACTGGAAGAAAGACCTCCTCCATTCCTGTCATTATTGAAAGAGATTGTGATATCTCAGGTCTCAAAATTGGGCTACTTAATGCTAGATCCCTCACTTCAAAGGCAGTTATAGTCAATGAACTAATCACTGATCATAATCTTGATGTGATGGGCCTGACTGAAACATGGCTTAAGCCTGATGAATTTACTGTGTTAAATGAGGCCTCACCTCCTGGTTACACTAGTGACCATATCCCCTGTGCATCCCGCAAAGGCGGAGGTGTCGCTAATATTTACGATAAATGATGTTTTCGTCTTTTGAGCTTCTAGTCATGAAATCTATGCAGCCTACTCAATCACTTTTTATAGATACTGTTTACAGGCCTCTTGGGCCATATACAGCGTTCCTCACTGAGTTCCCTGAATTCCTATTGGACCTTGTAGTCCCTGCAGAAAATATTCTCATTTTTGGTGATTTTAATATTCACATGGAAAAGTCCACAGACCCACTCAAAAAGGCTGACGGAGCCATCATCGACTCAGTGGGTTTTGTCCAACATGTCTCTGGACCCACTCACTGTCACAGTCATACTCTGGACCTAGTTTTCTCCTATGGAATAAATGTTGTGGATCTTAATATTTTTCCTCATAATCCTGGACTATCGGACCACCATTTTATTACGTTTGCAATCGCAACAAATAATCTGCTCAGACCCCAACCAAGGTGCATCAGAAGTCGTGCTATAAATTCTCAGACAACACAAAGATTCTTTGATGCCCTTGCAGACTCCCTCTGCCTACGCAAGGACGTCAGAGGACAAAAATCAGTTAACCACCTAACTGAGGAAATCAATTTAATCTTGCGCAATACCCTAGATGCTATTGCACCCCTAAAAACAAAAACATTTGTCATAAGAAACAAGCTCCCTGGTATACAGAAAATACCCGAGCTCTGAAGCAAGCTTCCAGAAAATTGGAACGGAAATGGAGCCACACCAAACTGGAAGTCTTCCGACTAGCTTGGAAAGACAGTACCGTGCATTATTGAAGAGCCCTCACTGCTGCTCGATCATCCTATTTTTTCCAACTTAATTGAGGAAAATAAGAAGAATTAAACATTTCTTTTTGATACTGTTGAAAAGCTAACTAAAAAGCAGCATTCCCTAAGTGAGGATGGCTTTCACTTCAGCAGTAATAAATTCATGAACTTCTTTGAGGAAAAGATCATGATCATTAGAATGTAACGGTTTTCTAGGTGTGGTGAAGGAGAGTCGGACCAAACTGCAGTGTGTAGATTGCGATCCATGTTTAATGAACAAAAACATAACACGAATTTAAAACACAAACACTACAAAACAAAGAACGTAACGAAAACCGAAACAGCCTATACTAGTGAAAACTAACACAGACAGGAACAAGGACACTAAGGACAATCACCCACGACAAACTCAAAGAATATGGCTGCCTAAATATGGTTCCCAATCAGAGACAACGATAAACACCTGCCTCTGATTGAGAACCACTCCAGACAGCCATAGACTTCGCTAGATCACCCCACTAGCTACAATCCCAATACATACACACCAAAACCCCAAGACAAAACACACCACAATACAAAAACCCCATGCCACACCCTGGCCTGACCCAATACATGAAGATAAACACAAAATACTTCGACCAGGGCGTGACATAGAAAGCAAATTACAGACTCCTCTTTAAATCTGCATATTCCTCCAAAGCTCAGTTGTCCTGAGTCTGCACAACTCTGCCAGGACCTAGGATCAAGAGAGACACTCAAGTGTTTTAGTACTATATCTCTTGACACAATGAAGAAAATAATCATGGCCTCTAAACCTTCAAGCTGCATACTGGACCCTATTCCAACTAAACTACTGTTGAACATAATAAACGGCTCTCTATCAACCAGATGTGTACCAAACTCACTAAAAGTGGCAGTAATAAAGCCTCTCTTGAAAAAGCCAAACCTTGACCCAGAAAATATAAAAAACTATCGACCTATATCAAATCTTCCATTCCTCTAAGAAATTTTGGAAAAAGTTGTTGCACCGCAACTCACTGCCTGCCTGAAGACAAACAATGTATACGAAAAGCTTCAGACTGGTTTTAGACGCCATCATAGCACTGAGACTGCACTTGTGAAGGTGGTAAATTACCTTTTAATGGCGTCAGACTGAGGCTCTGCATCTGTCCTCGTGCTCCTAGACCTTAGTGCTGCTTTTGATACCATCGATCACCACATTCTTTTGGAGAGATTGGAAACCCAAATTGGTCTACACTGACAAGTTCTGGCCTGGTTTAGATCTTATCCGTCGGAAAGATATCAGTTTGTCTCTGTGAATGGTTTGTCCTCTGACATTGCGGTGTTCCTCAAGGTTCTGTTTTAGGACCCGTATTGTTTTCACGATATATTTTACCTCTTGGGGATGTCATTCGAAAACATAATGTTAACTTTCACTGCTATGCGGATGACACACAGCTGTACATTTCAATGAAACATGGTGAAGCCCCAAAATTGCCCGCACAAGAAGCCTGTGTTTCAGACATAAGGAAGTGGATGGCTGAAAATGTTCTACTTTTAAACTCGGACAAATAAAACTGTGAAGGACCTCAGCATTACTCTGGACCCTGATCTCTCTTTTGACGAACATATCAAGACTGTTTCAAGGACAGCTTTTTTCCATCTACGTAACATTGCAAAAATCAGAAACTTTCTGTCCAAAAATGATACAGAAAAATGAATCCATGCTTTTGTTACTTCAAGGTTAGGCTACTGCAATGCTCTACTTTCCGGCTACCCGGATAAAGCACTAAATAAACTTCAGTTAGTGCTAAATACGGCTGCAAGAATCCCGACTAGAACCAAAAATTTGATCATATTACCCCAGTGCTAGCCTTCCTACATTGGCTTCCTGTTAAAGCATGGGCTGATTTCAAGGTTTTACTGCTAACCTACAAAGCATTACATGGACTTGCTCCTACCCATCTTTCCGATTTGGTCCTGCCGTACATACCTACATGTACGCTACGGTCACAAGACGCAGGCCTCCTAATTGTCCCTAGAATTTCTAAGCAAACAGCTGGAGGCAGGGCTTTCTCCTATAGAGCTAAATTTTTATGGAATGGTCTGCCTACCCATGTGAGAGATGCGAACTCGGTCTCAACCTTTAAGTCTTTACTGAAGACTCATCTCTTCAGTGGGTCATATGATTGAGTGTAGTCTGGCCCAGGAGTGTGAAGGTGAACCCTGGCCGGTTCCCCTCTCTCCCCTGGGATTCTCTGCCTCTAACCCTATTACAGGGGTTGAGCCACTGGTACTCTCTCTCTCTCTCTCTCTGACCTGTTCACCGGACGTGCTACCTGTCCCAGACCTGCTGTTTTCAACTCCCTAGAGACAGCAGGAGCGGTAGAGATACTCTTAATGATTGGATATGAAAAGCCAACTGACAGTTAGTCCTGAGGTGCTGACTTGCTGCACCCTCGACAACTACTGTGATTATTATTATTTGACCATTTATGAACATTTGAACATCTTGGCCATGTTCTGTTATAATCTCCACCCGGCACAGCCAGAAGAGGATTGGCCACTCCTCGTAGCCTGGTTCCTGGCAATAGGACTGCAGAAACCTAACCACATCCTGGTTAACTCTTTCCACCTGCGCATTACTCTTGTTCTATGAACGCCCTCCAGACCCTGGACGTGAACTGGGGACCCCGATCAGAAACTATGTCCTCAGGCACCCCGTAGTGCCGGAAGACGTGGGTGAACAGGGCCTCCGCAGTCTGTAGGACCGTAGGGAGACCGGGCAAAGGAAGGAGACGGCAGGACTTAGAAAACCGATCCACAACGACCAGGATCGTGGTGTTTCCCTGTGACGGAGGAAGATCCATCAAGAAATCCACCGACAGGTGTGACCACGACCGTTGTGGAACGGGTAGGGGTTGTAATTTCCCTCTGGCCAGGTGTATAGCTGCCTTGCTCTGGGCGTACACCGAGCAGGAGGAAACATAAACCCTCACGTCCTTAGCCTAGGTGGACCACCAGTACTTCCCACTAAGACCGAGCACTGTCCGACTGATACCAGGATGACCAAAGGAGGGTGACGTGTGGGCCCAATAGATCAAACAGTCGCAGACAGCAGACAGGACGTACAGACGCCCAGCTGGACACTGGGTGGGAGTGGGCTCTGTACGTAACGCCCGCTCGATGTCCAACTCCCACACCACCGGTGCCACCAGGCAAGAAGCCGGAAGTATGGGAGTGGGATCCATGGGCCGCTCCTCTGTGTCATACATCCGGAACAGTGTGTCTGCCTTAGCGTTTTGGGCACCTGGTCTGTAGGATAGGGTGAAAACAAAACTGTGAAAAACATAGCCCATCTTGCTTGGCAAGGGTTCAGTCTCCTCACCGCCTGGATGTACTCCAGATTGCAGTGGTCAGTCCAGATGAGAAAAGGGTGTTTAGCCCCCTCAAGCCAATGCCTCCACGCCTTCAGAGCCTTTACGACAGCCAACAGCTCCCGGTCCCCAACATCATAGTTTCGCTCCGCCTAGCTGAGCTTCTTCGAAAAGAAGGCACAGGGGCGGAGCTTTGGTGGCGTACCCGAGCGCTGAGACAGCACAGATCATATCTCATCCTTGGACGGGTCCACTTCCACTACGAATGCCAAGGAGGTTCTCCGGATGAGTCAGCACGGGAACCAAGGTAACCAGAGCCGTCAGGTGACCAAAAGCCCTGTCCGCCTCAGCTGACCACTGCAGTCACACCGGTCCCCCCTTCAGCAGTGAGGTAATGGGAGCCGCTACCTGACCAAAGCCCTGGTAAACCACCGGTAGTAGTTGATAAACCCTAAGAACCGCTGCACCTCCTTTACCGTGGTTGGAGTCAGCCAATTACGCACGGCTGAAATGCGGTCCCTTTCCACCTCCACCCCTGACGTGGAAATGCGGTACCCTAGGAAGGAGAGGGACTGTTGGAAGAACAGACATTTCTCAGCCTTGATGTACAGGTCATGCTCCAACAGTCGACCAAGCACCTTTGTGCACCAGGGACACATGCTCGGTGCGTGCAGCGGAGTATAAAAGAATGTCGTCCATATACACCACTACACCCTGCCCGTGCAGGTCCCGGAAAATCTCGTAAAATGCCTGGAAGACTAATGGAGCATTCATCAATCCGTACGGCATGACGAGGTACTCATAGTGCCCAGAGGTGGTACTAAATGCAGTCTTCCACTCGTCCCTCTCCCGGATACGCACCAGATTGTAAGCGCTCCTGAGATCCAATTTTGTGAAGAAGCGAGCCCCGTCCATTGACTCGATCTCACTGGCTATGAGAGGCAGCGGGTAGCTGTACCTCACAGTAATCTGATTGATACCTCGATAGTCAATACACGGGCGCAGACCTCCATCCTTCTTCTTCACAAAAAAGAAACTCGAAGAGGCAGGTGAAGTGGAAGGCTGAATGGATCCCTGCCCCAGAGATTCGGAGACATATGTTCCCATCGCCGTCGTCTTCTCCTGTGACAGAGGTTACACGTGACTCCTGGGAAGTGCTGCGTATACCAGGAGATTTATCGGACAATCCCCCCGTCGATGGGGTGGTAGTTGAGTCGCCTTCTTCTTACAGAAGGCAAGAGCCAAATCGGCATATTCTGAGGGGATGTGCACGGTGGAGACCTGGTCTGGACTCTCCACCGTAGTCGCATCGATGGAAACACGTACACACCTCCCCGAGCACTTTCATTACCATCCCTTGAGAGCCCTCTGTCACCCTCTCCCCATACGTTGTTGGCCCACTCCAGAGCCTTCCCAGATAGACAGTAAATCAAATCAAATCAAAATGTATTTGTCACATACACATGGTTAGCAGATGTTAATGCGAGTGTAGCGAAATGCTTGTGCTTCTAGTTCCGACAATGCAGTAATAACCAACAAGTAATCTAACTAACAATTCCAAAACTACTGTCTTATACACAGTGTAAGGGGATAAAGAATATGTACATAAAGATATATCGGCTGCCTTCGATACTGTGAATCATCAGATCCTCCTCTCCACCCTCTCCGAGTTGGGCATCTCCGGCGCGGCCCACGCTTGGATTGCGTCCTACCTGACAGGTCGCTCCTACCAGGTGGCGTGGCGAGAATCTGTCTCCTCACCACGCGCTCTCACCACTGGTGTCCCCCAGGGCTCTGTTCTAGGCCCTCTCCTATTCTCGCTATACACCAAGTCACTTGGCTCTGTCATAACCTCACATGGTCTCTCCTATCATTGCTATGCAGACGACACACAATTAATCTTCTCCTTTCCCCCTTCTGATGACCAGGTGGCGAATCGCATCTCTGCATGTCTGGCAGACATATCAGTGTGGATGACGGATCACCACCTCAAGCTGAACCTCGGCAAGACGGAGCTGCTCTTCCTCCCGGGGAAGGACTGCCCGTTCCGTGAACTCGCCATCACGGTTGACAACTCCATTGTGTCCTCCTCCCAGAGCGCTAAGAACCTTGGCGTGATCCTGGACAACACCCTGTCGTTCTCAACTAACATCAAGGCGGTGGCCCGTTCCTGTAGGTTCATGCTCTACAACATCCGCAGAGTACGACCCTGCCTCACACAGGAAGCGGCGCAGGTCCTAATCCAGGCACTTGTCATCTCCCGTCTGGATTACTGCAACTCGCTGTTGGCTGGGCTCCCTGCCTGTGCCATTAAACCCCTACAACTCATCCAGAACGCCGCAGCCCGTCTGGTGTTCAACCTTCCCAAGTTCTCTCACGTCACCCCGCTCCTCCTCTCTCTCCACTGGCTTCCAGTTGAAGCTCGCATCCGCTACAAGACCATGGTGCTTGCCTACGGAGCTGTGAGGGGAACGGCACCTCAGTACCTCCAGGCTCTGATCAGGCCCTACACCCAAACAAGGGCACTGCGTTCATCCACCTCTGGCCTGCTCGCCTCCCTACCACTGAGGAAGTACAGTTCCCGCTCAGCCCAGTCAAAACTGTTCGCTGCTCTGGCCTCCCAATGGTGGAAAAAACTCCCTCACGACGCCAGGACAGCGGAGTCAATCACCACCTTCCGGAGACACCTGAAACCCCACCTCTTTAAGAAATACCTAGGATAGGATAAAGTAATCCTTCTCACCCCCCTTAAAAGATTTAGATGCACTATTGTAAAGTGGCTGTTCCACTGGATGTCATAAGGTGAATGCACCAATTTGTAAGTCGCTCTGGATAAGAGCATCTGCTAATTGACTTAAATGTAATGTAATGTATATATGAATGAGTGATGGTACAGAGCAGCATATGCAAGATACAGTAGATGGTATCGAGTACAGTATATACATATGAGATGAGTATGTAAACAAAGTGGCATAGTTAAAGTGGCTAGTGATACATGTATTACATAAGGATGCAGTAGATGATATAGAGTACAGTATATACATATGCATATGAGATGAATAATGTAGGGTATGTAAACATTATATTAGGTAGAATTGTTTAAAGTGGCTAGTGATATATTTTACATCATTTCCCATCAATTCCCATTATTAAAGTGGCTGGAGTTGAGTCAGTGTCAGTGTGTTGGCATCAGCCACTCAATGTTAGTGGTGGCTGTTTAACAGTCTGATGGCCTTGAGATAGAAGCTGTTTTTCAGTCTCTCGGTCCCAGCTTTGATGCACCTGTACTGACCTCGCCTTCTTGATGATAGCGGGGTGAACAGGCAGTGGCTCGGGTGGTTGTTGTCCTTGATGATCTTTATGGCCTTCCTGTAACATCGGGTGGTGTAGGTGTCCTGGAGGGCAGGTAGTTTGCCCCCGGTGATGCGTTGTGCAGACCTCACTACCCTTTGGAGAGCCTTACGGTTGTGGGCGGAGCAGTTGCCGTACCAGGTGGCGATACAGCCCGACAGGATGCTCTCGATTGTGCATCTGTAGAAGTTTGTGAGTGCTTTTGGTGGTAAGCCGAATTTCTTCAGCCTCCTGAGGTTGAAGAGGAGCTGCTGCGCCTTCTTCACGATGCTGTCTGTGTGGGTGGACCAATTCAGTTTGTCTGTGATGTGTACGCCGAGGAACTTAAAACTTACTACCCTCTCCACTACTGTTCCATTGATGTGGATAGGGGGGTGTTCCCTCTGCTGTTTCCTTAAGTCCACAATCATCTCCTTAGTTTTGTTGACGTTGAGTGTGAGGTTATTTTCCTGACACCACACTCCAAGGGCCCTCACCTCCTCCCTGTAGGCCGTCTCGTCGTTGTTGGTAATCAAGCCTACCACTGTTGTGTCGTCCGCAAACTTGATGATTGAGTTGGAGGCGTGCGTGGCCACGCAGTCGTGGGTGAACAGGGAGTACAGGAGAGGGCTCAGAACGCACCCTTGTGGGGCCCCAGTGTTGAGGATCAGCGGGGTGGAGATGTTGTTGCCTACCCTCACCACCTGGGGGCGGCCCGTCAGGAAGTCCAGTACCCAGTTGCACAGGGCGGGGTCGAGACCCAGGGTCTCGAGCTTGATGATTGGAGGGTACTATGGTGTTGAATGCCGAGCTGTAGTCGATGAACAGCATTCTCACATAGGTATTCCTCTTGTCCAGATGGGTTAGGGCAGTGTGCAGTGTGGTTGAGATTGCATCGTCTGTGGACCTATTTGGGCGGTAAGCAAATTGGAGTGGGTCTAGGGTGTCAGGTAGGGTGGAGGTGATATGGTCCTTGACTAGTCTCTCAAAGCACTTCATGATGACGGAAGTGAGTGCCTAGGGCCCGGTAGTCGTTAAGCTCAGTTACCTTAGGACACTCTCTCGTGTCCCGAAGGAGCCGGGTGGACGGTCGCCAGGTACAGCTCCAGCTGGAGTAGGAACCCCTGGCACCCGTCCCATCATATTCCCTCGGGAGCGCAAGCCAAATCCCACTGGGACCAGGTAAAGGAGGGGTGGACAGGTTGTTGTGATGATGATGGGGCGCTGAACAACCTCCTCTCTCCCATCGCTCCATTGTTTGCAGCACGCGATCCATGGCTGTGCAGAGACTATGCAACATGGTCGCGTGCTGTTGGACGCGCTCCTCTTCTAACAAGGGAGGGCTTTGTGCACCTGCTGACTCCATTTTCAGGTGCGTGTTTCTGTAAGGTGCCTAGGTGTAGCAGGTAAGGCGGAGTCAAACGCAGGACACAGAGATGAGTAATTCACGTAACTTTACTCAAAACAACAAATATTCCAAGAAGGAATATAATCAAGCTCACAAATACAGACCAACTTACAACGAACAAACACGCACAAAACCATGGGGGAACCAGAGGGTTCTCTGGGTTCTCTAAATAAGGAACATATAATTATGGGAATGGAAACCAGGTGTGTACAATGAAGCCAAAACAAATGGAAAATGAAAAGTGGATCGGTGGCGGGTAGAAAACCGGTGACGTCAACCAACGAACGAACAAGGAGAGGGTCCAACTTCGTCGTGACACTGTATAAACAAATCCTACAGATACTGTATAAAAATCTTTCTCAAAATATACTATAAAGATTATACCTGGCTTCCCTGCATTCTCATAAAATAGTTTTCCAATATTTCAAGTAGTTTTCTAATGTCTCCAATATATCTTCCTTTTAAGAATCCCGTCTGATCATGACGAATAATGTCCAGTAAGATGTTTTTCCATTCTATGAGCAATAGATTTTGCCAATATTTATTTGCATCACAACATTGAAAGGTGAGGAGCCTCCACATTTTTTAAAAGAGACTGGGTCTTTGAATTGCTCCCCTGGCTCCTGCTTAAGTAGGAGATGAATCAGCCCCTCCTTTTGGATGTCTGACATTTTGCCATTTATGAGTAATTAAAACATGATAGTAATGGATATTTCAGTAGTTCATACAAAGTTTGATATATCTCTATTGGAATGCTGTCGAGACCAGGGGTTTCCCCATCTAAAATTAATCAATTGCTAACAATAGTTTGTCATGTGCATTTTGCGGTCAGATGCCAATCAGTTGCCATACCAAGCAGTGAGTTAAAGAGTCATGATGCTCTCTATGGTTCAGCTGTATAACTTTTTTTGTGTGGGAGGGGGCGCACTGCATATCAGTGCTTCAGGCGTCACTACAGACACCTAGTTCGATTCCAGGCTGTATCACAACCGGCCGTGATTGGGAGTACCATAGGGCGCGCACAATTGGCCCAGCGTCGTCCTGGTTTGGCAGCTGTAGGCCATCATTATAAATAATATATTTTGTCTTATTAACTGACTTGCCTAGTTAAATAAACGTTACATTTAAAAAATGAATTAAGGATATGAGGGCCCATGCCGAATATGTTCAATCTCCTGAGGGGGAAGAGGCGTTGTCATTATCAGGAGCAAGACAAAAGAGCTCTCTAGCTAGCTAACAGCTGCTAACGTCAGTTAGCTGACTAAGAAGCTAAACTGTGAGGTCTACATGACCAACGCAACGTCGTTATTGTGTTCTTACTGTTTCCACTATGATTCAGCAAGACACGACATCGTGGACTTCAGGAAACGGAAGGCCGAGCACGCCCCAACCACGTCGACGGGGTTGTGGAGTGGATCGAGAGCTTCAAATTCCTCTGGTCCATATCACGAATGAACTATCATGGTCCACTCACAACAACACTTCACGACTGTGTCCACGATTAGCTCCTTCTTGCTGACTATTACAAATATTTGTTTTTCATTCTCATTAATGTTATCGAACAGTTTGTATCTAGGTCTGGTAAAGGTGCCCATGTTTCTCATACCATGGAACATGCAGTAAATATATTACACCAACAAAATTGAGCCAGTTAAATAATGTAAAACAATTTACATCAGCTCACACACTTTCACCAATTGAATGGGAGTAACGGAGCCATTGAGGGAGTTCTATTGACCTGAGCCGGGGTGTACCGGTCTATGGCCCGTGCGGTAAACGGGCATAATTCGAACAGGAATGTGCGTCGCTCGGTCATGTTGTCAATAAAGCGGCATGGTGCATCGTCCTGAAACATAAATCTCTTTTCCATAAAATATGTCTGAATTTTTAAACTAGAGTTCTTAATTTGGAAAGCAGATAACGCGTTTTTATCAGAAGCAATCACTTTTGTATGGGAAAACAATGAATCCTACTCATTAGTCCACGTGCTTAATCTGGCCTAGGCTATGTCACCTTTTGTTTTGAGCCGATTTCACCGTGGGTTTTGTACGGGGCACACCTGGCTCACCGCTCACGCCCGGGAATCATCCCGGCCCCAACACGAATAGAATTACATTCACCCAAAGCAAACACCTCCAAACTGGGTAATCCGGGACAGATAATCGAATCCCCCCCTCCCATTGAAGGGAGCCCACATTACGTAGCTAACTGCATCCACATCACAACAATCAGAAAAAAACAAGGAAGTGAACGGTCACGTAACTCTGAACTGTTATCTCCGTTTTTAGTATTAAAACGGTCCTGATAGAAAAATACATACAACTTCAGAATCATCGTCTTCGACTCAGAAAACCACACACCAATTCAGGACAATGAACAACAAAGGTAATTTAGCTAACGTCCAAAATCATTGTTGAATAAGCTAGCTAACAGCGGCTAACGTTCGTTAGCTGCAAGCTAGACTGCGCGGTCTACCTGGCCGTCGTCGTTTTCATTATGAATTCGATAAATACCTACAGTTGTTTAAATGGTTAGAGTCGACCGGTAAGTAGCCAGCTAGCTTATATCTGTTGCCAAATACGTAACGTTAGCTAGCTAGCGTTTGTTACAGGCTATTTAGCGCGTAGCCGCGTACACTGACCTCAACCATGAATACAACACTATTCAGCTAACGAGTTAACAGTAGGACCTGTCATAGTCACTCATGTAAATTGATTAACTGTATTGTTCAGACTATATTAACGTGGCTAACTAGCCAACTGTTATCATTATATTGACGAAGGAAGTATTTCTCTGTTTTGTTAGCCAGTCATGGGTACATTTCTTTTGTTAGAACGGTCTGTTGTAGATTAACCTAATGTAGCAGGCGTAAAAAGACGCCTGAGCGGAGTTCCCACATCCGTTTCAGTGGAAACGGAAGTTTGGTTGAAAATACTGTTGTTCCCATTAGACAACACAGCCACAAAGTCAAAATTGCCCATCGTACGATTTCATTGAATTATTTTATTTTTTAAGGTTAGGTGTATGGGTTAGGTTCTGATTTTAAAGATAACTTGTAGAAATTAACGGTGTTTATGACTGTGGCTGTGTTAACTAGTGACGCCCATATTGTATCCCTGAACTGGAAAAATCTGTTTTATTCCGACCCCACGAAGAGTGGTCGTAGATTAACAATCTGGCATTCAATAATGTTTTGCAATTGTGTGACGTTTGAGTAAAACAAAGTGTTGGTAGTGATAATAGCATAATATTATTTTGTGTATCACAGGTTCCTATCCCCAGCAAGCTGTGTACCCACAGCAGAGCAGTGCACCCATCTACCCCCCTGCTATGCAAGTGTCTCCTCAGGCACCCCCTTACACAGACGCACCACCTGCATACTCTGAGGTAACCATTTTTACTTGGAATAAATGTGTTATCTACTTTTGTGAAGATTATTCACAATCATATCAATACAAACACACTGACAGACTGTCTAACACTCCCCCTTTCATCCTCTTTCCATTACTCCAAAGATTTATCAGCCCAGGTATGTGCACCCATCTCAGGCTGGCCAGCTACAGCAAATGGCCCAGTACCCTGGCACTCAGATGTACATGCAACTGCCCCAGTCCATGGCTGTTGGACCAATGGGCCACAACGTCCCCATGGCATACTACCCCATGGGAGCCATGTATCCCCCTGGCTCCACTGTGCTAGTGGAGGGAGGATATGATTCTGGTGCTCGATTTGGTCAAAGCAACAGTGCTTCCATCCCTGTGAGTATCCGCAAAACACCATGCCTATATCAGGGGTGTCAAGCTCAATTCCTGGTGGGTGGCGTGTTTGCTGGTTTTTGTTGTTTCCTTTCAGTTTGTGTCTACTTAAGACTTAGACAACCACGTGAGGGGAAAGTCATCGATAACCATAATAAGTACAAGGGAGGAGCCAACTATATTGCCTTTGTTGTCGATTAACAGATATTGGTAAAGTTACTCATGCATGTGACTTTCTTTCTCCCTCACCTAAACACATCACAGCCCCCACCTCCTGGCCACATGCCTAATGCAGCTCAGCTGGCCGCCATGCAGGGTGCCAACGTCATGATGACACAGCGCAAGAACAACTTCTTCATGGGTGGTTCCAATGGTGGGTACACCATCTGGTAACAGCCAGCATTTGCCACAACTACTCCCCATAATCCTCTCCCTCATTCAAAATGATGACTCCCTCTCCTGTCCCATCCGCCAACCCCTTTCGGGCTGCTTGGCCATGCCACAATACTGATATCACTTAACGGAATGTAATACTTTAGAGCCCCGATAAAAGGTACAGTACTCCACTTTCGATCCAGAGTCAGTCTCAATTACTTATTCATAATTTGGGCTTCTGAACCGGTTCCCTGACCTTACAGGGATAGTGCTGCTGTCTTCAGTCAAAACACATTTCATATGTTACTGGCTAGATTTTCTTTTTGAGTGAATGACATCGATCTAAACTCTTAACTGTCACCATTTTTGTACTTTATTATTTCAGTTTTTCATGTTTATTTGGACTCTGCCTCATGTCTTCCTCACAAAGAGTGCTAATGATCCAAGCAGTGCATCACATATACTTTAGTTTTTTTCTTTTTGCTGTTGCATGGCATGTTGAAAATGCCCAGTAGGCCTATCTAAAAAATCTGTTTCTCTGGCCACCGGATTGTACTATAATAGAATACTGGTATGTTAAACAAGAACCAAAACAAACAAGAATGGATTACAAAATTATATCCAGACTATTACATGCCATTGTGGTTTACTGTACCTTCTTGGGCAACTGTAGATGAACCTAATCGGGTGCCAAACAGCACCGTGACTTAAATAAAAGCGAATTAACTTAAAATACTTAAGAACGAAATTCAGTGTGATTTTCCAAATTGAGATGTGGATCACCGAAAGGGTTGGTTGGCTTTACATTTTTGCAGTTATATATATTTTTCCCCCTAAGTCGGATACCCAGAGTTGAACATCATTCCAGTGTTTTGTTAAGTAAAATAATGGCACCCACAACCTGTTCTTAAAACACAAAGTACTGTCATGTATGGTAGAATAACCTACTAAGATCAGCAGGTTTTAAGGGCTGCAGTGTTATGAAGCCTTTGCGGGTTAAATTAAAATATAACTAGTTTGTTTATTTTCTGTCTCATCTTCAAGTGATTTGTTTGAATCAATTACTAGTTACTTACTTTGTAAGTATAACCACGGAGATGGTTGTACCAAAGATATGGTCTAGATTGCACTACAAAATGTTTGATTGACTTAATTATAATAATTCAAATATGGCACATTTTAAAAGGAAACATATCAAACAGTGATGATGGGTTTGAAGGTACTTAAGACCTTCGATCTGGCATTTGTTGCTGTATTTTGTAAGGGGGTGATTAAATGTTTGATGTAATTGTGACTAGGTGGTTCTGCATGCCTTTTTGCACTTTTGCTCTGTACAACTTTGAATTTTGTGAAGATGTATCATTGCTAATTTTTATAGAAATGCCAACAATTTAATTTATGTACACTTCTGGAAATGATAGATTTTGCTACTTGTTTTTAGTTCAAATGCTAATAACCTGCAAATACAGCGCTAGGCAAAGGCTACTCTTTCCTGTACAACTTATTGAAGGAATTTCATTGAAGTGTCTTTTCACTCAGGGTGAAATTCCTAAATGTTTTAGGACTGCAGCAAATCACTTGCATATGGTTCCCCTTACCCGACTTGTTAATTGTAGTGTTAAGCCACACCATTATTTATGAATACGCATTGTCAGTCAAGCTTACAACTGTTTCTTTTCCAATACACTTATGTGCGCTGCTTATTAAACTACCGTATAACCTTTTTAGGTCATATCTAACACTAGGTTTGATCCAGTTTGTGAAAACACCTAGATTCAAGAATTTGACATTTTGGTTTAAACATTAACATTCAGTGCAATTTCTTTATTTGTCCGTATGTAATGCAACTCGTGTCTTGTATGTTATGATCTAAATTCATGTGTCACTGGGTATCCGACTTAATAGTCTAGATTTGATAGTTGTGGCCCTCCATTAAAACATGTAGTCCTCACTGAAATGTGAATTCCAGGTTACTTTGGTCAGTTGATCAGCTGTCTGGAAACCTGCTAGCCTAGCATGCAACCTGTTTGCACATTGTATCATCAGACTGCATCTGCTCTTGGTTACACTGATCATATGACTAGCTACCATTCCAAACATGGTTGTCATGTCACTCATTTTGCACAGCTGTAAATGTGTATCCCATTCCCAAACACAATGATGCATCATAGGGTTTAAAAAAGGGGACACAGCTTTCAAAATGTGAACAAAAAAGGCTCATACAATTTTGTTTAGTTTCTTTCTGTCCCAGAACTGACTCATGTTTATAACGCAGCTTAGACCTAGCAATATGATGTACCGTAATGCTTACCAGTAGATGCCATGCCAACCACAGCCAGTGTGGAGTAAAAGTTTCTGTTGAAGGATTTATGGACATTTATAGTTCAGGGATTCTCTTTAACATTTTTATAATATGGATATGTATTAAAGTGATTTGATGGACTACAGTACTTTCTTTTAAGATTACTAAGTGTCACTTTGGTTTGAGACATGCGTCTGGAAGAAAACTGTGGTGCAGTTAACTTTTTATACTAAACAACATTCAAGGTGACAAATTTAGAATAAAGGATATTTTGGAAATTTGAAATGCTACCTGTTCCGAGTGCTTTTCCATCATATATAAAATCAGATTTGTGTCATGCATTAGGACGCAAGCAGCCCTGTATAAATCGTAAGAGGTGAAGAAATGTTTCGTGCATAAACACCTATGGCTTATAGCTAGCTGGATTAAGGACATTGAACACTGAGTGATTAAAAACTAACAAGCTTTATTGCCATGTCAGACCTGCAGTCTCAAATTGAGGTCTTTCAGGCCACTTACTGCCTTTGGCAGATACTTCAGTAAGACCATACAAACAAGATGGTGTATTTGGTAATAGTAACAGATACAAAACAACATTTCCCGTTAAGCTGCCCAGTTTTGAACTGGTAAATTATGTATAATGGCATGAGAAAAAAAAAAAAATCAGTGCCTTCTACTGATCAAGAAATACAATTTCCCATTTAGCCCCCAGGAAAATATATACAGTGGGGAGAACAAGTATTTGATAACCTGCATATTCGACAGTGTTTCCTACTTACAAAGCATGTAGAGGTCTGTAATTTCTATCATAGGTACACTTCAACTGAGAGATGGAATCTAAAACAAAAATCCAGAAAATCACATTGTATGATTTTAAAGTAATTAATTAGCATTTTATTGCATGACGTAAGTATTTGATCACCTACCAACCAGTAAGAATTCTGGCTCTCACAGACCTGTTAGTTTTTCTTTAAGAAGCCCTCCTGTTCTCCACTCATTACCTGTATTAACTGCACCTGTTTGAACTCGTTACCTGTATAAAATACACCTGTCCACACAATCAAACAGGCTCCAACCTCACAGTTGAAGTGTACCTATGATAGAAATTACAGACCTCTACATGCTTTGTAAGTAGGAAACACTGCTGATTTTGCAGGTTATCAAATACTTGTTCTCCCCACTGTATATATATATATATATATATATATTTTACCAATACAATCAGAAAATGAAAGCCCTTCAGAGTTGACACATGGGGAGCAGATTGATAACAATTATATGACGCCATCTTAGACATTCCCCCACAAGAATCTCATGAAGTCCTCCATCCACCAGTGTTAAAACAGTTCTCTTACTTTACACACAACTGTTAAATTGTAAAACCATCAGTGTGCACACACTGTTACTAATTAATCTCATCGCTTGCCCAGCTTATGTGCTTATACGTGATAGTGTGTTCTCTTGGGTAAAATCTATGTAGGTCTTCAATTCTGCAGACATATGGTAGATGTCCATCAAAGATTGTCATTTCCTGTCAGTTTGGCAGAGAACATTTTGTTAAACACCCACCCACAGTTCTCACATTCCTCCTCGTCATCAAGTTCAAATGAAGTACTCCTTCTTTTCATCAGTTACGATGTCACCGTGGGCCAGATCACAGTCCTCCCCCGGGGCAGGTTCTCCTGTGGTTCTGTAGGCACCCTTGTTGTGGCACAAGTACCGGTACAGAAGGAAACCCAGGCCAGCTAGCGTCAGTAGAACAAGTACGATGACAACTACAGAGAGAGAATAGAAGAGAGAGAAATGCTATAAGAATAGGGACAGAAGTTCAGCTAAGGATAGATGCATACGCTTTAAAGGTAGACTCAGGGATATGACGTAGATGCAGAACGTAAACCGCACATGCGCATATACTAAGAGTGAAGTCTTGCATCTCTATCTCAATATCTGGGGTGCTACTTGTGGCAACATTTTGTGGAGTCTACTTTTAAAACATAGGGTTTTGCACATTTTTGTTTTTATCATACTGAAGTGAAAAGTTAAAATAAAATCAGGCCTACTTCCAATGACAGAGGAGTCCGTATGACTGGGAAGCGATGTAGGTCTCATCTCTGTTGCTGAAGACATAAAACAATCTGTTTCATACTGTAGGCTGTGACAGTATAAACATGAGAAACTGCATCATTTTCTCAATGCAGGGTAATCTGCTTACAAAACGGCTAAACTCAGGTCCAGTCCATGTTTAATCTATTTGACATAACGCAGTGCCTTAAATCAGAAGTAAAGACAGAGCCGTCATGAAAAAGGGTTGTGTGTCATCAACTCTATAGAGGAAAATATGGTTACAGTATTTCATTGACACACGGACCTCAAAATTCAAATAAATATATTTTGTCTTCTTTGAAATAAGTGCCATATAAAATGGCATTTCTCTAACACAAAAAAAGGACGTCCCACTTACCTGTCATGGGAATAGAAGTCATGGTGATTGATGTCAGATTCACAAGCTATGGAACAAATGAAAAGTACAGTACGTAGTACAGTCATTGTTTACACAACACACAAACTCAGACATAAAAGGCACTGTATTCCTAACCAACACAATACTAAATTCTGTAGATACATATATCACATTATCTGGCGTACAGCCAAAGATGTTTGGTGTGCATTACTGGGCTTTGCAGGAAAGCCCTACACAAACCACCAGATTTTTCAACTAATCTTCAAACTCTAGTCGGTGAAAAAAAGTATCTTAGAAATATCAGTTTCCAGTTGCAGGTGGTTCTACAAAAACCATAGAAAATTCAGAAAGCTATTAAATCCATGTTTTGTATTGAGTGAGATATGCCTCTTGCATGTGTGTAGATCTTTGTTTTGGTTGCACTGTGTGACGAACTGCCATCTAATGCTACACCTGGCAAAGCTGCTGGGAAATGCTAGATGTGCGGCAGCTAAGATGGGAGGGTACAAAACATGGATTTTATATTTTTTGCAAAACGATCTGCAACTTGAAACTGACATTTCTAAGATAAATTCTTTCACTGAATCGAGAACGATGAAAGTACAGCCAAGTTTAGTTGAAAAATCTATGGTGGCAGTTAGTGTGTAAGAAGTTTATTAGTGGCTTTATTCAATATTAAAAATAAATGGGCAAAATATAAATCTATGCGTTTCTGATTCCTTTTCCTAAATGGGTATGCATTTATGACAAAATTTGAAGCATTATCGTTTTCATGATTGAGTATGCATAATGCCTGCTGATTAGAAAAAGAAATAGCAAAGTGTTTCATATTTAATTTCCACAGTACTATCCAGTACAACACTGACACGTTTAAAAATGAAATGTAAAAGCTTAAATTACCAATAATTTCTCATGTAATTTACTTGTGACTGCATGAGTTATGACAAAATTCAAATGATCAATAAAATTCTATAAATCAATCACTGCTCAAATTTGCTATTTAGTTTCCTCATTGCTCCTTCGCGTTTTCGATGTGTGTTAGACCTGTCAAACACGGTGGGGGTTGCTTTGGTAATGTGAGGCGGAAGTGGTTGCCTGGGCTGGGCTTGCTAGCTATGCTCAGACAGAAATACTCTTTAATTTCTTCATGTATTTCTGGGTCAGAGAGGAAGAGGCAAAGCTGTACTATATACTGAATAACTCCGTATATATATATACACACACACACACAATGTACAAAACATTAGGAACACCTCTTTCCATGCCAGGTGAATCTAGGTGAAAGCTATCATCCCTTATCGATGTCACCTGTTACAAATCCACTTCCATCAGTGTAGATGAAGGGGAGGAGACAGGTTGAAGAAGGATTTTTAAGACTTGAGACATGGATTGTGTATGTGTGCCATTCAGAGGATGAATGGGCAAGACAAAATATTTAAGTGCCTTTGAACGGGGTATGGTAGTAGGTGCCAGGCCCACCAGTTTGAACGTGTCAAGAACTGCAACACTGCCAGGTTTTTCCCACACTCAGTTTCCCTTGTGTATCAAGAATGGTCCACCACCCAAAAGATATCCAGCCAACTTGACAACTGTGGAAGCATTGTAGTCACCATGGGCCAGCATCCCTGTAGTACACGTTCGACACCTTGTCCTCCATGCCCTAACGATTTGAGGCTGTTCTGAGGGCAAAAGGGGGTGCAACTCATTAGGA
The DNA here is from genome assembly GCF_023373465.1 of Oncorhynchus keta. Lineage (NCBI taxonomy): Eukaryota > Metazoa > Chordata > Actinopteri > Salmoniformes > Salmonidae > Oncorhynchus > Oncorhynchus keta. The sequence continues at coordinate 20,505,913 of NC_068448.1, forward strand.
AGGTATTCCAAATAGTTTGTACACTCAGTGTAGTTAATCTTTGCTATGCTGGCCAGGACAGCGAGTGAGCAAGAAATGAGGAGACAGCTCAGGCATGTTGCTTGCTGCAAGCAATATGATGGCTAGTATATGTAGTTACCACAGGTGGCACCTTAAATTGGGGACAGGCTTGTGGTAATGGCTGGAGCAGCAAAAGTGGAATGGTATCAAATAAATAAAACACATGATTTGACGCCATCCCACTTGCGCCGTTCCAGACATGAGCCATCCTCCCCTCAGGAGCCTCCACTGTTAGCTACTAGCTAGGTTAGATATGCTAGTTAGCTGGCCATGGTGAGGCAAGTCAACACATTTAAGAGATGAACAGAGACAACCTACTATAAATGATTCTGGTCTAAACAAATAAAATACATATATTTGACAGTGACAGAGAGCGAGGGAGAACGGCCCCTTTGGCCATTAACATTAGTCTGAGTTAGTCCTTGGTGGGACAGTATTTACAAAAACTACGGTTGTCATGTCATGGCACCAAAAACTACGGTTGTCATGTCATGGCACCAAAAACTACGGTTGTCATGTCATGGCACCAACAAATCAAATTTTATTTGTCACATGCGCCCAATACAACCTTACATAGAAATGTTTACTTACAAGCTCTTAACCAACAATGCAGTTAAGAAAAAGACATACAAAATAAGAAATAAAGTAACAAATAATTAAAGAGCGGCAGTAAAACAGTCAATGATTGGGGGCACCGGTTAGTTGAGATAATATATATATACACATGAGGGTAGAGTTATTAAAGTAACTTATGCATCGATAATAACAGTAACAGCAGCATAAAAGGGGGTGAGCAATGCAAGTAGTCTGGGTAGCCATTTGATTAGATGTTCAGTAGTTATGGCTTGGGGGTAGAAGCATCTTGGACCTAGACTTGGCACTCCGGTACCGCTTGCCGTGCGGTAGCATAGAGAACAGTCTACGACTAGTGGTACATCCCCTGGACAAGATGCTAGTCTTTCGAATGGCCCTATCTATCTATCTATCTAGCCAAGCAGAGACTCATCAGGTCCCATTTCTACAGTCTTTAGTATGACTAGGCCAGGGATAGAGCTGTCCAACCTTTAAATCTCAGCGAGGACACTAACCACAAGGGCACTGAGTTGGTTATGCAAGTCATACTGTAAGTAAAACTATATTGCATATTGATTTGTTCCATGTCGACTGGAAAATGAGGCATGCAAAATTAACCATCACAAATTGTTTTATTAAGGATATACACCGTACTGTACCATTGGTGACCTGTGATGGAGACATGGTCCTACAAGTAACAGTTATTCTTAGAATCACTGGTGTTCAACAAAAAAGTTACTACTGTAGGTTTCCTACATATGATTGGCAGAACCTCATTGAAGAGCAAGGACATGTCACTAGTGGTAACAAAGTGGCACTGTAATTTTAACTGAACACTTCAAGAGCAGTTCAGTGACAACATAAGTCTGCCCTCTTCCTCATCAGTAAAGTTAGAAATATTGGTATCATTGGGGATGATATTCCTTCTTAGTTTCTATCAGACATGGAGACAGGTCATCTGCCAGAACTGCCTGTGAAACGAGTGCAAATTATGCTAAAAGATTAGAATAGATGAAAATCTAAAACACAGATCAATGTACAACTCATGCATGATAAGTACACTAGTCACAATTCACATATCCTACAGTTTTTTTTATAGTACAACAACTGTATGCTCCAGTTTAGTGCATGTCATAACCAATCATTCACTCAATTTACAGTTCAATTAGGTATTATAGCACAGGTGGCGATGGGCATCTTTCAAACATTTTGGTGCCCCTCCAGCCCTTGCTTTCTAACCCATCTGATGGTGGGCAGCAGCATCGAAGACAGGAGGGGCAGCGTCTGCTGGAGGACCTGCTGGGGTGTCCCGTACACAGCAATGACATCAGTTTCCTTAGGGTTTGAACACAAAATATATTAGTTGAAAAGGCACACTGTCATGTCTGGGGCAAATGAGCTAATATAGAAAGGGATTTATTTTAAAATCAGACAACAGGAACTCCTAAGAATCATTGATTCCAGTCCATATCAGATCTGCCCACTTATAATCTCTGGTACTGTCCCATGTGGGCTATAATAATGAAATACTGCAACGTCGACATTATTTACTGGCATTCAAACAAAAGCTTTACTTGCAATAAACAAAATGACAAACTCAGTGAGGATCATAAGACTACAATATTAATATAATCTGTATTGCTCTTAAATTGAGGGAGTTTAATTAAGCTGGACCGGGATGCGCCGGGCATTGGCCCGTGACGTGAATGGGCAAAAGTGGTGAGGGAGGAGCGCCCTGCTCAAATCGAAAAGTAATCTGCACCACCAGGTCCTATTGTCAACAAGACAGCATGGTTCATCATTCAGAGACATACGTTTTCCATCAAAGTACATGTTAAAATTTTCAAACTAAGTTTACTTGTGAAAGCAGATAAATATCACATTAGTTTTAACCAAGAGAAAACACTTTGCATGTGAACAGGGCTTGTAAGTAAGCATTTCACAGTAAGGTCTACACTTGTATTTGACGCATGTGACAAACATTTGATTTTCAATGTTCTTGACATACTACACTTTTGTTTGAGCAGACTTCGCAGTGAGCTTTGAACGGCGATCCCGGCTCACACCCGAGAGGCAGACTGTTTTCAAAACAATGACTTTTCATCCGGTGCAATTTGCACCAACACGGCCAGCTTAATCAAATCCCCTCATTGTAATATCGCTGTAGCCCTCAATGCACCTTCCTCTGAAATGACAAGACAAAAAAAGCCACTTACCTAAAAGTGTTCCACGATGTCTTGTTGTGAAGGTAGCTATAGCTCGCTAGACTAGCTATCTAACACAAGCCAATAACGTTAGCCAGTAGTGCATCATAGCCAGCTAGCTACACTACAGGAACAAAAGTCAAACATGTTATTCAAAAATTATGAGCATTAGAGGTCGACCGATTATGATTTTTCAACGCCGATACCAATTATTGGAGGACCAAAAAAGTCGATACCGAGATCACACACACACACACATTTGTAAAATGAAAATTACAACAATACAGAATGAACACTTATTTTATCTTTATTTATGTATTATATTATCCATTTAGTCTCAAATAAATAATTCAACATGTTCAATTTGGTTTAAATAATGCAAAAACAGTGTTTGAGAAGAAAGTAAACGTGCAATATGTGCAATGTAAAAAAGCCATGCCTACCACCGTGCAGTCAGACTGCTCTATCAAATCATAGACTTTATTATATTATAATTAACACAGCAATAAGAGCCGTAGGTCATTAATATGGTCAAATACGGAAACTATCATTTAAAAAATAAAACGTTTGCTCTTTCAGTGAAATACGGAACCGTTACGTATCTTATCTAACAGGTGGCAACCCTAAGTCTAAATATTGCTGTTACATTGCACAACCTTCAATGTTATGTCATAATTATGTACAATTCTGGCAAACTAATTACGGTCTTTGTTAGGAAGAAATGGTCTTCACACAGTTCGCAACGAGCCAGGTAGCCCAAACTGCTGCATATACCCCGACTCTGCTTGCACAGAACACAAGAGAAGTGACAATTTCCCTAGTTAATATTGCTTACTAACATGCATTTCTTTTAACTAAATACACAGGTTTAAAAAAACACTTGTGTATTGATTTTAAGAAAGGCATTGATGTTTATGGTTAGGTACATTGGTGCAATGACAGTGCTTTTTTCACGAATGCGCTTGTCAAATCACCACCCGTTTGGCGAAGTAGGCTGTGATTCGATGATAAAATAACAGGCACTGCAGGACAGGATAGTTAAACTAGTAATATCAACCATGTGTAGTTAACTAGTGATTATGTTAAGATTCATTGTTTTTTTATAAAAGTTTATTGCTAGCTAGCAACTTACCTTGGCTCCTTGCTGCAGTCGCATAACAGGTGGTCAGCCTGCCACGCAGTCTCCTCGTGGATTGCAATGTAATTGGCATCCAAAAATGCAGACTACCGATTGTTATGAAAACTTGAAATCGGCCCTAATTAAAAAATAAAAATAAAAATCGGCCATGCCGATTAATTGGTCGACCTCTAATGAACATTAATATGGAGTTGGTCCCCCTTTGCTGCTATAACAGTCTCCACTCTTCTGGAAAGGCTTTGCACTAGATGTTGGAATATTGCTGTCGGGACTTCCATTCAGCCACAAGAGCATTAGCGAGGTCGGGCACTGATGTTGGGTGATTAGGCCTGGCTCACAGTTGGAGTTCCAATTCATCCCAAAGGTGATTGATGGGGTTGAGGTCAGGGCTCTGTGCAGGCCAGTCAAGTTCTTCCACACAGATTTCAACAAACCATTTCTGTATAGATCTCACTTTGTGCACAGGGGCATTGTCATGCTGAAACAGGAAAGGGCCATCCCTAAACTGTTGCCACAAAGATGGAAGCACAGAATTGTCTAGAATGTCATTGTATTCTGTAGCATTAAGATTCCCCTTCACTGGAACTGATGGGCTGTTTTTCATGGTTCAGGCTAGGCCCCAGACCATTATTCCTCCTCCACCAAACTTTACAGTTGGCACTCTGCAGTCGGGCACAGGTAGCGTTCTCCTGTCATACGCCAAACCCAGATTCGTCTGTCTGACTGCCAGATGAAGCGTGATTCATCACTCCAGGGAACACGTTTACACTGCTCCAGAGTCCAATGGCGGCGAGCTTTACACCACTCCAGCTTGGCATTGCGCGTGGTGATTTCAGGCTTATGTGTGGCTGCTTGGCCATGGAAACGCATTTATGGATGCTGCCAAGGAACAGGTATTGTGCTGACGTTGCTTCCATAAGCAGTTTGAAACTCAGTAGTAAGTGTTACAACTGAGGACAGATTATTTTTATGCGGTATGCGCTTCAGCGGTACCGTTCTGTGAGCTTGTGTGGCCTACCACTTCATGGCTGCGCCGAGATGTTTCCACTTCACAATAACAGCACTTACAGTTGACCGGGGCAGCTCTGGCAGGGCAGAAATTTGACTAACTGACTTGTTGGAAAGGTGTCATCCTATAACGGTGCCATGTTGAAAGTCACTGAGCTATTCAGTAAGGCCACTGCACTGTACTACTTAATGTTTGTCTATGGAGATTGCACGGCGGTGTGCTCAATTTTATACACCTGCTCGTAACGGGTGTGGCTGAAATTGCAGAATCCACTCATTTGAAGGTGTCCACAAGGTAAGTTGCTCGCAAGGTTAGATACATGTCACGTGACATGCATCTAACCTACCGGTAGCTAGCTACATATTATAGCCAATTAGCTAGCTACTAGTCCCCACTTGCAAACACCCTGTTCTTCTGTGGGGTTTCACACTGATTGTTGTTGCCGGGATAGCGTAAAAACACACCACAATCGATACAGCTACAACCGAACATGACCATCGCCAGTAAGCACAACTCCACCCAGTGTTTGACTGACAATCAACACAAGTCGAAAAAAACAATCATGCAAATGAGGAAACGAAATAGCGAAATTAAGCATTATGATTGATTTATCGAATTTGATTGATCATTTAAATTATGACAATCTTAAACCAGAGTATGGAAAAGCATTGTCAATTGAAAGAAAATAATGTATTTGTCACAATTCATGCTATCACAACAAGAAAATGAAATGGCAAACATGAGAAATGTATAATTTAAATTATGTTATTGGATGTGCCAGTGTTGTACTGGATAGTATCATGGAAATGAATCATCAAACACTGCTAATTATTTTCAAATTGGCAGTTCTTTTTTTGCAATTCCATTTTTTTAAAACAAATACATACCCATTTAAGGAAAAGGAATTGCATACATGATATAACATTTATAGTTACCATTTGCATTTCCAATTGAGTTTTAGTAGCTAAATGCTCCCATATGTATGGGGCTTTCCTGTAACGCCCAGTAATGGACTAACCAGTTTCCCTTGTATCTATGCTAAAACGTCTCTAGGGTCAATTGACTTAGTTACCGCCCTATCCGGGTAATAAAAAGCAGTAAAAACTAGAATATTCGCATCATTTCCACATATCAAGCAGTGATGTATTAAAATCAGTGTGTCGCCTGGCATAGCCTGTTTACTGGCTACATCACACGTTGCCATTGTTCATCACACAGTTGTCTACGCACATTTTACCTGAGGAAGTAGTTTAGCTAGCTGGATCTGCTGAGAGAAATATTTGCTTGCTGGTCACCTTCAGGCACACGACTTTTGTCCTTACAAAAATAACAACAGGTACAAAAATACAGTCGATAAAGCAAACTACCAACAACGAACAAAAACAGACGTGTATCCTCACAGCTCAAACTTTCCTTGTAATCCCTTGCGCGTTCGTGAGAATCATGTGTGCTCGCCCCCGTGAAATTGCAAACCAGGTTCCCATCGCGATTTCTTTTCTGACGCCATACGGTATAAAAACGAATTAACGAGAGCTTGTGTAATTGTAATGTGATATTGTACCCCCTATCTCGATTGTCCATTGTTTGTAATCTATGTATGCTTGTGTTCCCTCATGTGCTTTATGTATTGATTTGTTGTTAATAAAAAAAAATGTTATAAAAAGGAGAGCTGTGATGGAAACAGGAAGTTTCGGTAAACTACCCAAATGTAAACTAAACTAAATACTCTAGACAAGGTGGAACCTTTTTGTGTCGTTAAAATGTATTATGCGAGAAATGTCGGTGGAAACGCTTTTATGCACAAATATTGATATAATAACCATTTAATCGAAGTCAATTTGGAATCACGTGACATGTTTTGCAGTCCCAGTACGACTCGTCGGGAAAGCATGGAGTTTATTAGGCTACAAATGAAGTACATTATGATTCATTTCACATGGTGGTGAACGTGCAAGGTAAATATCGAGGGTCTTCTGGTGACATAATAATCGGTGTTTGGCTGCCGTTTGAGAAATACAAATAATCTCACTTTTTGGTCCATTATGATAGTCGCATAATGTAGGCCGGCCATGCCTTCCGCCTGGCTACTCCAACCTTGGCCAACAGCTCTGTCCCCCCCGTAGTTCCTCACCCAAGCCTCTCCAGGTTCTCCTTTACCCAAATCCAGATAGCAGATGTTCTGAAAGAGCTGCAAAACCTGGACCCGTACAAATCAGCTGGGCTTGACAATCTGGACCCGCTATTTCTGAAACTATCTGCCGCCATTGTCGCAACCCCTATTACCAGCCTGTTCAACCTCTCTTTCATATCGTCTGAGATCCCCAAGGATTGGAAAGCTGCCGCAGTCATCCCCTCTTCAAAGGGGGAGACACCCTGGACCCAAACTGCTATAGACCTATATCCATCCTGCCCTGCCTATCTAAGGTCTTCGAAAGCCAAGTCAACAAACAGGTCACTGACCATCTCGAATCCCACCGTACCTTCTCCGCTGTGCAATCTGGTTTCCGAGCCGGTCACGGGTGCACCTCAGCCACACTCAAGGTACTAAATGATATCATAACCGCCATCGATAAAAGACAGTACTGTGCAGCCGTCTTCATCGACCTCGCCAAGGCTTTCGACTCTGTCAATCACCAAATTCTTATCGGCAGACTCAACAGCCTCGGTTTTTCGGATGACTGCCTTGCCTGGTTCACCAATTACTTTGCAGACAGAGTTCAGTGTGTCAAATCGGAGGGCATGCTGTCCGGTCCTCTGGCAGTCTCTATGGGGGTGCCACAGGGTTCAATTCTCGGGCCGACTCTTTTCTCTGTATATATCAATGATGTTGCTCTTGCTGCGGGCGATTCCCTGATCCACCTCTACGCAGACGACACCATTCTATATACTTTCGGCCCGTCATTGGACACTGTGCTATCAAACCTCCAAACGAGCTTCAATGCCATACAGCACTCCTTCCGTGGCCTCCAACTGCTCTTAAACGCGAGTAAAGCCAAATGCATGCTTTTCAACCGATCGCTGCCTGCACCCGCATGCCCGACTAGCATCACCACCCTGGATGGTTCCGACCTTGAATATGTGGACATCTATAAGTACCTAGGTGTCTGGCTAGACTGCAAACTCTCCTTCCAGACTCACATCAAACATCTCCAATCAAAAATCAAATCCAGAGTCGGCTTTCTATTCCGCAACAAAGCCTCCTTCACTCACGCTGCCAAGCTTACCCTAGTAAAACTGACTATCCTACCGATCCTCGACTTCGGCGATGTCATCTACAAAATGGCTTCCAACACTCTACTCAGCAAACTGGATGCAGTCTATCACAGTGCCATCCGTTTTGTCACTAAAGCACCTTATACCACCCACCACTGCGACTTGTATGCTCTAGTCGGCTGGCCCTCACTACATATTCGTCGCCAGACCCACTGGCTCCAGGTCATCTACAAGTCCATGCTAGGTAAAGCTCCGCCTTATCTCAGTTCACTGGTCACGATGGCAACACCCATCCGTAGCACGCGCTCCAGCAGGTGTATCTCACTGATCATCCCTAAAGCCAACACCTCATTTGGCCGCCTTCGTTCCAGTACTCTGCTGCCTGTGACTGGAACGAATTGCAAAAATCGCTGAAGTTGAGACTTTTATCTCCTCACCAACTTCAAACATCAGCTATCCGAGCAGCTAACCGATCGCTGCAGCTGTACATAGTCTATAGGTAAATAGCTCACCCTTTTTCACCTACCTCATTCCCATACTGTTTTTATACTGTTTTTATTTATTTACTTTTCTGCTCTTTTGCACACCAATATCTCTACCTGTACATGCCCATCTGATCATTTATCACTCCAGTGTTAATCTGCAAAAATTGTATTATTCGCCTACCTCCTCATGCCTTTTGCACACATTGTATATAGACTGCCCATTTTTTTCTACTGTGTTATTGACTTGCTAATTGTTTACTCCATGTGTAACTCTGTGTTGTCTGTTCACACTGCTATGCTTTATCTTGGCCAGGTCGCAGTTGCAAATGAGAACTTGTTCTCAACTAGCCTACCTGGTTAAATAAAGGTGAAATAAAAAAATAAAAAAGGCCAGGACTCTAACCCTGTTCCTGGAGAGTTACGGCCCTCTAGGTTTTAACATAACCCCAATCTCACACACTTTATTCTAATAATTAGCTGGTTGATAAACTGAATCAGGTTAGTTACAACTGGGGTTGGAGCGAAAACCTACAGCAGTGTAGCTCTCCAGGAAAAGGTTTGAATTGGAACCCCCTGATCTAGGCTATATGTGCGCTGGCGAGACCGCACGTGCCAATACCAGAGTCACTCGCTCTATAACGCAAAAAAAATATATTGTCATAAAACCATCAGTAGAGTTGAAAATGCGATGAAAACTCATTTAACTTGTACTTTTTATTCGGTACTTGGAATTTTTACCACGAAAGGTATGTTTATGTACACTACGTCATAACACAAATCCTTGTATCTGCAACAAATCAATTTGATAATAATATCCTTTTGATGAGCCAACATGTAAATGTAGAGGGTATTTTACTTAATTATAAGGAATTCTTATCACTTTACAAAATCCCTGTAACACTTAAAATTCTAATTGTTTTAGATGCCATTCTCCCAGGTGTTGCTTTATTATTCAGGAATGTGTCAAGACCTGATCCTCAGAAGATACCTATGATTAACCCTGTTGCCTCATCAATATTATGATTCTTTTTTTTATTTTGGTCAATTCAACAACAATAGAGCTATTCAAATCAAATGTATATATATATAGCCCTTCTTACATCAGCTGATATCTCAAAGTGCTGTACAGAAACCCAGCCTAAAAACCCAAACAGCAAGCAATGCAGGTGTAGAAGCACCGTGGCTAGGAAAAACTCCCTAGAAAGGCCGAAATCTAGAGAGGAACCAGGCTATGTGGGGTGGCCAGTCCTCTTCTGGCTGTGCCGGTGGAGGTTATAACAGAACATGGCCAAGATGTTCAAATATTCATAAATGACCAGCATGGTCAAATAATAATAATCACAGTAGTTGTCGAGGGTGCAGCAAGTCAGCACCTCAGGAGTAAATGTCAGTTGGCTTTTCATAGCCGATCATTAAGAGTATCTCTACCGCTCCTGCTGTCTCTAGAGAGTTGAAAACAGCAGGTCTGGGACAGGTAGCACGTCCGGTGAACAGGTCAGGGTTCCATAGCCGCAGACAGAACAGTTGAAACTGGAGCAGCAGCACGGCCAGGTGGACTATGGACAGCAAGGAGTCATCATGCCAGGTAGTCCTGAGGCATGGTCCTAGGCCTCAGGTCTTCTGAGAGAGAGAGAGAGAGAGAGAGAAAGAAAGAAAGAAAGAATTAGAGGGAGCATACTTAAATTCACACAGGACACCACAGATAAGACAGGAGAAATACTCCAAATATAACAGACTGACCCTAGCCCCCCGACACATAAACTACTGCAGCATAAATACTGGAGGCTGAGACAAGAGGGGTCAGGAGACACTGTGGCCCCATCCGCTGACACCCCGGGACAGGGCCAAACAGGCAGGATATAACCCCACCCACTTTGCCAAAAACCTACAACCTACATTATTCAAGCCTTGTTTCAGCAGAATGTTGTATCTATGTCGTGCCTTATTGGAACAGTTTTATTGATAATATCTGTTGGAAAAAAGTTTGGATGTTGCCACAAATACCTACTTATTAACAAAATTATGTAAGTTCCTTTTAAAATTGTTCAGAAATATTATCCTGCCAACCACGATTTGAAGAAGTTTAGGAACATATATTCAAATTGTACCTTTTATAACGAAGCAGTGTTTTTTTGGCATTGTATTAATTTATTTAATATTATTTGTTATTTATGTAACATTTTATTTAACTAGGCAAGTCAGTTAAGAACAAATTCTTATTTACAATGATGACCTGGCTAAAGGCTTCCTGCGGGGACGGAGGCTGGGATTAAAAAAATGTAAAACAGAATTTACCTACGATATTTTTTATTTAATTTAATTTCACCTTTATTTAACCAGGTAGGCCAGTTGAGAACAAGTTCTCATTTACAACTGCGACCTGGCCGAGATAAAGCAAAGCAGTGCGACAAAAACAACAACACAGAGTTACACATGGGATAAACAAACGTACAGTCAATAACACAATAGAAAAATCTGTGTACAGTGTGTGCAAATTAAGTAAGGAGGTAAGAAAATAAATAGGCCAATAGTGGCGAAGTAATTACAATTTAGCAATTTACACTGGAGTGATATATGTAGAGATGAGGATGTGCAAGTAGAAATAAGGGTGTGCAAAAGAGCAGAAAAACAAATATGGTGATGAGGTAGGTAGTTGGTTGGATGGGCTATTTACAGATGGTCTGTGTACAGCTGCAGCGATCAGTAAACTGCTCTGACAGCTGACGCTTAAAGTTAGTGAGGGACATATAAGTCTCCAACTTCAGTGATTTTTGCAATTCATTCCAGTCATTGGCAGCAGAGAACAGGAAGGAAAGGCGGCCAAAACAGGTGTTGGCTTTGGGGATGAACAGTGAAATATACCTGCTGGAGCTCGTGCTATGGTGGGGGTTGCTATGGTGACCAGTGAGCTAAGTCGGAGCTATACCTAGCATAGACTTATAGATGACCTGGAGCCAGTGGGTTTGGCAACGAATATGTAGCGAGGACCAGCCAACAAGAGCATACAGGTCGCAGTGGTGGGTAGTAAATGGGGCTTTGGTGACAAAACGGATGCCACTGTGATAGACTGCATCCAATTTGCTGAGTAGAGTGTTGGAGGCTAATTTGTAAATGACATCGCCGGAGTCAAGTATCGGTGCGATAGTCAGTTTTACGAGGGTAAGTTTGGCAGCATGAGTGAAGGATGCTTTGTTGCGAAATAGGAAGCCGATTCTAGATTTAACTTTGGTTTGGTGATGCTTAATGTGAGTCTGGAAGGAGAGTTTACAGTCTAGCCAGACACCTAGCTATTTATAGTTGTCCACATAAGTCAGAACCGTCCAGAGTAGTGACGCTAGTCGGGCGGGTGGGTGCAGGCAGCAATCGGTTGAAGAGCATGCATTTCATTTTAATAGCATTTAAGAGCAGTTGGAGGCCACGGAAGTAGTGTTGTATGGCATTGAAGCTCGTTTGGAGGTTTGTTAACACAGTGTCCATTGAAGGGCCAGATGAATGGAGAATGGTCTGCGTAGAGGTGGATCAAAGAATCACCCGCATCAAGAGCGACATCATTGACATATATAGAGGAAAGAGTCAGCCCGAGAATTGAACCCTGTGGCACCCCCATAGAGACTGCCAGAGGTCCGGACAACAGGCCCTCCGATTTGACACATTGAACTCTATCTGAGAAGTAGTTGGTGAACCAGGCGAGGCAGTCATTAGAGAAACCAAGGCTGATGAGTCTGCCGAAAAGAATACAGTGATTGACAGAGTCGAAAGCCTTGGCCAGGTCGATGAAGACGGCTGCACAGTACTGTCTTTTATCGATGGCAGTTATGATATCGTTTAGGACCTTGAGCGTGGCTGAGGTGCACCCATGACCGGCTCAGAAACCAGATTGAATAGCAGAGAAGGTACAGTGGGATTTGAAATGGTCAGTGATCTGTTTGTTCACTTGGCTTTCGAAGACTTTATAAAGACAGGGCAGGATGGATATAGGTCTGTAACAGTTTGGGTCAAGGGTGTCTCCCCCTTTGAAGAGGGGGATGACCGAGGCCGCTTTCCAATCTTTAGGAATCTCAAACGATATGACAGAGAGGTTGAACAGACTAGTAATAGGGGTTGCAACAATGGCGGCGGATCATTTTAGGAAGAGAGGGTCCAGATTGTCTAGTCTAACTGATTTGCAGAGATCCAGATTTTGCAGCTCTTTCAGAACATCAGCTGTCTGGATTTGGGTGAAGGAGAAGCAGGGGGGGCTTGGGTCAGTTGCTGTGGGGGGTGCAGAGCTGTTGGCCGGGGTTGGGGTAGCCAGGTAGAAAGCATAGCCAGCCTTTGAGAAATGCTTTTTGAAATTCTCGTTTATCGTGGATCCATCAGTGGTGACAGTGTTTCCTAGTCTCAGTACAGTGGGCAGCCGGGAGGAGGTACTCTTATTCTCCATGGACTTTACAGTGTCCCAAAACCTTTTGGAATTAGTGCTGCATGAATCAAATTTCTGTTTGAAAAAGCTAGCCTTTCCTAACTGACTGTGTTTTGATTCAAGACTTCCCTGAAAAGTTGCATATCGCGGGGACTATTTGATGCTAGTGCAGTACGCCACAGGGTGTTTTTGTGCTGGTCAAGGGCAGTCAGGTCTGGAGTGAACCAAGGGCTATATCTGTTCTTAGTTCTACATTTTTTGAAAGGGGCATACCTATTTGAGATGGTGAGGAAAGCACTTTTAAAGAACAACCAGGCATCCTCTACTGACGGGGTGAGGTCAATATCCTTCCAGGATTCCTGGGCCAGGTCAATTAGAAAGGCCTGCCCGCAGAAGTATTTTAGGGAGCATTTGACAGTGATGAGGGGTGGTCCTTCATGACCGCAGACTCATAAAGGACACAGGCAATGAGGCAGTGATCGCTGAGATCCTGGTTGAAAACAGCAGAGGTGTATTTAGAGGGCAAGTTGTTGGTCAGGATGATATCCATGAGGGTGCCCATGTTTACGGATTTGGGGTTGTACCTGGTAGGTTCTTTGATAATATTTGTGAGATTGATAGGATCTCGCTTAGATTGTAGGACGGCCGGGGTGTTAAGCAAATCACAAATCACCTAGCAGTAGTAGCACTCTGATGATAGATGGGGGGCAATCAATTCACATATGGTGTCCAGGGCACAGCTGGGAGCAGAGGGGGGTCTATAATAACAAGCGGCAACAGTGAGGGACTTATTTCTGGAGAGATGGATCTTTAAAAGTAGAAGCTCGAACTGTTTTGGCATAGACCTGGATAGTATGACAGAAGTCTGCAGGCTATCTCTACAGTAGATTGCAATTCTGCCCTCTTTAGCAGTTCTGTCTTGATGGAAAATGTTGATGGAAATTTCAAAAATGTTGGTGGCCTTCCTAAGCCAGGATTCAGACACAGCTAGGACATCAGGGTTGGGGGAGTGTGCTAAAGCAGTGAATAAAGCAAACTTAGGGAGGAGGCTTCTGATGTTAAAATGCATGAACCCAAGGATTTTATGGTTGCAGAAGTCAACAAATGAGAGCGCCTGGGGACACACAGGGCCTGGGTTAACCTCTACATCATCAGAGGAACAGAGGAGGCGTAGGATGAGGGTACGGCTAAAGGCTAAAAGAACTGGTCATCTAGTGCTTTGGGAACAGAGAATAAAGGGAGCAGATTTCTGGGCATGGTAGGATAGATTCAGGTCATAGTGTACAGACAAGGGTATGGTAGAGTGCGAGTCCAGTGGGGGTAAGCCTAGGCATTGAGAGAGGTTGCATCTCTGGAGGCGCCAGTTAAACTAGGTGCGGTCTCCGCATGTGTGGGGGATGGGACAAGGTGGCTATCTGAGGCATGTTGAGCAGGACTAGGGGCTCCGCAGTAAAATAAAACAATGAGAGCTGCCCTAAACAACAGTATACAAGGCATATTGACAGAGAGAGGCATAAAGCAATCACAGGTGTTGATTGGGAGAGCTAAGACAACAGGTGAGACAATAACGGGTAAAACAGCTAAGACAACAACGGGTAAATGGCGATAAATGGGCAGAGAGTGTCAGTTAGCTACACACAGGGCCTGAGTTCGAGCCTGGGGCCGACAGATAAACTAAATGAAGTACCGTGTTAATGAACAGTCCAGCAAGCATCTTCTCTGTAGCCGAGTGATCATAGGGTCATATAAATAAATTGGACATTTTTGTGTAATTCATTTCAGAAAATGTACAAACAAAACACCACACTTTCTTACCTTGCAAAAATAAATGTAACTATATTGTATTCTACCAACAAAAAAGCCATTATTGCTGTGTGTATTTGTCTCTTAAGGTTCTTGTGTAATGTGATATTGTACCCCCTAGCCAATTGTCCTTTGTATATTCTATATACTGTATAAACTTGTGTTACCACATGTAC
Source organism: Oncorhynchus keta (assembly GCF_023373465.1). Classification (NCBI taxonomy): domain Eukaryota; kingdom Metazoa; phylum Chordata; class Actinopteri; order Salmoniformes; family Salmonidae; genus Oncorhynchus; species Oncorhynchus keta. The sequence goes on from NC_068448.1 coordinate 20,520,976, forward strand.
TTTTTGTATTAATTTGTTAAGAGAAAAGGGGGAAAAATTAAGTCAATTTTATGAAAACATGGAAATATGTGAATATATATTTTTTGTTGTTGTTTTTGTTGATAATATTCGCATGAAAATCTGTTTTCCGTGCCTAATGGACGGAAACCTAGTTATAGGCTCACAAATAAAAGACACTGTATCGGGACAAAGATGTTTGAGACATTTTATATAAAAACGAAATTAATCAAGACACCTTTGAATTCAGTGATGGAAAAAGTACCCAATTGTCATACTAAAGTGAAAGTAAAGATACCTTAATAGAAAATGACTCAAGTGAAAGTCACCCAGTAAAATACTACTTGAGTAAAGTCTAAAAGTATTTGGTTTTAAATATACTTAAGTATCAAAAGTAAAAGTATAAATCATTTCAAATATTAAACAAACCAGATGGCACAATTTGTGTTTTTATTTATTTATGGATAGCCAGGGGCACACTCCTACACTCAGACATAATTTACAAGTGATGTATTTGTGTTTAGTGAGTTTGCCAGATCAGAGACAGTAGAGATGGCAAGGGATGTTCTCTTGAGAAGTGTGTGAATTGGATCATTTTCCTATCCTGCTAAGCATTCAAAATGTAACAAGTACCTTTTGGGTGTCAGGGAAAATGTATGGAGTAAAACATACATTATTTTCTTCAGGAATGTGATAAAGTGAAAGTAAAAGTTGTCAAAAATATAAACAGTAAAGTACAGATACCCCCAAAAACTACTTAAGTAGTACTTTAAAGTATTTTTACTTAAGTACTTTACACCACTGTTTGATTTAGTCATTTGATTTTAGTTTTTCAATTAACAGCTGTGACACTAAACAAGACATTATAAAGTGGAGGTGTCATAACAATAAAACCTAGCGGTCAAACAGGGAAATGGTTCCAATGGTTTTTCTACCATTCATTTTTCCCATAGGGGATTTCAGAAACAATTACAAACCTTGGCATGAAATTTTGACAGTGTAACAGTGTAAATCTCTCTAGGACAAGGGGACCTTATAAAAATGTCACACCAGGGTAAGCCTACACGAAACACAGCCCTTATTTTAAGTGTTTCTAAAAAATGTATGGTGGAAAAATTATTGGAACCATTTCCCTGTTTGACCGCTAGGTTTTATGGTTATGACACCTCCACTGTGGGCTCTATGAAATGAGATACAGTTTTGCAAAGCTGAATGTCAAATTGAATCAAATACAATTTAGTGAACTTGCTGTTTCTCTACAATTAAATTAAAATACAATTCACAGTTATTGGGTGTATAAAGTTATTGGGTGTATAAAGTTATTGGGTGAATACTGGCACAACCATAAACAAAGCACAAATTGGCATACCATTGATTATATTAATTAAAAAACAAAACATTTGTATTGAAAGTATATTGTCCACAAGCAAGAGCTTCCAGATCTTAGACAGCAGGTGGAAACAGGACATATTCTTATATCTCTCCAGTAATATTGAGAAGGCTTTTCATATTGATCCTATTTTCCCTTGTGCAGTATTCATCCACTCTCCCTAATTACTATAACTCGTTCTGTGATCAAATACAAAACATTTTGACAGTTAACTCAGGAAATAAGAAACTCAATATAATAACTCAATTACAGTTACTTTAGACAGTAACAACCTTTTCCTCAGAGATCCTTCATTAAACCACAGGATTTTTCACACCCTCTTGCTCCTGGATATGTAATTTTGCTGCCTAAAAGTAAAAGAAAAGAAAAGAAAAGTTATATACCAGTAGATCCAAATGGTCTAGCAGCAGTCGATGGAATCCCATTATTATACTGCCTGTCTTGATTAGAGTAGACCGGCATGTAAATCAAATGTACTACATACGAGAGGTCATTAAAGGTTGCGTGTGTCTCACCTTTTGGACAAGCACGTCAGCATCGGAGCCATCAGAAGCCGCTCCGTTCTGCACACCGTGGGCCCCAGAGTCCTCAGGGGCCACAGGGCTCTCTATGGTCAGCTGGGGTGTGTCTATGGCCGAGGACTGGAGCTCAACATTCTCTGAGTTATTGGAGTTGGTCACATCGGAAGTACTCGCTGTCAACGCAGAAGAGCTTTCTTCTTCTTCTCCTTTCTTATCTGAGGTGGTGGAGTGCTGGTCTGAAGGAGGCTCTCTCTCTTTCACATCCTTCTCTTCCTCCATCAGTTTCTCTTCTGACTTCTGGCCGCTGCCAGAGGCCCCTTTTGTGGTGGTGTTATCCCTGCTTTCAGATTCCGGTTTCTTCTCTGCAGTGGGGCCTTCACTGCGGGTGGAGTCTGCATCCAGGTCTTGGGCCTCTGAAAAGGGCTCTTTAGTGGGTGGGGACCGTGGGGAGACTGCAAGGGTGCTGGTTAATGACTCATCATAGCGAGGACTACTAAGGGATCTGAAACTGGACCTGTCTCTAGTGAGGGTGTCGGACTTGCCCGGACTATAACTCTGATGGAAGTCAGAGAAGCTAGCGCTCCACGACCTGGGGGACATGAAAGATCGCCTCTTCAGAGAGCCAGTCCTGAAAGATATGTGAGAGGAGGGATAGGATGACTACATGTTGATACGCTTACTTTGCTTTAATTACCGTTATGCTTTATGTAACACTCACTATTTCGTTCATCCCAGACCACAGCTCATAGATAGACTCAAAATGGGAGGAAAGTTAATTTAAAAAAAAAACAGGGCTGGTGAGAGATGTAAAATCCTAGCCAACTTACTGATTCAACCCTTTGATGACAAACACCTTGTCTGGATGCTGATCCTTCAGGTCCTTCATCACATTCTGTAAATAACTGTTGAACTGAAAGAGAGGATATTACACCAGTTTAAGAATAGATATAAACTGAAAGAACTAGGACTTTTGTTACCTAAATGCTGACAAAACAGTTAAGTTTTTTATAAACCAAAGCAAAGCCCCAAATAACTGCTTTTTTCACTATGTTCCCACCCCAGATATTGAGAAGAATATGACCTGCACATACCGTAGTCATTTTCTTGAAGAAGGTGTCCCGTAAATTTGAGATGGCTGTGAAGACTGACACATAGCATCCAATTCGACTTGGAACAAAATGAAGAGAAGAAAAAACATTATTCATATAAATTGTCCGCTACTTTTTCATACACACTTGATCTGATGATGCATTTGTCATTCTGCTATTTGGCTATGTGCGGACTTCTGACTCGTTACCTGTCATAGAGAGCAGGGAGCTCATCCCTCAGCTCTCTGTTGATGTCCTCGAAGACAATCTGGGTTCTGTTTACCTCCTCAGCTGCCTGTACCGAGAGAAGCACCATGACGAGATGAGTTTGTAGTTTTGTTTAAATGATCATGGCTGTGCAAATTAAGTAGACAGAGGTATCTTGTCTGTCTGACCTTGGCAATTTTGACATCATCTTTCTTTTTAGCATTCTGCATCGCCTCCAAGTGGTGACGGGAGGAATCATAGTCAACTAACTTCCTGCCTCGTTTGGCCACCCTCTCCTGGGGGGTTGGAGGAAAGGAATAATGCCCGTGTGAGATCAAATATTTAGGGAGTGTGTGTGTGTGTTTCCATCCTTACCCTGACATCGGGGAACTGGCTTATGTAAGATTCAATGGTGCAAAGTGCCTTATCTATCAGCTTCGCCTCATAATCATTCCACAGGAGGTCTTCACCCTGTTGGCATATGGAGAAAATGTATGTTTTTTTTATACAGAAATTTGCATAATAATCAACAGTCATGCATGCCATTCTTAATAATACAGCAGTGCTATGACTGACCTCTATAATGGTCCCCAGGTTCTCTTCTCCATCCCAGTCCGTCTCATAGACACCATACAGAGACTGGGAAAGACGTTTTGAAGCTTCCCGCATTCCTGTGGAAAGTCGACAGCATGGATCACATGTTATCAGACTGGGGCACTACTGATGGTGCTAAAGCTATAGAAAACCATGCAATTTATGGACAACATCATACAGATCACGTTTAATTTACAGCATAGACGGACTGAACAAATGTTTACCTTTGACAGAACTAAGGTAAATCTTCAGGTCCTTGTATAACCGGTTCCCATCAATCTGCAAACAGAGATTATAGAGTGACTCATCTTGTCTGTAGGCTATACATACATCTATGGGATTTACTGGGGCACATTTACAGGCCTTTTCTATAGAATATAAATCACATATCTGTTTAAGGTTATCGTTACAGGTTCATACACATGGTGTGGTCTGATCTCTGTGTAGTACTGTACAGTCATGGTGACTACCTGTTGGTCATTCAGATTTAGGAGGCATTGTTCAAATATTTCATCTTTGGTCTCCACTGTCTTTCCAAACTTCTGCAAGACCTACAAAGTAGGGAATACTATACATGTCAAACCTCAAACAACTTAATAATATTGTGCATTATATTGAGAAAGTTAAAGAACTGTATACCTTCTCTTTGCCCCTGCTCAGCTGCCTTTGGAATCTTTTAGCAAAGACCCCAGTGCCTCCTTTTGGACCATTGCCCTCTGCCATAATTTCTCCTTTTCCCTGGTGTTGAGATTTTTATCCCTGGAAATGTAGAGGTTGAGGAAAGACAAGTTAAGACATTAGTCAGGATGGATGCCTATTAAGCTCAAGATCAAAAGTGCATCAGACATGTATGGCAGTTTTAATGACTACATTTAAAAAATGTAACTAGGCAAGTCAGTTAAGAACAAATTCTTATTTACAATGACATCCTACCCCAGCCAAACCCTAACAATGCTGGGCCAATTGTGTGCCACCCTATGGGACTCCCAATCATGGCTGGTTGTGATACAGCCTGGAATTGAACCAGGGTCTGTATCGACGCCTCTAGCACTGAGATGCAGTGCCTTGGACCGCAGCGCCACTCGGGGGTCCCCCTGTGTTCCCAGTGTTTTTAGAACACCTATGTCTGACTAATGTATTGCATTATTAGCCTGGGAGGAAGGAAGGTGAACTGGTGGTGGCTTGAGTTTGAAGAGGAGGGAGTACAGGGCTTAGCATGTCTCTCTCGATGCTAAAAATAGATTTTGGCTTGGAAAAGTTGAATATTTTCAGAAGGAGTCAGGTAATTGGTTAAGGGCAGAGGATTGGAGAGAAAGAGAGAGGAGATCTAGGGAGGCAGAGGATGGGTTTGAATCTGTTGAAGCTAGAAATAACAAGTGAGAGGTTGTCAAGGAAGATTGGTGTCAAATTCAAACAGGTGGAGCTGGATGGCAGTTTGAGTTCTGGGGATGAAATGGAAGGGGTAGAAGGTGTTGTGAGGAGCTCGGAGCCCGAGCCTTGCAATGATGCATATGGTTATGATAAAGATACATTTGGTCCAGTAGGAGTGACATTTCTGGATAAAGTGGATCCTTGCCTTTTGGTGGATCCATTTGTGGTTTCAGGGTTGGTGGGGAAAGAGTTGGGTGCAGTTGAATCAGTGAAGGTAAACTGTAGTGGACTTGTTATATTTGTTTGTGTTTCTTCTGACCAGAACTAGCGGGCGCTCCGTGTCACACAACTTGGGTCAAGATCTGTTTCTTGCTTTGCTCTTAGGAACAGGGCACCATTAAAATGAGCTATTTCTGGTGTAGTGTTTAGTGTGGAGGTGAAGTTGAAGATTCCTGGTGTTTGTGACGCCCACCGTTTGGTGCGACGCAGACCCGATGGTGAGTGTGGTGAAACAGAGGAGTCACTGTCAGTCCTTTTGAGTCAGTCTTTACCCGACAAGGTCATGATAGGATATATCAGTTATCCTGTTAAAGCTTTTGTGGCGAATCCACTGCACTGTTTCAGGTGCAACATTTATAGTCGTGTCACAACAGTGTGTATGAGGGAAATTCCAGGATGTGGGAAGTGTGCAGGAAGGCATGGGATTGAGGATTGTGTCGTTATGGTGGATAAAGTGGTGTGTCAACTGTTGGGGTGCACATGTTGCTGTGGATATCTGTGCGAGCAACGAGGGATAGACCAATGAACAATATACAGTATGCTTCAGTAAAGTTGGCTTCTTAGCGTTCATAGCAATGGTTATCAACTGTACTGCAGAAATTGAACACAAATCACAGAAAATATATGTTGTGGTGGCAGCTGCAGAAAGGTATTTGGGAGTACGAGATTTTACTTCAGAAGAGTTACAGCATGTGCTGAGTGGTAGTGTCCAATCCTCTCAGGGCGTTGGCCTGGGGTAGGATAAGATTGGGTTAAAGTAAAGGTGATGGGTTTGAATGAGTATATAGTTAGTTGGTAGGGTAATTAAAATATATTTATATTTTTCATTTTTCCCACTTCCCCTTTACGATTTTGTATCACAAAGTGTAATTGAGCTATACTATAGTTCAATTGGGGGCGTAATGCAACATATTGGATGCCAACGGTTGTTAAACCTCACCAAAGAAGAAGACGCCGCCTATGTCTTATCAAATTGTCGTTGGCCACGCCTACATACTATGGAAGTGAACTTTACACAGGACTGTTTCAAGATAGTGGGGCTGGTCCGATGTCAGAATACCATTTGATATTATATAATTTACTGGACCTGATAAAGGGAGTACGATAGGAAAATGTGCAGCTACAGACCTGAGAATCCAGTGGACTGGATGGGCCATATCAGGAGCTCTCAAAACAGAGAAGTTTTATGATATAGCAGGTATATAACATGTTGATTTGAAGCATACCAATTCATGCCGAGGCGTGTTTGCAGGGAATCGCTACGATTTCAACCATTGGTTGAATAAGTAATCGAATCTATTAGGTTTGGGCATAGGCCTATTCTAAATAAACAATAATGCGGTCAAAACAAAATGTTTGCAATGGAATTAGGCTTTATTTTCCATTAATGAAAGTATAGCATTTTGTATCTGATGAATATCAATGTTACAAAACCACTTATTTAAACGGTTTCCGTTGCAAGAGGTAATGAATACACCCCAGTTTACTTCAACATTACCACCAACTGATTTAGTCACCCTTGCAAGCCTCTATAAATAAGAATGCTAAAGCAATGATCCAAAGTCCAAGATGATTTGCCACAAATTGTAACGCGAGATTGGTCAATTTGTGTCGTGATATGTTTACCACAAATTGTTACTCTGTAGCTCACCCGACTTAACTTTGTACAGTAGATCAATGTTACAATTTTACCAATGCAATATTGTTACGCCCTTTGTCGATCATCAAACATTTGCTATGGTAAAGGGAAATTCCACGATAAGAGTGATGCTGAAACTCAGATGTTTACTTTAAAATGTATACCAAACAAAAATTAATGATTGCAAAGTTAAACTAAACACATATGCACAATGACTACGTTTAACAATTTCCACGGAAAAAATTACAAAAACACATTTACAAATGCAAAGTTTGGTAATAATGACAGTTTGCCATCATTCTGTCACAACATTTTTGATAGCCTTGAACTGAGTTATTATTGCATGTGTCATTCTTTTTTTTGTTTTGATGCAAAGTTTGGTAACCCTATGATTACACAAACCGCACAAACTGCCATTCTGTTACCAAACTTTAAATCTGCAATGTTCTTCAAGTAAATGTGTTTTTGCATGAGGTTCAGTTGAAATTGTTAAAAGTAATCATTGTGCATAGTTGTTTAACTTTGCAATCATTCTTTTTGGTTTGGTATACATTTTAAAGTGAAAAATCGGGGTGTATCAGCATCACTCTGTTATCGTGGAATTGGCCATTACCATAGCAGATGTTTTATCGACAAAAATGGCGTAGCAATATTGTAACATACTGTATCACTCTGTTACCATGGAATTGCCTTAAACCAAAAAACAACAGTCATGTAGGCCCATGCATTTTGACAATTGCATGTGACAATTGTTGTTGGCTTTTGCCTTATTCTAGTGTAATATGTTACAACAGATCTGTCTACATATGAACTGTCAAAATGCAAGTTAAAACTGATGGGACAGTATGTGCCATTCAGAATGAGCTATTTACTTTACAGTTAGTTATGTAAAACACTGCAACTTACCTGTAGACACTGAATGGGCATTCCTTGTCAATGCAACAAATTCATTGCCTTTCTTGACAAGCTTCTTTAACTTGTCTTCTTGTGCTGCTCCTCTGCTCTGTATGTGCTCATCAAAAGTTTTACCCTTGAACTTTGGAGCTAATTGTCACTGTCTGTAGGCTACTGGGTAAAATATTAATTGAACACGCCTTACTGTGAAACGTCTATTTTTTAGGGTCTGGCACATTTATATTACTTGCCCACCTGAGTCGCTATTGGGGAGGGACTCTTGTCAATTGAGGCAAAATGTGCAGACTGGATTGGTAACCGCATGGGGAGTAAGGTAAGCTTGACAGAGTCGGGGTGAAAGTGTTTCCAATCTAGTGCACAGGCGGCCAGTGGCACCTTAATTGGGGAGGACAGGCTCATAGTAATGGCTGGAAAGGAATTAATGGAATGATATCACTTTCAAACACATTTCCATGTGTTTGATACCATTCCATTCACTCTATTACAGCCATTTTTATGAGCCGTCCTCCCCTCAGCAGCCTCCTGTGACCTAATATCCAATCCCATCAGTGGAGAAGAACAAAACAGTTATAAACACCTGCAGAGCTTTAGTGTTCTCTGCTGATTTGCTTTTCATTCAACAAAGTTGTGTATCAGTTCAGCAGTCTTAGCCAAGGATAAGCCTTGGGCCAACACAGTGTTGCAGAACCCTTTATGGTTGTGAGTCATTATGGTTGGGTTAATGAATAATGCTGGGGATAATGTGACAACGGTACTCATGTTCTAACCTCTGCAGGCTTGGAACATTCCTTTTCATGCGGATCGTGAAGGACGGCCAGGATCGCAGGTTTAACCATGTGAGACGGCCCAGGGATATTCTTTGTGTACTGGAATGTTCAAGGTACTTTGAATCATTATGGTCACCGGCTTTTATTTTTCTCACTCAGCCACAGTGATTTCCATCATCCTTAAGCAACCCGATATTGCCCATTCGAGAATCCACTTTAACTCACTGCTCAGTCTTATTTGCTCCTTATACATTTATGAGATTAGGATAGCCACTGATATCAGGGTTGTGCCCAAATGGGAGAGAACATAAATTAGTGTTAACATTGCACACTGATAGTATACAGTACTCTTTTGCAAATGTTTTCTTCTATTTTGGTCCCAGGTGAATGTCTTGTTGAGTAGGTGCATAATCTTGACGTGTAAAAATATTATTTAGACATCTTTTGATATATTCTACCAATGGTTCAGTCAATTATTTATTCCTCTACCTTTCAGTTGTCTGGGTGTTTGACGCGCTTGCCCACCCTCATGCTGAACAGTGAGCAGGGCCTGATGGACTATCTGGGCTGGGGGATATGGAGCCGTGCCTTTGTCACAGAGGCCATCACAAGTGGCTCTTCAAAGGGAACCCAGATAATGCTGTGAGTCAGCCTGGTGGGCTTCCTTAGGGGAGGTTGACCTTTTTATAATCGTCATGGATGCAGTGGGGAAGTATTCTCGCTACAAAGTGCTGCAAACATGAGTCACGACCACTCTCAAAACATTGAATAAACTTCCTGTATTTGTATGTTCATTTTATAGTATATTAATTTACACAGGGAATAGCCTCAATCCAGCCTCCCCAGAGAAAGTTCATCCAGAGCGGGCTGTGGGGTGACAGCCAGCACCCTAACTACCTTGGGGAGATACTGCAGTGGTCTGGACTCTGGCTCTGCTTCGTCTGTGATGAAGGGTCCCCAGTATGCCAACTCCTCTGTTTGTATGGTTCCTGCTGTGTCACGTTAGTGGCATTCCCATCCCGGAGAAGCGGGGTTCAGACTCTGCCTTCCAGAACACTCCTCTGGCCAATTCCCGAGTTCTGATGTTGCACACTTTCTAATAGGATGTTCTGGCTCAAGGGGAAACTTTCTGAACAGGACCACTAATCATCAAGCACCCAGTGTGCTGGTTCTCTCCAACAGTCTCTCATTCGAAGCACACACACCGAAACTTCATTGTATGAAACATATTGTTCAGAGAACACCCAGCCTTGACAGACATTCTAAATGTGGAACAAATGCTTTGATATAAACTCCTTTTCATGCAATTGCTGTGCAATAGCTTGCTGTTATGTTCATAGGCAAATTCATATGCTCTTTAAAATTTGTTAACACTACCATTCCAGGCATGTAAAAAGGCAGTTCATGCAGTAGACCTACTTGTACAGTGTTTCTGTGCATGTCATCTAGGACCAATTCATTCCTAACACCGTAGAATTACATTTTCCCTTCCTGGGAGCTAGTGTCAAGATTGGTGTAACAGAACACATTGTAGAGCAGAGACCTGACAGGTCCCCTGCTGCCTTCAAAATGATCTGTATACCATCATGTGCTTTTGTTCAAGTTTTCAGCAATACCAGAAAATGCAATAATGAAACAAAGACAATTTTAAATACTGGTCCACAAAAATCTTTGATCAAAGCAAATTTGACATTCTTGTTGAAATGCCACCATTTCTACACTCTGGTTCTCTGATGCAACATTCAAGCGTTCTATGCAGTTAGAGGTGCAGAACATTAGTCAGAACCAACCTCCCATTGTGCAAACAGAGTCATATTGGCCAATACTGTAAGTTATATTTTTAGAACACTCAGGAAAGGAAACAAGGGAAGGTGAATTTCTCTCAAATGTATCCTCAAGTTGCAACATTTTCTCAAGTCACCAAGCATACAGCTGCATGGTTACCTTAAAGTTAGTTGATTATTGCTAAAGAATACTGCAGATATTTATCAAATGTACCAAATTAATATTACTACACTGTGGCTAGTCTTGAGTATGTAAAAGACAAATTGAGTGAAACATGTACAATCAAACTGCTTAAGCATGTAGACGTTACAAAAGGTGATTTTATAAATTAACAGGAAAATACTTTTTAAAATGCCACATGCAATAATAACTCCAAGTTCGGCATAAAAAGCTCTATGGAATGTTGTTTTCTAACTGGTAATGTGAAAGTTAAATTGCATGTTACATATAAGAGAATCACCTGCCAAGTTTCAGACGTGCGTATTCTCAACCAATGTTCAACATCCTTTGTAAATAAATCACAGAAAGATACTGCAAACCTCATTGTATCTACAAACCTAGTAGGTTTCATTGCCTGAGGTTATGTTAAATCTTGATTTAACATTTAATCTTAACATTTTTTTTTTTTTTTTTTAAATCAGAGCTCCAAAAGAGACCTTCCCTTTTGGTTGGAAAAATATCCTGTTATATACTAAAATTGTAGCATTTTGAAATATAAAAACACAAAATACGTGTTTACAGCGTCTGTGGAAGCATTTGTCTCAGCAAATAAGTTGCTATTGCTAGGTATTGCATTTATTTCCCATTAGGTGAATAGAGCTGCCCTGCGGCTGCTTTGGATTACTTGAGGAGCGGAGATGCAAAGAAGTTTCCTGGGCGACTGGGGAATCCCACTACCACAGCAGACTTACTCTTACTCCCAAATCTGAAAGTTATAACACCACACACATATTAGTCAGGCAGTATTAGCATTAGTCAACAGAAACCAAAGTTACAAGGAAGTGAATTAAGACTTCGGTGAAAAATTGACTCATGTCATTCACCTTTACAAGCTGATAATTAGGTGAAAATGTACTCCAGACTGTCAGGTTTATAGACCAATGGTGTTTGCTTCGAGACTAGTGACAACTCAAGTCCTTCAGACAGGATCTTCATACACATTACAGTGACCTACAACACAAAATTCTGAATAATTTAAATGCATGACAGCACAGAGTGCTTACTTGGGCGTGGTCTTGCTCAGGGTGGACCTCATGCGTTGACCCAAGGAGCTGGAGGACGGGGTTTTGTTCATCTGGTGGTGCTCTGGAGTTGTGAGGGGACCCAGCATGCTCACTTGAACAATATTAACACAGTCAACATTAGTCACATTACCACAGTTTGTTACCAAGCTGTATATGTTCATTAGTTCTTATGAATAAATAAAAATCCTTAAATCTTCCACATAATAACACAATAACCTAATAGAGATGTGTAGGGATGCCGAAATTAGCTGAAAGTGCCAACATTGGTATCGCCCCGATGTCTAGTTTAACGGTGATGTGCAAAACCGATGTCAAAGCTGACGTGCATACCTATGTAAAACGTAGGTACATGACGTAATGACGCTACACAGCATTTCTAACCTAGCCCACAATGGCTGCTGTGTGGATCGAGCAGTCATTTGAAAGAGTAAGAAAATTTCAGCGAGACAACTCAAAGGCGAAATCCATTAAAGCCAAGATAATGGAATTCATTGCCCTTGAAAATCAACCGTTCTCTGTCCTGGGTGATTTTGGCTTTCGTGACTGGTCGAGCACCAGTACACACTATCAAGTGTGCTATTTTTCAGATGTTTTCCTAATAGAGTTACACAGTAATAGCTTCACAACCAACTATGGAACGCCATTTGGGTATTTGCGTGTTGAAAAATATACATGTCAAATAACACTATTTGACACGTTAAATAACACAGTTCTATTATAGAATGTTGTGTGTTCTGAATTTGCACGTGCAAGACAAGCGCCACCACTAGTATTAGTAGCACTGTCAAAGCTGTACAAAAAAAGCCTGTAAACAAGCAAACACCGGCCACAAACGATGTGTTTACAATACCGCGTTGGTAATAAAGCATTATTTGTTTGACCGCAACTTCTGGGGTAGCTAGCTAGCTTTAGCTTGGTACCTAGCTAGCACCAATACAACCAGCCTGAAAACAATGACCAATAAAAAAATGCAGCCATTTTCATTATTTTTTGCAATGATTTAGGAATCCTTGTAAGTATTAGCTAGGTAGCTACTTGTTGTTCGACCTATTGAAATTGAACTTCAGTTCAAGAAAATACATAGCTAGCCAGCTACTTAACCCAGTTGCCAAAAATTTAATTTATAAGCAGCCAGCTAGCTGCATCGCAAATATTAGCATTGTAGCTCTTATCGCAGGACTGTGTGAAATCACCTACTGTGCTGCCAACCTGTTAGAAGGTAACATTATTTTATTACAATGGTTAAATTGGATTTTCATTGTGTTCAATGGTGTTATTTGCCCCCTAGTGGAGCTTTCTGGTACTTAGAAAGACTATGCAAACAGGAAGTAGAGAATTTGTTCTGCACGCATAGAAGCAGCTACAAACAACGCTATGGTGCAGGTCTTTCAATGTAGTTATTTCTTGTCATGCTTCAGCCTTGGAAAATATTTGTTTGTAAGTTCGATTCAAGCATTTAGCTAATGATGATAATCTTGTTATTGATAGAGTTGCTTACATATCAATGTTGGTTGCATTTACTCACAAATTGCAATGCCTTTAATGTATGTCGTTAGCTGTATTACTTTGCTCGTGCGTCATGCAAACGAATGGTAAAATATACAATACTGTAGTTTTGTTACTGTTTCTAGTGTAATATGCTTTGTTATTCTACATAGATGGTTGTACATTCGAGTAATGAAAGGAGCCAATTACCATATGAGTAACAATTCGCTATATGGTTTGGCATCATGCCAGATGCATGGTACCTTAGCACGTGCTTTGTATTTATGCAACTTCAAATGTTTAATGTACAGCTACAGTATGTCGGTGTGAATTGAATACTAAAGTATATTATTTTCTGTATTTTGCAGTTTCACAACAAACGTTTTCAATATATTCATTCAAGAAAAGTCACGCCTTGGGAGTTTTATTGAAGACTTAATTGTTAGCCATCTGTCTAGTTTTGCATGGGAACGCAACTCAAGGGCAGAATACCTACCCAGTCAGCCTATTGTGTGTACTGACTTTTATATTGCACTGTACAGCTTTACCTCAATGATCCCCAATCCTTAGGTATCAGTCTACTCAATACCCAAGATTAGTTTTCCCAATGTCCTCCTCAGAGTTATCAGACTCCAAAACATCTATGCAGTATTGTTTTTCTTCTGGAACAGTGTTCAATACATGTGGCTCAATTCACAGTTGTTTCAGAGTCCCACAATATGAGCTGACTGATACCATGTCATTGATCCACAATCCATAGGTAAGGCTGTACAGTGAAATAAGTATGCCCCCAATGGAATTCCAAGTACTATACATAGTGTGATTTCAGATTTGTCAAACTAACAAATTGTCGTTTGATTGTGTTTTGTTGATTTTATGTAACATTGCAACCTGATCTATTTGTATTAATTTGCATCACTGTCAATGACACTTTTATTTTGAAAGCTAATCGCAAAGTCCACTATTGTGGTTAGCTTCACATAGATCGGTCCGACCACCATTAAATAAAAAATAACTGTCATTCATATATATATATATATAAAATTTTAGATGACCCCTAGCTATATACAGTTGAAGTCGGAAGTTTACATACACATAAACCAAATACATTTAAACTCAGTTTCACAATTCCTGACATTTAATCCAAGTAAAAATTCCCTGTCTTAGGTCAGTTTGGATCACCACTATTTACGAATGTTAAATGTCAGAATAATAGTAGAGAGAATGATTTATTTTAGCTTTTATTTCTTTCATCACATTCTCAGTGGGTCAGAAGTTTACATACACTCAATTAGCATTTGGTAGCATTGCCTTCAAATTGTTAAACTTGGGTCAAACATTTCAGGTAGCCTTCCACAAGCTTCCCACAATAAATTGTGTGAATTTTGGCCCATTCCTCCTGACAGAGCTGGTGTAACTGAGTCAGGTTTGTAGGCCTCCTTGCTCGTTACGCTTTTTCAGTTCTGCCCAGAAATGTTCAATGGGATTGAGGTCCGGGCTTTGTGATGGCCACTCCAATACCTTTACTGTTGTCCTTAAGCCATTTTGCCACAACTATGCAAGTATGCTGTATGGGAAGTATGCTTGAGTCATTGTCCATTTGGAAGACCCATTTGCAACCAAGCTTCCTGACTGATGTTTTGAGATGTTGCTTGAATATATCCACATAATTGTCCTGCCTCATGATGCCATCTATTTTGTGAAGTGCACCAGTCCCTCCTGCAGCAAAGCACCCCCACAACATGATGCTGCAAGCCTCGTGCTTCACGGTTGGGATGGTGCTCTTCGGCTTGCAAGCCTCCCCCTTTTCCTAATAACATAACGATGGTCATTATGGCCAAACAGTTCTATTTGTTTCATCTGACCAGACGACATTTCTCCAAAAAGTACAATCTTTGTCCCCTTGTGCAGTTGTAAACTGTAGTCTTGTCTTTATGGCGGTTTTGGAGTTGTGGCTTCTTCTTTGCTGAGCGGCCTTTCAGGGTATGTCGATATGAAACCATTTTACTTTGATATAGATGCTTTTGTACCCGTTTCCTCCAGCATCTTCACAAGGTCCTTTGCTGTTGTTCTGGGATTGATTTGCACTTTTCGCACCAAAGTACTCTAGGAGACAGCATCTCTTTCCTGAGCGTTATGACAGCTGTGTGGTCCCATGGTGTTTATACTTACATACTATTGTTTGTACAGATGAACGTGGTACCTTCAGGTGTTTGGAAATTGCTCTCAAGGATGAACCAGAGGTCTACAATTTGTTTTCTGAGTTCTTGGCTGATTTCTTTTGATTTTCCCATGATGTCAAGCAAAGAGGCACTGAGTTTGAAGGTAGGCCTTGAAATACATCCACGGGTATACCTCCAATGGACTCAAATGATGTAAATTAGCCTATCAGAAGCTTCGAAAGACATATCATTTTCTGGCATTTTCAAAGATTTTTCAAGGCACAGCCAACTTAGTGTATGTAAACTTCTGACCCACTGGAATTGTGATACAGTGAATTATAAGTGAAATAATCTGTCTGTAAACAATTGTTGGAAAAAATACTTGTCATGCACAAAGTGGATGTCCTAACCAACTTGCCAAAACTATAGTTTGTTAACAAGAAATTTGTGAAGTGGTTGAAAAACGCCAACCTAAGTGTATGTAAACCTCCGACTTTAACTATAGCCTCTAAAACAGATTAGGTTTTGCCATGTTTTTGGGGAAGAACATTGGATGCATCCATGAACTAGCTCGCTTTTATTTCTGACCAGCATTGTAGGTGCGCGAGACAACTTTAACAGCATCATAAAATACGCATTGATGAATCGTTGTGACATATGAAATATGAGTGATAGTGCAATCAATGTGTAATAACTACTTAAAAACGAATGAACGCGTTATTTGACATGCATGTTTTTTGACACGCGAAGACCCAAACGGCGGTCCATACAAATCCTGGTTGAGAGGGAAACAAATGTACAACGAGACAGCAAGTAAGTGAAAGAAATAGGTTTTGATTATGTTTTACTGGTAATGGGGACATATGTAAATGCACAATATAACTTTTTGGTCAATGTGGTGTGTGTAACCTTTTATTTAACTAGGCAAGTCCGTTAAAAACTAATTCTTATTTACAATGACGGCTTACCCTGGCCAAACCCGGAGACGCTGGGCCAATTTTGTGCCTCCCTATGGGACTTCCTATCATGGCCGGATGTGATACAGTCTGGAATCGAACCAGGGACTGTTGTGACACCTCTTGCACTGAGATGCAGTGCCTTAGATCACTGCATCCATGTGAGTGTGTTAACTATTTAACTGTACTAAAATGTTTAAAACGCCGCAAAAATTTAAAATATCGGATATCGGTATCGGCCAAGAATGTCATGTCGGTGCATCACTAGAGATTTGGTTTTGGGTTGCCGAGATAACGCTTTGCTAGACTCATGCACTCGCTCACCTTTCTGGTCAGGGGTATAATAGTTAGCGTTCTTGATGATCATGTGATCAGGTTGCAGCTGGTCAAGGTCCACCATCATGAACCAGTACTCCACCGGCAGGCCCAGCAGACGCTCAATAACCTGGGTAACAATAGAAAAACAATAACTACTATAAAATCACTCGTGAGGGGATATTTACAGTTTTATTGAATTGAAACGAATTACAGCCTATTGCGTCGTCATCTTCCAAGCAGGCAAAACAGATCTAACAACTTGCAAGACTAAGACATTGTTTTTGAACAAAAATGGCAATCATGTCACTTTTGCAGCCCATGTGTTTTTGTGAAGAAATACTGCCACTTAAAACAAGAGCTGTGTTGTTGTAATGTGTCTTACCTTGGGCTGGCGTTTGGTGTCCTGTATGATTGTCATGGGCTCTGGGTCAGGCACTGCATGGCCAACGATAGTAGGCCCAAACACCCGTGCCAGATTGGAGATATCCATCTTAGTGTCCAGGCTTTGGGTGACCCTGAAAGAGTTTATGGAGTCAATAAGGATGTAGGGAAAAACACCTGTCACAGAATGCAACAAGCATGGCCTCTTTCTACAAGACATGTCAAGAAAGGCTTGGTTGTTCATATACAATTAAGTGAGTAAGCAGAGCTCATAGTTAAATGTACAGCAGATGCTCACCTCTGGAGATGAATGGCCATGAAGGCCAGGGTGGCTCTGTTGGCCTGTGGCAGGTCACTGATGGTCTGGTACATCAGGGCAATGCTGTTATCCTCATCCACAAGCTCTGAGGACAAAGAGTGCAATGTAGAGATCACAGAAGTTGAGTAGCAGGGGAAAAAAATGTTTTACTGTAGAGGAATAATGTGACATTGCATAGACTTAGTAACTATAGTTACTGGTGACTAAGAATACCATGAATGAACACTGAAATATACCACATTAATTATTACTAACCAAAACATTCAGCGTGCCCCAACACAAAATGGCTATGCAAAACAACCAAAAGACACCTTTATTAAGTCGACCACTGGCCGAACAAACCACAGAGACTGATAGAGTTTTATCGCTATAGAGCCAACACCTACCTGCAGCCTCCATGAAGGTGCGGTTGAGGCGGAAAGTAAGGAGGGGCTCTGAGGTTCCTGAGGAAGTCCTTGAGGAGGCCAGTGATGCAGTGGATATCTTCCACCTTGCTGAGCAGCGGGACAGTCTTCCCTCGCAAGAACGTATACTTCAGTTCCTTCACTGTGCGGTCAGAACCAGACAGCCGATAGAGGCCAGTCTGGGAGTGAAAAGAAAGAGCATGGTGAAACTTAAAGCCTTAGAAAGCGTGAAACACAGAAGCTATAAATTCTACTGTATAAACTAATTGTTTGTATTATATTTTAACCTTTATTTAACTAGGCAAGTCAGTTAAGAACAAATTCTTATTTACAATTACGGCCTAGGAACAGTGGTTTAACTGCCTTGTTCAGGGGCAGAACAACATTCTTTTTGCCCTGTCATCTCTGGGATTTGATCTAGCAACCTTTCGGTTACTGGCCCAACGCTCTAACCACTAGGCTACCTGCCGCACAAACTAAGCCATGAAAGGCAGTAATGATTCAGCCCAGTGTGAGATTGAGACAAAAACACTCACCTCATGTAGGCCCCTCTGCTCAATCTCATTGACACAGTGCACCACCAAAGAGGGAATCATGGGAGATTGGACATGGGAGACGTAGTCTGCAAGTGTGCCCTGGGAAGGAAATAAAAGTAAAAGAGAATGTTTATCCCACTGAACTAAACTCAAGAGATCTTTGAAGAAAAGATTTACATCAGAATAAAAGTATTAGAATACAAGCAGAGAAGTACAATGGAATTTTCCCCTTACCTCTCCAATTTTGACAGGAGTGCCACCCAGGATGGGGATGCATGGCAGGGGACAGAGTTCACGACACTCTGAGTGGGTGACCAGTCTGCAGTCACGACACTTCAGGGAGATCTTCCCAAACTTGATCCTCTTGCCACAAGGCACACACACGACTCAGGCTTGATTACCTGTGCATGCGGTACAATAAAGCTTTTAACTCGAAAATAAGAACCAACATTTTCTGCCTTGCTAAATTAATCTCAAGTCACCCATACAATAACCCTCTCTGTCTGAAAACAAATTACATTCCTACCGCTTTGGAGACAAATGTGTGATTACGGACACTCCCGTTGCCCTGGGGTGTGCTGGGTTCCTGAGGCCTGCTATCGCTCTCTGGCCGGTTGGGCATGACATCCTCAGACTTGACTGACTCAGAATCCCACTCCAGTGTAGCTAGACAGGACAGACAGACAGACAAAGGTAAAATACAGATCAGAGTCTGACAATGCAGTTCTGATGAGTTATGAACATACATTTGTCACATTGTCAAGGATAAACTAATATAGTCTAGCTGCCTGCATCTTTCCAACTGAATATCCTATCATGCTTCAACATACAATACTAACTCTGAGTAAAATACAATCCTCCATTTTAAAGTTGATCAAATCCACAGTAAATGAGTAAAAGCTCTAACCAGTTTTTCTCCTGCTCCGGGTCCAGTAGGGAACAGCCTCAATAGTAGAGACGGCTTTGATGGGTCCTCCGTCAGCAGGCACGGTCACTGTGGTCTTGGCCACAAGAGACTCATTTCCCTACGACCATGAAACATAACATCAGTCAAATCACTGTAAACTTCAACAGTATATCGAGTAACAGCTCTCAGTTATCTATAGAAATTAAACTAAAATCTTTACCTTCTCAGACGTTCTGCCTGTTGATCGAGACCTTTTGGAAGCACTTGGGGGGCCGTCAGTGAAATTTCTAGAGGTAGAGCGCTGTAATGAAGAGGGCTAAAATCTTAAAAACTCCACACATAGATGTTCAAGAAATGGCTGGCAAATATTTTGCATCCAATACACTTAGTTTACCCTTTTTTCACGTTTCTTCAGCCGCACAGTTCTCATGATGGACTGGAGTCCCAGTCCTGGAATGATTAATCAAACGAACGGACCGGGTTCATTATTGCAAATACACTATATACACACACAAAAGTATGTGGACAACCCTTCAAATTAGTGGATTAGGCTACTTCAGCCACACCCGTTGCTGACAGGTGTCTAAAATTTAAAACACAGCCATGCAATCTCCATAGACAAACATTTGCAGTAGAATGGCCTTACTGAAGAACTCAGTGACTTAATGTGGCACCGTCATTTGATTCCACCTTTCCAACAAGTCCGTTCGTCACATTTCTGCCCTGCTAGAGCTGCCCCAGTTATTGTGAAGTGGAAACGTATAGAAGTAACAACGGCTCAACCGCAAAGTGGTAGGCACACAAGCTCACAGAACGGGACCACCTAGTGTGTAACGCGTAAAAAATAGTCTGTCCTCAGTTGCAACACTCACTGCCAAATTCCAAACTGCCTCTGGAAGCAACATCAGCACAATAACTGTTTGTCGGGTGCTTCAAGAAATGGGTTTCCATGGCCAAGCAGCCGCACACAAGCCTAAGATCACCATGCGCAATGCCAAGTGTTGGCTGGAGTGGTGTAAAGCTTGCCGACATTGGACTCTGGAGCAGTGGAAACGCAGTGATGAACCCTTCACCATCTGGCAGTCAGACAGACTAATCGGGGTTTGGCGGATGCCAGGAGAACGCTACCTGCCTAAATGCATAGTGCCAAATGTAAAGTTTGGTGAAGGAGGAATAATGGTCTGGGGCTGTTTTTCCATGATTCGGGCTAGGCCCCTTAGTTCCAGTGAAGGGAAATCTTAACACTACAGCACACTACATTCTGTCCTTCCAACTTCGTAGCAACAGTTTGGGCGAAGGCCCTTTCCTGTTTCAGTATGACAATGCCCCCATGCACAAAGCAAGGCCCATACAGAAATGGTTTGTCGCGATCGGTGTGGAAAAACTTGACCGGCCTACACAGAGCCCTGACTTCAACCCCAACGAACACCTTTGGGATGAATTGGAACGCCAACTGCGAGCCAGGCCTAATCGCCCAACATCAGTGCCAGACCTCACTAATGCTCTTGTGGCTGAATGGAAGCAAGTCCCCGCAGCAATGTTCCAATATCTAGTGGAAAGCCTTCCCAGAAGTGTGGAGACTGTTATAGCAGCAAAAAGGGGAGGGGAGGGGAGGGGGCCAACTCCATATTAATGCCCATGATTTTGGGATGAGCGTTTCAATGAGCAGGTGTCCACATTGTTTTGGTCAAGTAGTGTATATAGCACATTATCGTCTCAATTACATATTGTATTGGTTGTCTTAGCCCTTCTCCCTGCTAATGGTTTGGCTATGAGTAACATAATTGATGATTCAGAGGCTCAAGAATTTAGACAAGACAAAGATACAAGCTTACCAGAGAGTCATCCGTTTTATCATAGCTGATGTCTGATAAAATGGAGGCAGACTCATCTATGGTCTGCAATCTATGGAAAACAAAATTAAATACTGTAACACTTCAGATGTTGATATGTTAACAGAAAATGCTTTGATAAGCTTTCAAACTCTGGAAGAGGAGCAAGACACTAGCAAGGGATCCTTAACTTTTGCTGGTGTTAAGGTTGGCTCGTGCTGCCGGAGATCGAGCGTTGAGGAAAGCCAGAGAAGAACGCTGCTCTTCATTCAGCTTGAGGCTGTTGCTGGAGCCCTCAGTGATTAGAAGCTCCCGAATCAGCTGGATCTGACGGTCCTGTAACACAACAGAACACAGGGAGAAGGAAGGTGAGAGGAGTTGTTTAAAGCCATTCAACAGTTTCTTCAGAGAAGAGTGAACCAGTCTGAGGGTACCAGTGACGAGAATAAAATAAAATATGAGTTAGACTTGCTGTGAATACACACCAACTTCTCACAGTTAGCCTCTGCCGCCTTCTGGCGCCTGCGGATCTCCACGTCGACTTGATTGCGAGCATGCTTGAGTTTGACTTCCAGGGCTCCCCTCTCAGTTTCTGCTTTGGCAAGCACTTCCTTGCAGGACCCTAGGTCCTGCTCAAACCTGAGCCATCTACGACGACAGTCCTCAAAGATGAGGGCCATCTGGATGAACTCTGATACGAGAAAATGCACAATAAAGGTGTGGTAGCTTTGAATATATATTGTCCAGCATTGTCTATACTATTAATCTTAATGTCAAATCAAATTAAATACAATTACTTACGGGGTTCAATGCTCTCATTGAGTATGTCAACATGAGACCGCAGATTGTCAAACAAGCTGTGTAGGTTTAACACAGGAGCGTCCATCTTCTGAGAAAAATAAGGGCACATAGAAACCTCTGAAAATAAGTTTGCTAAATGTCAATAGGTGAATAACCTCGTCCCCAGGCTAATTGCGGATGGGCGAAAGTGTCTGGTGGTGGTGAACCCTGGCTGATAATTCATCATAGCCAACCAACTATGATGAACAGATCAACTGTCTTTTCCTAATCCAAAAAATAGCACAGAATAAATAAGATGCAATTTCCCAATATTAGCGAACCAAATTTGCCACATAAATCACCCAAATTAGCTAAAACCTGCACATACAACATACAATGGAAGGAAAGCAACAGTAGATTTAGCTCAGACGCTAACGTTAGCTGGCTACAGTAGCTAGCCAACATTGCTGGTGATATGGAATTTAAAAAACTACTTGTACAGCTAAGTTAGCTACTAGCATGCTAAAGTTAGCTGCCACTACATACCGTTTGAGTCCACCACACTAATGGGAAAAAAGGCAGACAAAACAGAAAAATCTTTGCACAGCCAAATGTTTTGACCTCTGTTTTTGCACTGGATGATCAAGTTAGTTATTCTTTTGTTTGGGTTATCTCACGCTAAACTCCTGGAAGTGTGTACAAGAAGCAAGGCAGGCGCGTTGCATTTCAAATGTACCTACTAGCCAATGAATATCAACTGACGTTCTTCACCTGGCTGTAAATCAACGCGCACATGGCGGTTACCACAGCCACAATGTCAAAATTAGCTATATTGTAAAAAAAAAAAAAAGATTGGTCTTAATTTAAGGTTAGGGTTAGACATAAGGTTAACAGTGTGGTTGGGTTTAAAAATCAGATTTTTTGAAGATACATTTTTAAATAGGTGGCGTTTATACCTTGTGGATTTGATAACTAGTGACGACTGCCCCATTTAACGACTGATGTTAGCTCTGATCCAGTATCCACCAGTCCAGTCTTTCCTCCCCACAGAGCAGTCATTTAGCTTCTCTCTCATGGGAAAACGCAATACTCAAATCAGCTTCAAATGCAGCATACAAGAGTGAATTAAATGGGTGAAATATTTATGAACATCTGGGAAAATCTAATCCATATTACATTATAATGGTGAATATTATGACAATAATTATTGAGCATTAGTATGAACATGAATTTTCATTATATCATGTTAACATATTGATATTTCTATCATTATTAGGCTATTTGAACTCAGTAGCTGTGATTTATGGTTTTGACTATTAGTTACTTTTTCGTAGCAGGTTAGGATAATTAACGTGGCAGGTTAGGATAATTAGGTTAAGTTTAGAATAAAGGTTAGTTAAAATGCTCCCCTAACCTGCTACGAAAAGTCACTCCCCGTCATAGCTGTGCTCCATCTAGTCAGAACCGTGATTTACATGGCATATGTGTTGCTCCAACATGACTACTTACAGCCATAGAATATTGCTGAGCCAGAGGTTACGACAGTGTCTTGATTCATTTCAGAGTTTATCAACTGGGTTGGGTAGGTTACTTTCTAACTGTCACAATTACCTGTCCAAAATTGTAATCAATAACATAATTTTTGGATTAGCCGAATTCAGTAACGTAATCTGATTACTTTGTAATCAGTGAGGAAGCAAGCAAATGGCCATAAACAGAACACACACACACTCCCTCCCGCGGAGATACTGTAGAAGAGAGAGAGAGAGAGAGAGAGAGAGAGAGAGAGAGAGAGAGAGAGAGAGAGAGAGAGAGAGAGAGAGAGAGAGAGAGAGAGAGAGAGAGAGAGAGAGAGAGAGCGCATTTTTACTTGGACAACTTGTGAACATCACAAGTGCATTCATCCAGATGAACTACTGAAAGGAGCATGATTTAATTCCAGGAAGAAGCTTGTTAAAGACAGCAGAGATGATTGCCACGACTCAACAGAATATGGGCACGGACCTGGTAAATGGCTCTACTCAATACTGTTTCGTATTTTTTTTAGATGTTCCCAAGATTTATTTTATTTTATCATAGAGCAGGATCTGCGTTAATCTCATTGCATAAATCTCTCTGATGAGCATGGCGATAACATTACAGTCGCAGAGGTCTGTGTGTGCGTGTGTCTACATGTGAGCGTATGCGCTTGAAGGATAGTCTAAATGCGCCTGTTTTTTATTTTTATATCTCTGTTGTGACCAGTCAGAAATAGTTTTTACATTTAAATCAACATGATGTGATTATCAATTAATATCTGTCTTTCCTTTGTGCTCTTTTATTCGTACTTAATATATCTAATCAATACAGGCATCTCTTGATCAAGCTTCTGTGTGCACTGCAGTGGTCGCAGTGGTAACCCCAATACCGGTATTCCCCTCTTCTATCGCAAACTGTTTTGATGTAGTGATTTTTTTTTGTTGGTAAACTGATTCAGTTAAATTATGTAGGCTATATTTTAAAACACATCATACTGCGTGTCGGTTGCGGTTATAGCAATTAAAATGTAGTAGTCATGGCTTACCCATGCCAAAGGGCATATAGGCCTACTTTATTAATTGATTTATAGCCCACATCATGTGGATAAAGAGATATCTGCAATCGAAGTGTGAATGGGGCACACAACTTGCAGCAGGTGATGGACAATCAAATGTATTCTGTAATTATATGAAGTGTATAGCCTCAATTAAGTTGATTTAAAATCTGAATAGCACAGTTGACTTATTTAACACCAGACCTTATTTTACCAGCATTTTAATTTCACACTTTTTGCCACTGTTTTTAATGTCATATTAATGTTCCCCCATGTACTGAATAATGTCCACTGCATGGTCATTCAGCAGCTCTGTGAGCCTAGTCAAACAGAGAAGTTGCAACAGATTTTGCATGTAGCTATCTCTACTTGCAGGCTGTCAATAGGTGGCAGAATTGCTGATGCTCCAGAAATGTAAAAGTAACCAAATGTGACTGTAGTTGGTTGCTTCTTGGTGGACAGTTGCTGATAGCTGCATACATACTGTTTTTAATTAATAATCAGAGAAATACATTGCTCCTGGAGTTAGTGTTGCGATATGCTTTCCATCTCCACTACAGCAGTACTTTATAGCCCTGCCAAGTCTAATTAAGAATACCCATTACCTTCTCAGCGACAGCAACAATTCAGCCGTGACGACATTTTCAGTTCAGAGCTGCACTATTCATTTGGTTTACAAATCATGTGTCAGACTGTCAACAACATTGTTTTTAAGCAGTGCTGTGTTAGGTTGCATTGGTATATGTTATACTGTGCAACATTGTGAATAATTGAAAATAGATGATAAATGTCTTTCCTGTCTGAAGTGGTCAGTGGGGAATGTTTTATGTCTCCCAACAATTTAGAATTGATCCATTACATTTTGTAGGTTAAACAAGGAATCCACAAAACACTAGTTAGTGTATCTTTCCCAGGCAAATGTTTCTCTGCGTTATTATGGCACAGTCCTTTTATTTTACACAGCCAAGCAATTCATATACTGCACCTCCGTGCTTGGTTCTGTTTCCACAGATTTGATCTGTGATGGGGTGGTTGAACAAGAAGAGTGTACTTTAAAAGGATGCATTTACAGTTGAAGTCGGAAGTTTACATACACCTTAGCCAAATACATTTAAACTCCGTTTTTAACAATTCCTGACACTTAATCCTTGTAAAAATTCCCTGTTTTAGGTCAGTTTGGAAAACAACTTTATTTTACGAATGTGAATAATAGTAGAGAGAATGATTTATTTCAGCTTTTATTTCTTTCATCACTTTCCCAGTGGGTCAGAAGTTTACATACACTCAATTAGTATTTGGTAGCATTGCCTTTAAAATGGTTTAACTTGGGTCAAACGTTTCGGGTAGGTTTCACAAGCTTCCCACAATAAGTTGGGTGAATTTTGGCCCATTCCTCCCGACAGAGCTGGTGTAACTGAGGCAGGTTTGTTGGCCTCCTTGCTCGCACATGCTTTTTCAGGTCTGCCCACAAATTTTCTACAGGATTGAGGTCAGGGCTTTGTGATGGCCACTCCAATACCTTGAATTTGTTGTCCTTAAGCCATTTTGCCACAACTTTGGAAGTATGCTTGGGGTAATTGTCCATTTGTAAGACCCATTTTCATCCAAGCTTTAACTTCCTGACTGATGTCTTGAGATGCTTCAATATATCCACATAATTTTCCTGCCTCATGATGCCATCTATATTATGAGGTGCACCAGTCCCTCCTGCAGCAAAGCACCCCCACAACATTATGCTGCCACCCCCGTGCGTCACGGGTTGGGATGGTGTTCTTCGGCTTGCAAGCATCCCTCTTTTTCCTCCAAACATAACGATGGTCATTATGGCCAAACAGCTCTATTTTTGTTTCATCAGACCAGAGGACATTTCTCCAAAAAGTACAATATTTGTCCCCATGTACAGTTGCAAACCATAGTCTGGCTTTTTAATGGCGGTTTTGGAGCAGTGGACTCTTCCTTGCTGAGCGGCCTTTCAGGTTTTGTTGATATAGGGCTTGTTTTACTGTGGATATAGATACTTTTGTACCTGTTTCCTCCAGCATCTTCACAAGGTCCTTTGCTGTTGTTCTGGGATTGATCTGCACTTTTCGCACTAAAGTATGTTCATCTCTAGGAGACCGAAGGCGTCTCCTTCCTGAGTGGTATGACGGCTGTGTGGTCCCATGGTGTTTATACTTGCATACTTTTGTTTGTTTGTACAGATGAACGTGGTACCTTCAGGTGTTTGGAAATTGCTCCCAAGGATGAACCAGACTTGTGGAGGTCTACGATATTTTTTCTGAGGTCTTGGCTGATTTCTTTTGATTTTCCCATGATGTCAAGCAAAGAGGCACTGAGGTTGAAGGTAGGCCTTGAAATACATCCACAGGTACGCCTCCAATTGACTCAAATGATGTCAATTAGCCTATCAAATTTTTTTAAAGCCATGACATAATTTTCTGGAATTTTCCAAGCTTTTTAAAGGTACAGTCAACTTAGTGTATGTAAACTTCTGACCCACTGGAATTGTGATACAGTGAATTATAAGTGAAATAATCTGTCTGTAAACAATTGTTGGAAAAATTATTTGTGTCGTGCACAAAGTGGATGTCCTAACCGACGTGCCAAAACTAAAGTTTACCAAGAAATTTGTTAGTGGTTGAAAAACGAGTTTTATTGACTCCAACCTAAGTGTATGTAAACATCCGACTTCAACTGTATCAGTCCTGTGTCAGAACATGCACCTCTCTCTCATATCAATTATTTAGCAGACGCTCTTATCCAGAGCAATTAGTGTTAAGTGTCTTGCTCAAGGGCACACCAACAGATTTTTCACCTAGTCAGCTCAGGGATTCAAACCAGCGACCTTTCAGTTACTGGCCCAACGCGCTTAACCGCTAGACTACCTGTCGTCTCTTTTATGTACTTCTCCTCTCCCTCATAGTTTACAGCAGTATCACACTCCCTTCTCCCCAGGACGGACACAGCTATGTAGAGGAGTGGGATAGGTTCAGCAGCCATATAGTGTACTGAGAGATTTTTTGTACAGTCATTTGCTATTGCTTGGTGAGATGCATGAAAGGGAATAGAGAAAAGGGCTGCAGGGCTCACAGCAGAGGAGGCTTAAAGAAGTGGATTTTTCCATGCAACTGTGGCAGGTGCTGCTGAGTATATGATATTAGGGCAAAATTGTCATCCTCCTCAACCCAAATCCAAAGCCTACCACCTACAACCTTTTAGGATGTGAGAGGCAAGTGAGAAAATTCTGCCAAATAAATGGCGGGATAGATGGCGGTACTGTGTTTATTGAAATTGTATTATCAAAAGGTCACTTCAATCATGGCGTAGCGATACAGCTTTCAAATCCTTTGAAGTTTATACCGGAGCACTGGCAGTGCTGTTGAGGTCCTTCCACATCACCCCAGTTCTATCTATTTAAACCAGTCAGAAAGTGGGAAACTGCTTCATAATGGCTACTATTTAACTGAGGTACTAAAGAGATATTGACATGGCAATGCATTCAAGTAAAAGTTATGTGTTAATGGTTCATCTGCTTTTGTCCCGTGCGATCAATTACAGTGAATCGTTAAAACAAGATGCTGGTAGGCTTATTGTATCTTCCAAAAAATAGTTGCTATTACAGTTTTGTCTCTTAAAATGTAATGGTTGACTGGCTTGCTTGATCTTCAAATGTCATGTCAAATATCATGTCTTGGTACATCTTGTTTTTCTTTCTGGTTACTAGTGATTGGTTGCTGCAGAATTATGTAGCTGGTGGGATTTGGATATGTAGATGAGAGTCAGCATGTCTCAACAATAGCTTCATTAGCTGTGATTCTGCTCCCGATGATTTATTGTGTTATTTTCACCGCATGTTCCGAAGACAGACAGACAGACAGACAAGGAGATCCCCAGAGTCTAATTTATGAACTACCTCTGGTGCATTGGGAGCAAATTGAGCAATTCTATTTGGTGTGGTTTCCCTTTTAAAGTCTGTAGCCAACCATACAATGAAGGTGTTTTGATTACAGTCTACATACAGTATGTGTTTCAGCATGTGTTTTTATCTGTAACCGTTAGTTGAGTTTCTCAATGAAGAAGGGGTCAGGTTATCGGACCAGGGATTACGTAAGGATCTGTCATATTTTGTGGAGAGAGAGGCTTTCTAGTGACCCATCGAAAGTCCATTTTACCGGCTGCTCGCTTTCTATGAATTGTTTCCCGCTGGACCTTGTTCAGCTGCACACTGTACCGATTCTATTTGGTTGGTTGAGGGGAATTCCCTTGGTCTGCTCTGTCTGTTGGCCATGGTGGGAGGGGAACTCTGTTATCTCTCACTGACGCTACAAACGTAGTCAGCACTGCAAATGTTTGCAGAGGTCTCTCCCCAAGAGATACATGTTTGGTTGCACATACAGTACGAAGCTCCATTTAGTCTATAGACTAGAGTATAGACTGCCTGTGGGTTGGTTTGACTGACAACATCATCAAAGCTTTATCATAGGCTCCTCTTGACTCTCTCTCGGATGGATGGCTCACAGAGCAGTGTATTATACATTATAGTTGTTTTATTGTACTGATTCCTTTTATCGGGTCACCAAAAAGTGTGCACTGGTGATATTCACATGTCAATCTAACCCCTCACCTGTCCACCTCTTCTGGCAATCAGTGCTGTGCTGAATCCTTGATTCCTCAGATGTAGCATTGCCATCATTGAAACCCACACAGAATATGGTGGCTGTGTGTATCCACCCTTGAGATTATCTTCCCGTCTCCTGTATCTGTGTCTCATTTGCTACTTTGACATAACTCCCTCTTCCCCCAGCCAGCATGCACAGGGTTCTCCCACTCTATCTGATGTGCTTCCTGTGGTGGTGCATCCCATTATAGGGGATGTTTCAGCAGAGTGTTGCATGCAGTAGTAATTAGGGAAGGATTTTGAAATCAAAACAATATCTGTGGTCGAATCAGAAGAGCGAAGGGAAATTACATTAACCGTGCCTTTCTGTTAGGGTCTCCTCTGTGTGTGTGTGTGTCTGTCTGCCTGGGTCTCTTTTCTTTCATATCTTACATAACACCCAATCAGAGGGAATGATGTTGATCGGGTCCACTATTGTACAGCACAGGACTGTGCACTGTGTTGAGAGAACAGAGAGAATGACAGAGATAGAGTATAGCAGCTACAGTCAAAGAAAGGAGCACATCAGAGGAGGACTTATTGGTCTGGAGCTCTGGACCTGTGTGGAAGGGTGCACGTTCCATGAAAGGTGAGTTAGCTACCTAGAAGACCAACATGATGAGGTGTGATGATTGGAATTAATTTAACAAAAAGTTCAAGAACACAAGGTGAAACATAAATAAGATGGAACATTACAGTACAAGAAACAGCTGCTGTAGGAATATTACATCTGTATATTCTCCTCCAATGCTCCTCAAAGCTCTACTGGAATAAGGGAGCCACAGTATCAGTCACGTTTAAATTCAACTGCAGACGATTCCAGAGTCCTCATATATAGTGTGTAGCTGTCTGAGACAAGACACCGGGGCATTATATTCATTGGAGTGTGAGAGCGCAATCACAATGCAGCCATAAACCTCATTGCCTGGCCCTGTCCTCAAAGCCACAGAGCCATGGCCGGCTGCTGTTTTCCATCACCCTCACCTTCCCGCAGGCCTTGATGGAGGACGGGAACAGCCATGGGGATTGCTGGTTGACATATTGCTGATCCTCCATCCAGCCCTGTGTTACACCAGCTGTCTCCGAACCACCACTATACAGCCACTGTTGCACACACACACACACACACACACACACACACACACACACACACACACACACACACACACACACACACACACACACACACACACACACACACACACACACATCTCCACTTATGCAATGTACAATCCCCAACCTCACATGCTCTCAACCTATCTGCATACTGAAAAAACTTAAACCACAATCACACAAGACACAATCATAAAAGTCAAATCAAACAGTTGACATAACAACAACAAAAGGGCCATGGAGCATATTATTGTTACCAGTAGAACCAGAAAGGGAATGATATCTGTACATAGTTCCACACTTCATAGGCTAATCTTGAGAGAATACTCAACACACGTACAGTATATCATGTTTCATGTTTTGTGTGTACCCCAGGAAGAGTAGCTACTGCTTTTGCAACAGCTAATGGGGATCCTAATAAAATACCAAATACTACACCGGCTCTGATACTCTTCAGATGTGGCAGGACTTGCAAACTATTACGGATTACAAAGGGAAACCCAGCCGAGAGCTGCCCAGTGACGCAAGCCTACCAAACAAGCTAAATTTAGTCTATACTCGCTTTGAGGCAAGCAACACTGAACCATGCATGAAAGCACCAGCTGCTCTAGATGACTGTGTGATCACGATCTCCATTGTCGATGTGAGTAAGCTGACAAGTGTCTTCACTGACATTTACAACCTCTCCCTGACCCAGTCTGTAATACCTACATGTTTCAAGCAGACCACCATAGTCCTTGTGCCCAAGAACGCTGTGCCCAAGAACGTGCACCCTTCCACTCTTCCTCCCAACCCCTACCATGTGCCCCATTAAAGCTGTTACAGGTGAAATGAGGTGACAGATTTGAGAAATTAAACCATGACAGAAATGATAGTCTGCAATTAATTAAACATTTTTCCCTGGCAAAGGAGAAGTCTAAATTACACATTTTTCTGTCATAGTGAGAGGCTGTACGAAACTGTTATTTCCCCAGAGACTGCCTGTTGCCTACGCCGCAGATCTGCTTGTCTGAGAGCGAAATACTCACTGTGAGGCTGTGGAAATGAAGCGGCGCTAATGTTCTCTCCCTCAGCTGTGTGTGTGGACATTACACTCATCACTGTGTGTCTGTATGTGTGTGTGTGTGTGTCTGTGTGCTTCTCTTGTTAGGACATGCATGCTTCAGCCGGTCCACCTCGGAACTGGAAGGGCATTGCAATCGCCATGATGGTGATCGTTGGTGTTCTATCACTGGTCGGCCTTTCAGTCATCATGCTCACACCTGGTAAGATGAAACATAATGGGAGAGGGAAGAGAAGGAATGGGGGAGGGAAGAGAAGGAATGGGGATAAAAATAAATTGTAGAGAAACAAATAGAGAAAAAGAATGCAGGAGGGTGAGAAAGAGAATAAAGGCAAGGAGGGGTGAAGGGGGTGAGTGAGAAGGAGGCTTGAAGAATAGAGAGAGAGAGAAAGAGAGAGAGGGACGGAGAGAAGCAGAGAGGATGCAGTGGGAGGAGTGAGAACAGAGACTCTCCATCAAATAAACATATCAATGACATTCACAATTTGACAAAACAAATCAACACTGACAAATACAAAATTCCCCTGCAATGAAAAGAGACTCAGACCAAAGACGAGACTCCAGTGCTATGCTAAGAACAAGCTGAGCCGCCGCAGCACCAGCTGTGCCTTGGCTCTGTGTGAATAGAGGAAGCTTCTTGTTCATTCCGGGTGGAAATGACAAGTGGAGTGTTTTTGCCCATTTGTTTTCTCCCACTTTCTCATTTCTCTTGCTTTCTCTCTTTCTCTGGAAGATGAGTCTCACCTGTTTCTGCGATCCCGTTTCACCATGGAGGATCTGGAAAGTGAGAAGTATACAGTTCACGACCCCTGTGTGACCTGGTTGGATGGTAAGAGCCTTGATACCCTAAAGTGGGGGAACGAGATAGAACATGTTTAGGGAAGCCAAGGCAAGCTCCCATTCATGTTATAATGAGTGAATCAACCAAAAGGTAACCATTTCCCTTCGGCCTGTGTTGTCCCTTCCAGAGAATGAGGTTGCGCTCAGAACCAGAGAGGGTCATGTCCTGTCCTACAGCCTCCACTCCAACATCACAGCTACCCTGCTGGACAACAGCTCTTTAGTGAGTAACGGCCCGTAACGGCCCTGCAGGAGAGGAGCTGTATTCCACTATTGATCGGCTCATATACGGAGTCAACCAGGCAAATTCAATAGGGACTGAGTGGTCCTCCCAGATGGAGAAAGAACTATAGAACGACTGTTAAACCAGTAGAGAGCAGTAGTAACTATACAGTTATATAGATATGCAGTGACAGTTTAAGCTCTTTTGGGTCTATTTGGTTCCCTCACTGTTCAATTGAAGCCTTCAACATACGGCTTCAAAGAGATTTTTCAAGCGAGAGCCTCACTTTGAACAACACCGCCTGGCTCTGTGCGACACTGACAGACTTATGTGGGTCATTGCCTCGGAGCTAAGCAGGGTTCTGTTGTCAAGATGGGGAGATGCTGTCTCCTCTCCGGCTCTCGCCAGATTCTCACTTGGTGTATCATCTCTGTTGCCATGTTAATCCCACACTGTAGCTGTAAACCTACAACAGTAATTAGCATTCTGCTCATGATATATGCAGACCTACTATAACTATGGCCATGGCTTCCCAAGTGCAGTCTTATCTCTGACATTATCTACAACTACTTCGCTCCAGGGATGTTGTTCTTGAAGGTTAAGTCTCATATTAGATCTAGGGATGTTGTTGACATGTTTATCTTATCATGTTTTCTACAGGATTTGACTCACACAAAGTTCCATGTGTCTGCAGACAAGAGGTTTGTCCTGTTGGCATATAACATTCAACCGGTGAGTGACTCTGGTTATGACCAAATAAAATGCTCAAAAGAACCATCTCTTTTACAGTGTAAATCTTTATCAATAATCATACTCACTGTCAAAGCAATTCTCCAAAGACACCAAAGATTATTTGATTGCAACAAGGGTTTCACACTCGCTTTCATTGAACACATTAGTTTTACACAGCAATGCCACAAACTGATTCCAGACCATCAGAGAAAATCAATTGAGTCAAATCTGTTTCCGTTTGCGACTAATGACAGGTCTATTTACCAACTGCATTGTGACTGTAGTACAATGATGCCATGCATTCTAATCCAGCCTTTAGAGTAAATCCCCTTATGAAACAGTTAGAGAGAGAGAGAAAGATGGAGGGAGAGGGAGAGAGAGAGAAATATGGATAGGGAGAGGGAGAGAGAGAAATATGGAGAGGGGAGGGAGGGAGGGAGGGAGGGAGGGAGGGAGGGAGGGAGGGAGGGAGGGAGGGAGGGAGGGAGAAATATGGAGAGGGAGAGAGCGAGAGAAATATGGAGAGGGAGGGAGGGAGGGAGAAATATGGAGCGGGAGAGGGAGGGAGAGAGAAATATGGAGAGGGAGAGGGAGGGAGAGAGAAATATGGATAGGGAGAGGGAGAGGGAGGGAGAGAGAAATATGGAGAGAGAGAGGGAGAGAGAGAGAAATATGGAGAGGGAGAGGGAGGGAGAGAGAAATATGGAGAAGGAGAGAGAAATAGGGAGAGGGAGAGAGAGAAATATGGAGAGGGAGAGAGAGAAATATGGAGAGGGAGAGAGAAATATGGAGAGCGAGAGGGAGAAGGAGAGTGAAATATGGAGAGGGAGAGAGAGAAATATGAAGAGGGAGAGGGAGAGAGAGAAATATGGAGAGGGAGAGGGAGAGAGAGAAATATGGAGAGGGAGAGGGAGAGAGAGAAATATCGAGAGGGAGGGAGAGGGAGGGAGAGAGAGAGAGAGAGAAAGAGGGAGAGAGAGAGGGAGAGAGAGAAAGAGGGAGAGGGAGAGAGAGAAAGAGGGAGAGGGAGAGAGAGAAAGAGGGAGAGGGAGAGAGAGAAATATGGAGAGGGAGAGGGAGAGAGAGAAATATCGAGAGGGAGGGAGAGAGAAATATCGAGAGAGAGAAAGAGGGAGAGAGAAAGAGGGAGAGAGAAAGAGGGAGAGGGAGAGAGAGAAAGAGGGAGAGGGAGAGAGAAATATGGAGAGGGAGAGAGAAATATGGAGAGGGAGAGAGAAATATGGAGAGGGAGAGGGAGAGAGAAATATGGAGAGGGAGAGGGAGAGAGAGGGAGGGAGAGAGAAAGAGGGAGGGAGAGAGAGAGAAAGGGAAATTAGTGATGCTGCTACAGTACTGCAGCAGTCTGTTGCTCTACATGCTATTCAAACAACAGCCACTATTGAAATTACTGGCAACCTTCAGACTGGGTAATGCTGGGGGAAGGGGTGTAGAAGGATGGAGGGTATGAATGGCTGAGAGAGAGTTTGATGTAGATAGCAGGGCAGGGGGAGGGAGAGATAGCGTGGTAAAGTTGGAGCTGCATGCGGTAATGAAATCGCCCTGCAGGGGAAGTAAAGGAGAAGCTTATATGAGAGCCTAATGTCTAATGCAAACTTGCAGGTGGTTTGAGGCAAACTCCAGCATAACAAGCAACTCTAACAACACATGCATTTTCCCGTTTCTCTCTTTGCCTTATGATAGCATTCTCTGTCTCCCCAACTGACCTACTCCTTCTGTAAATAACCTTTTGCTTAATACATAGTTTCCTGTTTCCCCAAAGGAGTGAGCAAAAGGTGTAATATACAGGTAATGGGAGAGGAAGAAAAAATGATTAGGAAAAACATAAGCCCTCAGCACAAATTTTGCCTTATTAAAAAGCCCTGTCAAAACAGCCGGGCTGTTCTGACTGTATACAATCTGCTCTCTCTCCCTTATCCTTTCCCTCCCTCTTCCCCTCTCTCTCCCTTATCCTTTCCCTCCCTCTTCCCCTCTCTCTCCCTTATCCTCTCTCTCCCTCTTCCCCTCTCTCTTATCCTCTCTCCCCCTCTCTCGTTCTCTTTTTCCTCTAGGATCTGTTCTCCTCATTTAGTAGTTGATCAGATTAGCACTGTTGTAAAATGGGGAAGCAAAAACACATGTATAATTTTTTGCACGTTAATATTGCTTTTTAGATGGTGTGTATGTATATATTTTACCTTTTATTTAACTAGGCAAGTCAGTTAAGAACAAATTCTTACTTACAATGACGACCTACCCTGGCCAAACCCGGACTACGCTGGGCCAATTGTGCGCTGCCCTATGTGACTCCCAATCATGGCCGGTTGTGATACAGCCTGGATTCGAACAAGGGTCTCTAGTGATGCCTTTAGCACTGAGAAGCATTGCCTTGCACCGATGCACCACTCGAGAGATATAGATAGCAGAGCTCATTCAGTCTGATTGAACAATCTAGTAACTGATGATCTTCAGTACATGCATCAGTACATGCATCAGTGCTTCATATTATATTATTATATTATTATGCTTCATATTATATGAATCAATAGGTTTTAGCGCTACAGTACCTGTGTGTTGGTTTGTCTACAATTCTCTGTTTGCATTTTTACTGTTGCATCAGCAGGATGTCCTAACCCCATCTATATGCACAGAGTTTGAGTGAGTAGATGTATGCACACTTGTATGTCACCTGGCTACATGTGCAATTTTATGTTTGTGAACAGTGTGGTGTCTATGGTGCATGTGCGGGGTTATACCTTCAGTCTTTCTCTATCTTTTGCTCTCTTTCTGCTTTGCTTCTCTCTCACTCCCTCAAGTCTTTCTATCTATCTATAACTCACTTTTTTCTCTATCTCTGGGGTTTTTCTGCTGACTGAAGCAGTATGCAGCAAGCACCGGCTTTCTTATTGGGGAGAGGATCTGTATGCCGCTGAGAATGGCAAAGTGAGATAGAGAGAGGGACAGAGAGAATAGAGAGACAGACGCAGTAGAGATAGGGGAGGAAAAACATGTGAAACGCACCAGTTGCCCTTAGATCATCCTGTCCAATGGAAGTCAATCAGAAGGGGTGTAAAAGAATCAGGAGGATGGATGCTTAGAGGAGAGGGCTGCAGTGGTGGGAAATGGATCAGTGGGCTGTTTGTTCAGTTGAAAGGCTTCTCCCCTGGATTTCATATTAGCTAGATGTAGCTGGTGGGGCTTTGGGGGAGATTTGTGCCTAGTGGATGGAAATACATTTATTTTGAAATGGGGGATATAGTTAGGAGTAGGGATGGTGGGGGCTGCATATGGGAGAGAACAACGTTCCTATGTAGCAGAGGGGTTAAATTTCTCCTTAAAATCATCAATAGTCAGACAAATTGTTTTTGTGTGTGATTAGATGTAGGTTCTTAATTTGATCCAGTATGCTACGGCAGGAAAATAAAAACAGGAAATGTGAATTTGTCAACTTCAGAAGACGTTTTAAACCTAAATACACTACAGGTTTTAAAATTCCGAACAGGATGATCAAATGAAGATCCTACATCTGTAGTTAGACTAAATAGGCGTGTGCATGTGCATGTGTGCGTCAGTGCTTATGAGAGGTATTCCCTTTGTTTTACCCAAAAATAGGGAAAGGAGAGGATGGATGGAGATGAGGAAATGCAGCAGGAGTTAGACAGGTGGAAACTGCCAAGAGAGAAAATGTGATGTGGTTGTCTCACCTAGCTATCTTAAGATGAATGCACTAATTCTAAGTTGCTCAGGATAAGAGTGTCTGCTAAATGACTCAAATGTAATATACATATAAGACTGTGAAATTTAGAGAGAAGGGAAAAGAAAATGGAGAGTTGAGTCTGCTCTGCAGTTACAGATAACTAGGTGCTGGTATAACATACAGCCGTGGCCAAAAGTTTTGAGAATGACACAAATTAAATTTTTTAACAAGGCTGGCGATCACTCTGTCATGCTGATTGAGTTCGAATAACAGACTGAAAGCTTCAAAAGGAGGGTGGTGCTTGGAATCATTGTTCTTCCTCTGTCAAACATGGTTACCTGCAAGGAAACGCGTGCCGTCATCATTGCTTTGCACAAAAAGGGCTTCACAGGCAAGGATATTGCTGCCAGTAAGATTGCACCTAAATCAACCATCAGATCATCAAGAACTTCAAGGAGAGTAGTTAAATTGTTGTGAAGAAGGCTTCAGAGCGCCCAAGAAAGTCAAGCAAGCGCCAGGACCGTCTCCTAAAGTTGATTCAGCTGCGGGATCGGGGCACCACCAGTACAGAGCTTGCTCAGGATTGGCAGCAGGCAGGTGTGAGTGCATCTACACGCACGGTGAGGTGAAGACTTTTAGAGGATGGCCTGGTGTCAAGAAGGGCAGCAAAGAAGCCACTTCTCCCCGGGAAAAACATCAGGGACAGACTGATATTCTGCAAAAAGGTACAGGGATTGGACTGCTGAGGACTGGGGTAAAGTCATTTTCTCTGATAAATCCCCTTTCCGATTGTTTGGGGCATCCAGAAAAAAGCTTGTCCGGAGAAGACAAGGTGAGCGCTACCATCAGTCCTGTGTCATGCCAACAGTAAAGCATCCTGAGACCATTCATGTGTGGGGTTGCTTCTCAGCCAAGGGAGTGGGCTCACTCACAATTTTGCCTAAGAACACAGCCATGACTAAATAATGGTACCAACACATCCTCAGAGAGCAACTTCTCCAAACCACCCAGGAACAGTTTTGCCATAAGGCAAAAGTGATAACTAACTCGATATGTTGTGTCCATGGCCAGGAAACTCCCCAGACCTTAATCCCATTGAGAACTTGTGGTCAATCCTCAAGAGGCGGATGGACAAACAAAACCCCACAAATTCTGACAAACTCCAAGCATTGATTATGCAAGAATGGGCTGCCAACAGTCAGGATGTGGCCCAGAAGTTAATTAACAGCATGCCAGGGTGGATTGCAGAGATCTTGAAAAAGAAGGGTCAACACTGAAAATATTGACTCTTTGCATCAACTTCATGTAATTGTCAATAAAAGCCTTTGACATTTACGAAATGCTTGTAATTATACTTCAGTATTCCATAGTAACATCTGAAAAATATCTAAAGACACTGAGGCAGCAGACTTTGAAAATTGATATTTGTGTCATTCTCAACTTTTGGCCTTGATTGTCGAAGCACTACCTGAGAGAAATGTATGTTTTGCACAAAAAAATGGACTGGGAGAAGAACTCTATTATCCTTTTTTATGGTGTGCACTGCAGCGCAACAATACCTATCAATATCTCACCTCATACAAGTACTGTTGTATCTCCATTGCTGTCCCATTGTCGCCATGTCCCACGTGAGCACACACACTCTGTCTGTTTACAGCGTGGCTCCTCCATTTGGAGTTGGGGATATACAGTGGGGCAAAAAAGTATTTAGTCAACCACAAATTGTGCAAGTTCTCCCACTTACAAAGATGAGAGGCCTGTAATTTTCATCATAGGTACACTTCAACTATGACAGACAAAATGAGGGAAAAAAATCCAGAAAATCACATTGTAAGATTTTTAATGAATTTCTTTGCAAATTATGGTGAAAAATAAGTATCGTAGTATGCAGAAAGGGAGGAGAGTAGGATCAAAGAGGCAGAATCAGGAGACAGAATCAGGAGACAGGAGGTGATGGAATAGAAGAGAAGAGAGTAGTGGGAGAGAGAGAGCAACGATTGTGAAGGCGCATGACCATCTGGTTAGGGCCTGAGCGGCTAGGGAGGTTGAAGTCTCCAAGAAGGAAGAGTGGTGAGCCATCATCAGGAAATGAGCTTATCAAGGTGTCAAGCTCATTGAGGAGCTCTCTAAGGACACCTGGTGGGCAATAGATGATAACAGTGTTAAACTTGAGTGGACAAGTGACAGTGAAAGCATGAAATTGAAATCAGGAAATGGACTTGTGAGAGAGGGATAAAAGAGAATCTCCACTTAGGAGAAATGAGTAGCCCTGTGCCAGCGGTGCGATGACCAGATGCTCTTGGACTATGAGAGAAAACATAGTCAGAAAACACAACTATCTGCAAGTTATCAGCAGTCAGCAGTTCACACACCAAGTAGTCTACTGGGAAGATGGCAGCACTTAAAGTAAATGGCCCTAGCTAGCAAAAAGACAGTACTAGACAGATTAAGTCAAAAATTATAGAATGTCTCTCACACACACACACACACACACACACAAAGAGTTAGTTTACACTTCAAATCCAATTTTATTTGTCACATCCGCTGAATACAAGAGGTGTAGACCTTACAGTGAAGTGCTTACTTACGAGCCCCTAACCAATAGTGCAGTTTTAAAAAATACTTTCAGGGCACACTCATTGATTTGGGTCTACTTTTCGACATGCCGAGCTGACCACTGGTCAAGCTGAGTTGCCACTCTCAATCTTTCTCAATTGGAGGGATATTGGCTGTAATGATGTTACTTAGTGAGGATGTCTTTCTCTGTCCCCCTTTTCTCTCTCATCCTCACATGACATCATGCCTCTAATGTCTCCTGTTCTCTGTTAGTATAGACTGGGTTATCAATGTCTGTGCTGTTCGATTGGATAATCAGAACTAAAGTTTGTGATGATGCAATGTGATTGATGGAATTGCTGACCTGGTTTCATGGACTAGCCACTGACTTCCAATTGTTGTTCATTTGCATATTTAGATTGTCTTATGGTCTAACTGTACATTTAATGATGGTTTTTCAGGGCTGTGTGTGTGTGTGTGTGTGTGTGTGTGTGTGTGTGTGTGTGTGTGTGTGTGTGTGTGTGTGTGTGTGTGTGTGTGTGTGTAACTCTGGGACCAATGTGCCCATCATCTCCTTTACTTCTTCCAGACTTTCTCTCAGTCCTTCACAGCCTCTTATGCCATCTACAATGTGGCTAAAGGGTAGGTACAGTAGAGCCATGAATGCTAATGCATGGGCTGCACTGGGCATGTGCATTGCTGATGCAAGTGGGCCCTGGCCTCGACTGGCCAAGCACCACCAAATGTGTATTTCTTTCATCTGAATAAACTTCATCTGTTATGTCAGACATCCGTTACTCTTATACAGTAATTGTCCTCTCTGGCTGGTCAACATCAATTCTAGGTTTACTATCAGAGATTCCTATCTGCTGGCCCACCAGTGAGGAAGGGCAGTCCTGTGTCTGTCGATGGAAGCTTGGGCCTTGGGTCTACAGTATGAGGAGCACTAATGCCAATCAAAGGAATTCAGAATGACCTGCTCTCCAATAAAATATGAAATGCCTGGGAATGTGTTGCCGCAATATGTCTGCCTGTTTTTAGGAGGATAAGACTGTTGTTTCAATGGATTGAAAGAGGTCTTATTCCATTGCATGACTGACCTCCGTCTGTTTGGTTTTAGCATTTGCATCGTGTCTTTTTTACGACATCTCTCAAGTGCTTTCAAACAAGCATGGACAGATCTTCTCTCTACATTTTTTTATCCACAAGTGGCTTTAGAGGCCAGTCGAATCCTAATGGAGGGACTGTGTCTGTGTGTGTGTGTGTCTGTGTGTGTGTGTCCCAGGGTTCTGTTGGAGCTTAACCCTCCAGCGGGGGAGAAGGCATTGATACAGTATGCAGCCTGGGGACTGCAGGGGAACCAGCTGGTAAGGCAGCTGCTCTCATTTAAAAAAATACAATTAAAAAAATGTTTTGCCTTTATTTAACCAGGTAGGCTAGTTGAGAACAAGTTCTCATTTACAACTGCGACCTGGCCAATATAAAGCATAGCAGTGTGAACAGACAACACAGAGTTACACATGGAGTAAACAATTAACAAGTCAATAACACAGTAGAAAAAAAGAAAAAAATTGTCTATATACATTGTGTGCAAAATGCATGAGGAGGGAGGCAAATAATTACAATTTAGCAGATTAACACTGGAGTGATAAATGATCAGATGGTCATGTGCAGGTAGAGATACTGGTGTGCAAAAGAGCAGAAAAGTAAATAAATAAAAACAGTATGGGGATGAGGTAGGTAAATTGGGTGGGCTATTTACCGATGGACTATGTACAGCTGCAGCATTCACTCATAGAGACACACACACACCTTTACTCACTCATCCTGCATTCCACCTCAATATCTGGTGGGCTAGAAATGCATTTTAGACCACAAATCTATAACGCCTTTATTCAGCGGTGGTTAATATTTGAGTTATAAGGATTTTTTTCTGTGATTTATTTCACAGTGTTTGTTTCACAGTGTTTGTTTTAGATTAATATTGGATTATGTGTTTTGAATGTAAAGTGTTTTTCAGTGCAATGTTTGTGTTCAACTAACAATGCAAATCTTTCAGTGGAAAGTTGAGATGTATTGACTTGTGACTTAGCTGGCTGATGCATTCCCACTTGGAGCCAATCAGACATTTGATTGTGCCAGCCAACACTGAGCACTGTGTGCCTTGCTGTGATAATGGATTAGTGCTGTTTCTGTTGCTGCCAGGCCTATGTGTTTGAAGGCGATATCTATTACCAGACAGAAGTGACCAGTAAACCTCTCCGCCTCACAGCTACAGGCAGAGAGGGGCTGGTGGTCAACGGGCTGAGTGACTGGATTTACGAGGGTAAGAGATACTCTAACCCTTCCTCTATCACGATGACATAGACACTGATTGGTTGGTTAAAAACTGTTTGCAAAATTGGATTTTCCATATTGAAAGCTGTTCCCTGAGATTAATGACATTGCAGATAGTATATGGCTTTGATACATGTTTTGCACTATTTGCAATGTGTAACAATTGGACTTCCATGAGTAACATGTGTATTTGAAATAGTTTTGACACATGATTGCTTTGTTCATCTGTAAAATTGTTTATAGAGGAAGTGCTCTTGACTTTCTCTGCCAACTGGTGGTCGAAAGATGGAGCTCGCTTGGCATACCTCACCATCAACAACTCTGCCACACCGCTAATGGAGATACCCCACTTCTTGGGCGGGGTCTATCCCTCCAATGTGTTCTTTCCTTACCCCAAGGTAAACGACACTGATCTCATATGATAAAATGTATGAATGCTCTGATTATGTTCTCTCAGCATGTCATGTTATCTAACGAATCTAATACTCTGATCCTATATGTGTGTGTGTGTACAGGCTGGCTCCACCATCCCCACTGTCAGTCTGTTTGTGGTGAATCTCTATGGTCCAGCTCACACTCTAGAGATGATCCCTCCAGACTCTGTCAGGGCCAGGTACTACGTCCAAAATTTAACCAACTGATATCGTCATTAATGTTTTTATCTGTTCTAATGGGAAATTTAAGATGAATAAAGTTAATATTGAGTTAAGTGATTAAAACAATGTATTATACTTTTCTGTCACGCCCTGACCTTAGAGAGCAGTTTTATTTCTCTATTTGGTTAGGTCTGGGTGTGATTTGGGGTGGGCAATCTGTTTGTTTCTATGTTTTGGCCGGGTATGGTTCTCAAACAGGGACAGCTGTCCATCGTTGTCTCTGATTGGGAATCATGCTTAGGCAGCCTTTTTTCATGTTGGTAGTTGTGGGTAGTTTTCATTTATGCATGTATAGCCTTACGGAGCTTCACGTTAGTTTTTGTTGTATTATTGTTTTGTTGACGACATTTGCAAATTAAGAAAAATGTACGCTCACCACGCTGTACCTTGGTCCATTCCATACGACGATCGTGACATTTTCCTTTCTGTAATACACATGATTCTGTTTGTGCAAGGTTGATGGTCACTAGACTTGAATTCTAGATTTGAGTCTTAGATTCCTATCTGCTGATGATATTGGCGCCAGTCTAAAAGGTTCTGCAGCATTTATGGTGATACGGCCTCTGCAAAAGTGTCACGATCGTCGTACGAACTGGAAATCTACTCAGACCAACGCAGCGTGATTTGGGTTCCTCATGTTTAATAAAGGAAACTCACAAAAAAACAGCAACCGAAACGTGAAGTCATGGAGTGCTCACAGGCAACTACACACAAACAAGATCCCACAAAAACCAGTGGGGAAATGGCTGCCTAAATATGATCCCCAATCAGAGACAACGATAAACAGCTGCCTCTGATTGGGAACCATACCAGGCCAACATAGAAATAAATGCACTAGATCACCCACCCTAGTCACACCCGACCGAACCAAAATAGAGAATAAAAATGCTCTCTATGGTCAGGGCGTGACAAAAAGTCAGGGCATTCATGCTTCTTGAGTTTCCTGTAGCAGAGCAGCGCTGTTGTGAAGGAAGTTGTCAAGGAAGGGAGTTTGTGTTTATACAGGACCTCCTGAACCCACCTACTCTCAACCAATTATGTTAATGCAGCGCTTCAAGAAGTTATATAGAGCCCTCCGCATTGTTACAAAATTTGGGAGGTGTACAGCGATGCGGTACAGAGCTGGATTTGGCATCTGCATGCCCTCGGATGCTCCACAATTGCGTCACACCCTCCACACAGAACCTCCGACCACATTTGTGGATAAAGCCTACATTGGCTTTAAAGGAGCCCGTTCAGAGGATACACTGGTTATTATTGTATTGTGTGAGACTGTGTGGTTCAGTACCTTGTGTTATGTCTTTTGTTATGTGTTTACAGAACATATGTGATTAGGATTTAATAAGGGCCTGCTCAGAGACGGCTCGTTATGTTTCTATGCTCCCATGCTGGAGGTTGTCTCCCTGTTGCAACTTGTATTAAACCAGATTCATTTTTGATTGCCTTTACCAACGACTGCTTTCCTATTTGTTTCACCTAGAAAATCCCCTTTACATTTGTGTTGTGCCATCCAAGAGACTTTCTCTTTCTGACTGTTTCCCTAAATGTCTCCCTAGAGACCGCTACATCTCCATGGTGACATGGATCAGCAGTACTCAGTTGGCGGTACGTTGGTTGAACCGGGCCCAGAACCAATCAGAGCTCTGTGTGTGTGAGTCCACCACTGGGGCATGCTCAAAGGTGAGAGGTCAAAGGTTACTCCACAGTAATCCAATGGGTGGGTGTCCTGACCCTTCTCTCTGCCATTCATTAATTTTATAGCATTTCCATCCCATAAGCTATACACTGGGGTGTTTGGATTGATTTCCTTAAAGGAAAACTCCACCCCAATTTTTTGGGGGGTATTTGTTTAATTAGTCAATTGTTGACATAGTCCCAAAATGTTTTGCTTGTCAGCACTCAACTTTTCAACATATGTCACTTTAAAAAAATAAAGAAATCATCCACGTATGATGCAAAACACAGCATCATATGATGCTAATTGCTTTCTGTATTTTGAAACTTGCATAGCTTGATGGGATTGCCGACAAGGAGAACATTTTGGGTCTAAATCAACAATGAACTAATGAAACAAATACCGACCTTTTTCCTTTATATAATATTAACTTTGGCTGTTTAATTATGCTGAAACGTTTTCTTTATTTCGTATCTCCATATCAAATCCACAGAAACACACAATGGTCATGGACTTAATGCAAAACCAACGACAGGTAGGCATTTCTCATTTCATAAAAGCTACTACTAATTGAAACTGGTATACTGACCCAGTCTTATTGGCCTGTGATATTTCCTGGATTGGTATTGTTGACTATGCCTGTCTCATTTGTCCAATAGGAGGTGCCATTGTTTTCATCTGATGGCTCTTGGTTTTATTTGACGTTGCCAGCCAAGCAGGGTGCCCGGGGGGAGTTCCGCCACATTGCCAGTCTGCCAGCCCAGGTCAGTGTGAGGGCACTCAAACTTTTATACCCCTGTGTCATCCTCCAATGGTTTAATGCCAGACTGCTTGTTAAATCTTCAATAGGGTCAGGGTTTGCCTGGCTACCCAAACTCCTTGCTCTGCCACGCCCACTGACGTTTGTTTCTTCTCTACAATG
The DNA here is from genome assembly GCF_023373465.1 of Oncorhynchus keta. Lineage (NCBI taxonomy): Eukaryota > Metazoa > Chordata > Actinopteri > Salmoniformes > Salmonidae > Oncorhynchus > Oncorhynchus keta. Next base: position 20,565,893 of record NC_068448.1, read on the forward strand.
AGTGTGGATATAAGTACCTCCCTAACAATTTCTAGAACACAAATATATTATATTTTTACTTTTTACCCCATCAGTTCCCCAATTCCGTGATATCCAATTGGTAGTTAGTCTAATCCCATCGCAGCAACTCGGGAGAGGCGAAGGTCGAGAGCCATGTATCCTCCGAAACACAACCCTGCCAAGCCGCACAACTTCTAGACACACCGCTTGCTTAACCCGGAAGCCACTGTCCAACTGGCGACTGTGTCAGCATGCATTCGCCCGGCCCGCCACAGGAGTCTCTAGAGCGCGATGGGACAAGGACATGCCAGCCAGCCAAACCCTTCCCTAACCTGGACTACGCTGGGCCAATTGTGCTCCGCCTCATGAGTCTCTCATTCATGGCCGCATGCGACACAGCATGGGATCAAACCCGGATCTGTAGTGACGCCACTAGCACTTCGAAGCAGTGCCTTAGACTGCTGTGTCACTCTGAAGATATTCTAACCTTTCTGATTAGTCACAGGAACCGATGGGTTGGGCCAGAGATAGAAACCATGTGGGCGTTTTGAAAATTCGTCATTAGATTTGGTACGTCTGATTAGTTTGTGGTGATGTCATTTTGACGTTACCACAAATGACTTCAACGATGGTAGTCTCAGACTGAAGTATGTAGCGAACATAGAGCAGTGGAAGAATTCAGTTTGATTCATCCGGCAAGGTCAGGGTGGCATAAAACAACATGTGATTATACAGATCTTAATGTCAGAGAGCGGAAGTCTTGGCAGTGATTATTTTAGGTATCTGTAACTGTTTCTGAATAGCTCTGTTTCCCTGACAATGTTCTTATCTACATCTCCCTCTCTGTATCTGTTGGTTACTCTCTTCACATCTTTTTTTTGTGTTGTTTTGACCCCTTTTTCGTGGTTTCCAATTGGTAGTTGCAGTCATCGCTGCAACTCCCGTACGGACTCGGGAAAGGCGAAGGTTGAGAGCCATGCATCCTCCGAAACACGACCCACCATGCCGCACTGCTTCTTGATACAATGCCCACTTAATTAACCCGGAAGCCAGCTACACCAATGTGTCGGAGGAAACACAGTGCACCTGGCGACCCTGTCAGCGTGCATTGCACCCGGCCCGCCAACCCCTTCCCTAACCAGCTAGCCTACTTCAGCAGTACTGTATCATTTTAATAATTTTAGTCAATAAGATTCTTGCTACGTAAGCTTAACTTTCTGAACATTCGAGACGTGTAGTCCACTTGTCATTCCAATCTCCTTGCATTAGCGTAGCCTCTTCTGTAGCCTGTCAACTATGTGTCTGTCTATCCCTGTTATCTCCTCTCTGCACAGACCATACAAACGCTCCACACCGCGTGGCCGCGGCCACCCTAATCTGGTGGTCCCAGCGCGCACGACCCATGTGGAGTTCCAGGTCTCCGGTAGCCTCTGGAACTGCCGATCTGCGGCCAACAAGGCAGAGTTCATCTCAGCCTATGCCTCCCTCCAGTCCCTCGACTTCTTGGCACTGACGGAAACATGGATCACCACAGATAACACTGCTACTCCTACTGCTCTCTCTTCGTCCGCCCACGTGTTCTCGCACACCCCGAGAGCTTCTGGTCAGCGGGGTGGTGGCACCGGGATCCTCATCTCTCCCAAGTGGTCATTCTCTCTTTCTCCCCTTACCCATCTGTCTATCGCCTCCTTTGAATTTCATGCTGTCACAGTTACCAGCCCTTTCAAGCTTAACATCCTTATCATTTATCGCCCTCCAGGTCCCTCGGAGAGTTCATCAATGAGCTTGATGTCTTGATAAGCTCCTTTCCTGAGGACGGCTCACCTCTCACAGTTCTGGGCGACTTTAACCTCCCCACGTCTACCTTTGACTCATTCCTCTCTGCCTCCTTCTTTCCACTCCTTTCCTCTTTTGACCTCACCCTCTCACCTTCCCCCTACTCACAAGGCAGGCAATACGCTCGACCTCATCTTTACTAGATGCTGTTCTTCCACTAACCTCATTGCAACTCCCCTCCAAGTCTCCGACCACTACCTTGTATCCTTTTCCCTCTCGCTCTCATCCAACACTTCCCACACTGCCCCTACTCGGATGGTATCGCGCCGTCCCAACCTTCGCTCTCTCTCCCCCGCTACTCTCTCCTCTTCCATCCTATCATCTCTTCCCTCTGCTCAAACCTTCTCCAACCTATCTCCTGATTCTGCCTCCTCAACCCTCCTCTCCTCCCTTTCTGCATCCTTTGACTCTCTATGTCCCCTATCTTCCAGGCCGGCTCGGTCCCCCCCTCCCGCTCCGTGGCTCGACGACTCATTGCGAGCTCACAGAACAGGGCTCCGGGCAGCCGAGCGGAAATGGAGGAAAACTCGCCTCCCTGCGGACCTGGCATCCTTTCGCTCCCTCCTCTCTACATTTTCCTCCTCTGTCTCTGCTGCTAAAGCCACTTTCTACCACTCTAAATTCCAAGCATCTGCCTCTAACCCTAGGAAGCTCTTTGCCACCTTCTCCTCCCTCCTGAATCCTCCTCCCCCTCCCCCCATCCTCCCTCTCTGCAGATGACTTCGTCAACCATTTTGAAAAGAAGGTCGACGACATCCGATCCTCGTTTGCTAAGTCAAACGACACCGCTGGTTCTGCTCACACTGCCCTACCCTGTGCTCTGACCTCTTTCTCCCTCTCTCTCCAGATGAAATCTCACGTCTTGTGACGGCCGGCCGCCCAACAACCTGCCCGCTCGACCCTATCCCCTCCTCTCTTCTCCAGACCATTTCCGGAGACCTTCTCCCTTACCTCACCTCGCTCATCAAGTCATCCCTGACCGCTGGCTACGTCCCTTCCGTCTTCAAGAGAGCGAGAGTTGCACCCCTTCTGAAAAACCTACACTCGATCCCTCCGATGTCAACAACTACAGACCAGTATCCCTTCTTTCTTTTCTCTCCAAAACTCTTGAACGTGCCGTCCTTGGCCAGCTCTCCCGCTATCTCTCTCAGAATGACCTTCTTGATCCAAATCAGTCAGGTTTCAAGACTAGTCATTCAACTGAGACTGCTCTTCTCTGTATCACGGAGGCGCTCCGCACTGCTAAAGCTAACTCTCTCTCCTCTGCTCTCATCCTTCTAGACCTATCGGCTGCCTTCGATACTGTGAACCATCAGATCCTACTCTCCACCCTCTCCGAGTTGGGCATCTCCGGCGCGGCCCACGCTTGATTGCGTCCTACCTGACAGGTCGCTCCTACCAGGTGGCGTGGCGAGAATCTGTCTCCTCACCACGCGCTCTCACCACTGGTGTCCCCCAGGGCTCTGTTCTAGGCCCTCTCCTATTCTCGCTATACACCAAGTCACTTGGCTCTGTCATAACCTCACATGGTCTCTCCTATCATTGCTATGCAGACGACACACAATTAATCTTCTCCTTTCCCCCTTCTGATGACCAGGTGGCGAATCGCATCTCTGCATGTCTGGCAGACATATCAGTGTGGATGACGGATCACCACCTCAAGCTGAACCTCGGCAAGACGGAGCTGCTCTTCCTCCCGGGAAGGACTGCCCGTTCCATGATCTCGCCATCACGGTTGACAACTCCATTGTGTCCTCCTCCTAGAGCGCTAAGAACCTTGGCGTGATCCTGGACAACACCCTGTCGTTCAAAACTAACATCAAGGCGGTGGCCCGTTCCTGTAGGTTCATGCTCTACAACATCCGCAGAGTATGACCCTGCCTCACACAGGAAGCGGCGCAGGTCCTAATCCAGGCACTTGTCATCTCCCGTCTGGATTACTGCAACTCGCTGTTGGCTGGGCTCCCTGCCTGTGCCATTAAACCCCTACAACTCATCCAGAACGCCGCAGCCCGTCTGGTGTTCAACCTTCCCAAGTTCTCTCACGTCACCCCGCTCCTCCGCTCTCTCCACTGGCTTCCAGTTGAAGCTCGCATCCGCTACAAGACCATGGTGCTTGCCTACGGAGCTGTGAGGGGAACGGCACCTCAGTACCTCCAGGCTCTGATCAGGCCCTACACCCAAACAAGGGCACTGCGTTCATCCACCTCTGGCCTGCTCGCCTCCCTACCACTGAGGAAGTACAGTTCCCGCTCAGCCCAGTCAAAACTGTTCGCTGCTCTGGCTCCCCAATGGTGGAACACACTCCCTCACGACGCCAGGACAGCGGAGTCAATCACCACCTTCCGGAGACACCTGAAACCCCACCTCTTTAAGGAATACCTAGGATAGGATAAAGTAATACTTCTCACCCCCCCTCCCCCCCTTAAAAGATTTAGATGCACTATTGTAAAGTGGCTGTTCCACTGGATGTCATAAGGTGAATGCACCAATTTGTAAGTCGCTCTGGATAAGAGCGTCTGCTAAATGACTTAAATGTAAATGTAAATTTAACCCAGACGACGCTGGGCCTATTGTGCGCTGCCCCATGGGTCACCCGGTCGCGGCTGGCTGCAACAGAGCCTGGACTCGAACCAGGATCTCTAGTCGCACAGCTAGCACTGTGATGCAGTACCTTAGACCTCTGTACCACTCGGGAGGCCCTTCACATCTTATTACATCTTTCTCTGTATGACTCTGCATTCCACTGGCAGTCTGTCTGTTTCTGTATTCATCCCCCTCTTTTTCTCTCTCATTCTATGTGACACAGCCTGCCATCCCCCCTGTCCCTCCTCGCTTTCTGACGTCCGGGAACTGGGATGTCACTGTGCTGTGTGCCCTGGATGAGGACAATAGGAAAATGTATGTGAGAGCCACTGCATGTGATGCTATATAGAGAGCCACTGCATGTGATGCTATATAGAGAGCCTCTGCATGTGATGCTATATAGAGAGCCTCTGCATGTGATGCTATGTGGAGAGCAACTGTGTGTGTTGGTATAATTAGCAGAAATGACAAGTAGGCTACTGTTGTAGAACGATGATTTAGACACAAAAACACAGAGGTATTATTGCCTTTTAAATTAACTAGCCTTTGATCCTTAACTTAAAGAGGCAATGTAGTATTTACTTTAAAAATATCTGACTTTGTTCAGAGCAAGTCAGCTGAAACTGAACAAGACATGATTAGATGGTCATAGACTGAGCAGGCCAGAGTCACAAGTCCTTCATGCTTAGACAAATTTAGGTGTGTGTGTGCGGTGTGTGTGTGTGTGGCAGCATCATCATCATCATCATCATCACAGAGCATGATGGGAACCGGACAGATGCAGGCAGTCCCAATTGCCCATGTGGTGGTTGGCACGGCTGTTTGCCTCCAATCAAGACACTCATATAGCACAGCAATACTAATTTTGCTGATTCGACAATGGAGTCAAACTCAAATCACTGGAAAAGTTCTGTAATTCAGCCTTATCGACATTGTCTGAGAATCAACTAATGCCATGAATGTGTTGAGTGAAGTGTGTAAATAAATCATAGATATCATAGTGTCTATATGGACTAACTAACATACGCTATTTATACAAAAGTATGTGGACACCCTTTCAAATGAGTGGATTCAGTTCTTTCAGCCCCACCCGTTGCTGACAGGTGTATAAACTCTAGCACACAGCCATGCGATCTCCATAGACAAACATTAACAGTAGAATGGCCTTACTGAAGAGCTCAGTGACTTTCTACATGGCACCGTCATAGGATGCTACCTTTCAAACAAGTCAATTTGTCAAATTTCTGCCCTGCTAGAGCAGCCCCGGTCAACTGTAAATGCTGTTATTGTGTAGATGTGTGAGCCACACAAGCTCACAGAACGGGACTGCCGAGTGCTGAAGCGCGTAGTGCATAAAAATAGTCTGTCCTCGGTTGCAACACTCACTACCAAGTTCCAAACTGCCTCTGGAAGCAACGTCACCACAATAACTGTTCGTCGGGAGCTTCATGAAATGGGTTTCCGTGGCCGAGCAGCCGCACACAAGCCTAAGATCACTATATGGAATTCCAAGCATTGACTGGAGTGGTGTAAAGCTTGCCACCACTGGACTCTGGAACAGTGGAAACGCGTTCTCTGGAGTGATTAATCACGCTTCACCATCTGGCAGTCCGACAGACAAATCTGGGTTTGGCGGAAGCCAGGAGAATTCAACCTGCCCGAATGCATAGTGCTAACTGTAAAGTTTGGTGGAGGAGAAATCATTCTGAGGCTGTTTTTCATGGTTCTCTCTAGGCCCCTTGGTTCTAGTGAAGATAAATCTCAACGCTACAGCATACAATGACATTCATGACGATTCTGTGCTTCCAACTTTGTGGCAATAGTTTGGGGAAGGCCCTTTCCGGTTTCAGCATGACAATGCCCCGATGCACAAAACAAGGTCCATACAGAAATGGTTTGTTGAGATCGGTGTGGAATAACTTGACTGTGCCCTGACCTCAACCCCTTAGAACACCTGTGGGATGAATTGGGACGCCGACTGCGAGCCAGGCCTAATCAACCCAACATCAGTGTCCGACCTCACTAATGCTCTTGTAGCTGAATGGAAGCAAGTTCCATCAGCAATGTTCCACCATCTAGTGGAAAGCCTTCCCAGAAGAGTGGAGGCTGTTATAGCAGCAAAGGGGGACCAACTCGATTGAATGTCTTCTATTGACTGCATCACTTTGTCCTCTCTGTTTGCAGCTACTTCCTCAGCACAGAAGAATCCAGACAGAGCAGACACCTGTACAGGTGAGGCCATCCTGTCAAAACTACTTTATCCAGAATTTCATCATTCGTAGGCGTGCTGACTTTGACTGATGAAGTAAAATTTGATTTTTTATCTCCCAAATCAAAACATTTTAGTTACTGAAACATACCTTTTTGTTACTGAATGTAATTTCCAATTTTTAAGATGAAAGTATTAGTTTATTAGCCAATGAAACAAAACTATCTATTTCTAATTCAAGTCAAAGGAATAGTGGCTCAACAATTTTCTGGTTTCATGAGAAGGTAGATGATCAGAGAAGTGAAGCGTGAGCGGAAGGGTTAAATTGTGCAGCAGCCGAAGCCGTTCCTCTCGAAGGGCGCTCCAGGCAGACCACCTAACATGTTAATCAGAGGTGACCAAGCCAACGCAGTGGATGGGATGGTGCTGTGCTAGAGGATGAGTCACTGGGACGTGATGACAGCGTCCCAAGTGGCACCTTATTCCCTATATTGCCCTACAGTATATAGGGAATAGGGTGCCATTTGGGACACAGACATAAAAACTGATCCACAACCTGTGATTAATGTGCTCAGTCCCCCAGTCATTTGCCTTATGTTTTATATAGTGGTTTTTTATTAGTCTGCCTTTGGCCTCACCAGATGATAGAGTAGAGGGACAGATTGGTGTCTGGTTTAAAGGTGATTTTCTGTGCATTCTTTTTTGGTACTTCCCTTGGAGAGAGAGAGTTACTGAGAGGCCGGAGATAGTGGTTTTATTTAAATAGTTGCCTTTTTTCACCCTTGAAGAGTCCTATTCTTGTTTGAGAAGTCAGTCCTATTTGTGTTGATAAGTCAGTCCTATTTGTGTTGAGGAGTCAGTCCTATTTGTGTTTGAGGAGTCAACTCAGTAATGTATTTTAGCATAGCTATCTATCATTGTATTATTTGTTTAATTGAGGTGCAATTTACAACCTTAATGTATTGATTGGGACAGCCAAATAGTTTCAGACCCAAACCTTCCTCATCCACTATTCTTTAAGGTGTGTTTGGTCACTCTGTTGTCTTCCTCTCTTTCAGTGCGGACTTTGAAGGGATCTTCCAACGCCAGTGTCTGACCTGCAACCTTCTAGATGACTGTAGCTTTTTCAAAGCTGTGTTCAGCCCCAATCAGACATATTTCACACTTTATTGCCTAGGTAGGAGCTCTGTACACATGCACTCAAACGCAGGCATGCTCGCACACCACACGCACACAACCTACTGCTTGAATTAAAACAGCATTTTAACAATAATCAAACATGTATACTTTTTCTATCGCTTTGGCCCATGTTTCCCTAGGCCCCGGAGTCCCCAAGGTGACAGTACACAACACGAAGGACCCCTCCAGTGAGTCTGGTTTGTCTGACTAATCTATTAAACACTCTGAATCTTAATCTTGAACCTTCTCCACTTTTTACCATCAGACACTTTCAACAATGGCCAGTAGAGGGCAACATGGGCAAATGAACATATAATGTAGAGCAGTTTCAGACAGTTATTGGAATTCAGAAAGGAGGTGGATAGCTTCATGACCGTGAATAGACTGTGTAAATGTATTTTGTTTGATCACCTTTAGGATACATAGTTCTGGAGGACAACACACCTCTCTCTGAGACCCTAGAAGGGAAGAGACTCCCAGAGACTGTCTTCAAGACCCTCGCAGCTGACAACTATGGTAAGTGTGTGAAACCACCCTGGGCCCACACACACAGAGCAGTCCAAAATTATAATTAGCATTCACTGACATAATTTTACATTCACTTCAGTCACAAAACAGAGACTTCCTTAGGTTCAAACAGTCACAAAACAGAGACTGCTTTGGGTTCAAACAGTCACAAAACAGAGACTGCTTTAGGTTCAAACAGTCACAAAACAGAGACTGCTTTAGGTTCAAACAGTCACAAAACAGAGACTGCCTTAGGTTCAAACAGTCACAAAACAGAGACTGCTTTGGGTTCAAACAGTCACAAAAAAATGAGACTGCTTTAGGTTCAAACAGTCACAAAACAGAGACTGCTTTGGGTTCAAACAGTCACAAAACAGAGACTGCTTTGGGTTCAAACAGTCACAAAACAGAGACTGCTTTGGGTTCAAACAGTCACAAAACAGAGACTGCTTTGAGTTCAAACAGTCACAAAACAGAGACTGCTTTGGGTTGAAACAGTCACAAAACAGAGACTGCTTTGGGTTGAAACAGTCACAAAACAGAGACTGCTTTGGGTTGAAACAGTCACAAAACAGAGACTGCTTTGGGTTCAAACAGTCACAAAACAGAGACTGCTTTGGGTTCAAACAGTCACAAAACAGAGACTGCTTTGAGTTCAAACAGTCACAAAACAGAGACTGCTTTGGGTTGAAACAGTCACAAAACAGAGACTGCTTTGGGTTGAAACAGTCACAAAACAGAGACTGCTTTGGGTTGAAACAGTCACAAAACAGAGACTGCTTTAGGTTCAAACAGTCACAGAACAGAGGCTGCTTTAGGTTTGAAAAGTCACAGAACAAAGACAGCATTGGGTTCAAACAGTCACAGAACAGACTGGTTCCGCTTGGCCAGGCATGTAAAATAACAAGCCAAATATAGCAGCATACCCATAAAGAAAGTAATTGTTTCATTTAGTGATTAGGTCTCCATGGTAGCAAGAGCATGATTCATACTCTTCCTTTGGGAGGAGAACAAAGTGTGTGCGTGCGCACGTGTATGTGTGCTTTGTGTGTGTGTGGGTGTCAACTGTAGGCCTACACATTCTCAATGAGCTACCGTTAACTCGTTGTTTAAGTGTCACGCATAGGACTCAGGGGAGCTCATTTACTGGTGCTTTAGTTTGATGCCTACAGGTGTTTCAGGGGGAGAATACTGATGAGCTCTGGTTCAGTGTATATCACTGTATATCTTATCTGAGACTGAGTGTGGGCCCTCTGTTCGTTTTCCTTTAGATCTACACCTGAAGCTGTCTCTGCCCCAGGGTTATGAAGCCCACCTTCTCCCTCTACTCATCATTGTGTAAGTTATAAACACAGCTGATCAACCGTGTTATAACATGCTTATGCCATTGTATGAAGCCTCTTAATGTGAGCCTATATCAAGGATTCACTTTTACAGTTTTACGGCCTGTTACATAACTTTTAACAGACATTGATTTCCCCATAGTTTACCAGCAGGCTAAACCACAGCTTAGTTGTTTAACCTTTGCTCTTTGCTCAGCTGATCCTGTTCCTCCTGTTGTCATGTAGGGATGGAGTTCCAGGCAGTCAGTCGGTGACAGAGGAGTTTACTATGGGATGGCCTGAGGTGCTCGCCAGCACACATGACATGGCATTAGCCTGGGTGGATGGAAGAAGTGGGGTCGGCCTGGGGCAGAAGATCAGCAGTGTGGATCCCCGCAAGCTCAGCTCCCTCACAGTCAAAGATCAACTAGGAGTCGTAGAGTTAGTTTTCTACAGTGTTATTATTGGCCATTTTGTTGTCATATTGTAGGAATTATCCATAAATAAATGTATGACCTATTTAGTTTTTTCTCCATAGGTGGTTGATGCAATTGCCTTACATTGACGATCAGCGGATTGCCCTGTATGGCAAGGTTACTATTATGTGTACTATGGCAACAATTAACATATATTCTGGCCACGACCACGTGATCACATGAGTTTCAAAAGTATAATGTTGCAAAAGCATATATTATAAAGACTCTCTGTTTAATGGCACTTGTGTCTTTCCCTACAGGCATTTGGTGGTTATTTATCCCTCAAGATGCTAGCTGCGACTGATCAGCTGTTTAAATGTGCAGCCGCTGTGGCTCCCATAACAGATTTCAAACTCTACAGTAAGTGAAGACTATACAATAGTGAAAAAACACACAAGAGCCTATGTTGAAAAGGAAACCATTAAAAATAATCTATTTTGCTTTCATGTATAGGTGCTGCCTTCTCAGAGAGGTATCTAGGTCTCCCAGCAAAGGAGGAGCACACTTACCTGGTGAGGATCCTCATACCTTGTGTAATCATGCATGGTAGGAAGTATAAGGCAATAGGTTATTGTAAGGGCTTTCTGTCTCTGTTTTGTCTCCTCAGATGGCATCTGTATTGGAAGATGTTCACAAGCTTAAAGACGAGAATTTCCTCTTACTGCATGGGACTGCAGACGGTGAGATTTGGCTATGATTTTAACAGCTAAATGTGTCCACTTTTTTTTATCAATATGCAATTCAACTGCTGAACTTATTAATAATAACTTGCATGTGTTTGTTTATGTCTTATGTGTGTGTTTTTTGGCTTTGGGTGACGCAGCACGGGTCCACTTCCAGCACAGTGCAGAGCTCCTGAGCCGCTTGGTGAAGGTGGAGGCCAACTACTCCCTGCAGCTGTACCCAGACGAGGGCCACATCCTGAAGGAGCGGCGCAGCATCCAGCATTCCCAACGGACCTTGGTGCACTACCTCCAGACCTGCCTGAGACACAACGTCCTCCTGGCCTCCATAGTGGAGCCAGATGAGGATGACTGAGTACTCCCACCTCTGGTACTGGAGAAACATACTGAGAAGTGACGACTACTCTGTCGGACTACTACTAAACACTAGTCTCTTCCCACAGCCACTGACTAGAGACAAGAGCACGGGAGTGTGGACCAAGAATATCAGACCACAGCCTACTTTTATCAGTTCACAGCAACTTTGGAAATATACAATTTCTTCCCACCATTGTTTGTACTGTTTGAATTGTGTTGTCCCTGATTGTTTACACTGTGTGGATCCATTATCCAAGAAGTGACCATGGCCAGGCCAAATGTTGATTCTTCTTAAAGTTTACAAAATAGCCTGAACATGCATGTCGTAATGGCTGCATGAAGCGGAGTGGTTTACAATGCATTCTTCTATTTTTCGTTATCCTGCATATCTTAACTTTGCTTAATTTATTACAGCTAAAATCAGCGTGCTACGCTGTTATGTAACACATATATGGTATGGACTTAGTGTCACTTTTAATGTGCCAAATACATGGTATGTTTACAAGTGTGTTCACCATGCCAATTCAGAGATGTATCCAGACTTATAGACTGTATTTTCCATGCCTCTTGCATGATTATTTTCAACAGTTCCATGTTGTATTTGGTAACTTTGGATGGATATAATAAGAATGAACAACCCCAACAAAATATAATATGAAGCACATTTGTTAGAAGTTTATTTCAGTAGTTATGTTTTTGTTTGTTTTCTTAAATTAATTTCCTTTGATAGTCACGCATACTTTCTTCATGTGTGCTCCAAAAGTTTAACACCTCACTGAAAAGTATACATCTCCCCCAGCAACGTGGACTCTCAATCAAAGTTGTGGAACATCTATGGTGCACTGCATGTAGTCTGTTTGCAATTGAATAGCCAACTTTACATTTTTCCTTTTTTTTTGTTTTACTAAATCCTTCACAAAAATAATCAATTCCTTGTTTTACAGAAATATTGTTGTGTGTGTTCCATCACTGGCTGCTTTGGAGAGGAAAGGTGGAGCCTCGGCGAAAGTATCAGAATTGAAATAGTGAATGAATAACTGTCTGTTGTGTCAAGTATAATTTCTTGAACCGGTCTTGTTGGTACCAGGTGTTTTTAACCTAGACCCAATAGATTTGGCAAGAATTGGATAAGTGCAATAAGTCCAGTGGTGGAAAAAGTACCCAATTCTCAAACTTAAGTAAAAGTATAGATACCTTAATAGATAGTTACTAAAGTGAAAGTCAATCAATCAATCAAATAAAGCCCTTTTTACGTCAGCCGATGTCACCAAGTACTATACAGAAACCCAGCCTAAACCCCCAAACAGCAAGCAATGCAGATGTATAAGCACGGTGGCTAGGAAAAACTCCCTAGAAAGGCAAGAAACTAGGAATAAACTAGGACCTGAGGGGTGGCCAGTCCTCTTCTCGCTGTGCTGGGTGGAGATTATAACAGTACATGGCCAAGATGTTCAACAGTTCAAAGATAACCACCAGGGTCAAATAATATTAATCACAGTGGTTGTAGAGGGTGCAACAGGTCAGCACCTCAGGAATAAATGTCAGTTGGCTTTTCATAGCCAAGCATTCAGAGTTAGAGATAGCAGGTGCGGTAGAGAGAGTCGAAAAACAGCAGGTCCGGGACAAGGTAGCACGTCCGGTGAACAGGTCAGGGTTCCATCGCCGCAGGCATAACAGTTGAAACTGGACCAGCAGCACAACTTGGTAGACTGGGGACAGCAAGGAATCATCAGGCCAGGTTGTCCTGAGGCATGGTCCCAGGGCTCAGGTCCTCCGGGAGGGAGAGAGAATTAGAGGGAGCATACTTAAATTCACACAGGACACCGTATAAGACAGGAGAAATACTCCAGATATAACAGACTGACCGTAGCCCCCCGACACATTAACTATTGCAGCACAAATACTGGAGGCTGAGATCGGGGTCGGGAGGGGTCGGGAGACACTGTGGCCCCATCCGACGACACCCCTGGACAGGGCCAACCAAGTCAGCCAGTAAAATACTACTTCACTAAAAGTATTTGGGATTTAAATATAGTTAAGGATCAAAACGAAATGTAATCTCTAAAATATACTAAAGTATCAAAAGTAAAATATTGCTGATATTTATCAAATTATGTCCGATCTACACCTGTAATTTGTATGGTCATGTCCAGAAACAATTAATTTAAATTGTGTGACAGAATGAAACGGAAATTCGTTCCATCCCAGTCTTCCGTTTGCCTTAGCCAATCGTTTCGATTGATAGAGACACACGAGGCTCAACTGGCCAATGAGGTTACATTTCCCTGCAACCACCATCCAATCAACGATACGCCTACTTGCGGGCCCGAATCCCTCTTCAACCTTCAGTCGTGTTTTTTCTGTAGGGGCACCTTCAACTAGCTTCGCTGGGCACTGTCTTTCAGAATACATATATTTTCCCCACAGACATCATGTCCTTTCTGGCTACCAGTATCAGCAGGCTAGCACCAAGACTTCTTCAGTCAAAGGTAAGTCTCTTCGAAGTAGAGTGGGCGTCAGTGCAAACGTTAATTTGCTAGAAACTATCAAGTAAACTTCAACAACTAGCTAGCCGGCTTGCTCGCTCTCCAGGAAAAATGTCGGTTGTAGTCAAGCGCATTCATGTATGCTAGTGGCTACACATCGCCAGACTGTTTTGAAGCTTACCAACGATGGTCCTTTATCTGTTAAATGCGTTGGCACTACTGTTTCTCGACGTTTAGGTTAGCTGCGAGCTAGCCAGTTGACAGTGACAACGTTAACTAACATGAGATTGATTGTGCAGGAGATTGACGTTTGACAGCTAACGCTAGTTAGCTATCCCTCCTCACATGGAAGTTATTTTAAACTGCTTTTTTAGATAATGCAGAGTCTTATATTAGCTACCTACTGTCAGCAGTGGCAAGTTAATTGGCTGGCTAGTTAACCTGCTCCTCCACTTCCCCTCATTTGACCTTCAGTGTTAACATTTCTATTCATAAGTACATGTCCTAACTATTAACGTTAGCCAATACAACAAACTATCTAGGTTTGTTCATTTTCGGGTGCTGTATTGTTGCCAAGTCTCCATTTATGCCGCAAGCTACACTGAAAAAAATATATATAAAAGCAACTTGTAAAGTGTTGGTCCTGTGTTTCATGAGTTTAAATAAAATATCCCAGAAATGTTCCATATGCACAAAGCTTTTCTCTCAAATTGTGGACACTTTTATAATTTTTTTTTTTTTTTTTTACATCCCTGTTAGTGAGCATTTCTCCTTTGCCAAGATAATCCATCCAGTTGACAGGTGTGGCATATGAAGAACTTGATTAAACAACAGATCATTACACGGGTGCGTCTTGTTGGGGGCAATAAAAGACTACTTTAAAAGGTGTTTTTGTCACACAATGCTACGTTTTGAGAGTGTGCAATTGGCATGCTGACTGCAGGAATGTCCACCAGAGCTGTTACTTGAAAATGTAATGTTAATTTCTCTACCATAAACTGCCTCCAATGTCGTTTTAAAATATTCTGCAAAACGTCCAACTGTCCTCAACCGCAGACAATGTGTATGTTATGTGCAAACAGTTTGCTGATGTCAATGTTGTGAATAGAGTGCCCCATGGTGGCGGTGTGGTTATGGTATGGGCAGGCATAAGTTACTGCCAATGAACACAATTGCATTTTTATCTATGGCCATTTGAAAGCACAGAGATGCTGTGAAGAGATACTGAGGCCTATTGTCATGCCATTCATCCGCCACCATCAACTCATATTTCTGCATGATAATGCACGGCCCCATGTCGCAAGGATCTGTACACAATTCCTGGAAGCTGAAAATGGCCTGCATACTGACCAGACATGTCACCCATTGAGCATGTTTGAGATGCTCTTAATTAATATATGCCATTTATCAGACGCTTTTATCCAAAGCGACTTACAGTCATGTGTGCATACATTCTACGTATGGGTGGCCCCGGGGATCGAACCCACTACCCTGGCGTTACAAGCGCCATGCTCTACCAACTGAGCTACAGAAGGACCATTGTGTTGTGTTGACAGCGTGTTCCAGTTCCCGCCAATATCCAGCAACTTAACAGCCATTGAAGAGGAGTGGGACAATATTCCACAGGCCACAATCAACAGCCTGGTCAACTATGCAAAGGAGATGTCGTTGCATGAGGCAAATGGTGTTCACACCGTTTTGTCACTAAAGCACCTTATACCACTGCGACTTGTATGCTCTAGTCGGCTGGCCCTCACTACATATTCGTCGCCAGACCCACTGGCTCCAGGTCATCTACAAGTCCATGCTAGGTAAAGCTCCGCCTTATCTCAGTTCACTGGTCACGATGGCAACACCCATCCGTAGCACGCGCTCCAGCAGGTGTATCTCACTGATCATCCCTAAAGCCAACACCTCATTTGGCCGTCTTTCGTTCCAGTACTCTGCTGCCTGTGACTGGAACGAATTGCAAAAATCGCTGAAGTTGGAGACTTTTATCTCCCTCACCAACTTCAAACATCAGCTATCCGAGCAGCTAACCGATCGCTGCAGCTGTACATAGTCTATAGGTAAATAGCTCACCCTTTTTCACCTACCTCATTCCCATACTGTTTTTATACTGTTTTTATTTATTTACTTTTCTGCTCTTTTGCACACCAATATCTCTATCTGTACATGCCCATCTGATCATTTATCACTCCAGTGTTAATCTGCAAAAGTTGTATTATTCGCCTACCTCCTCATGCCTTTTGCACACATTGTATATAGACTGCCCATTTTTTTCTACTGTGTTATTGACTTGCTAATTGTTTACTCCATGTGTAACTCTGTTGTCTGTTCACACTGCTATGCTTTATCTTGGCCAGGTCGCAGTTGCAAATGAGAACTTGTTCTCAACTAGCCTACCTGGTTAAATAAAGGTGAAATAAAAATAAAAAAACACCAGATACTGACTGTTTTTCATGATTCATGCCCCTACTTTTGTTTTTTAATGTTTCTGTGACCAACGGATGTATATCTGTATTCCCGGTCATGTGAAATCCATCGATCAGAGCCTAATTTATTTTTAATGGACTGATTTCCTTATGAACTGTAACTCAGTAAAATATTTGAAGTTGTTGCATATTGTGTTGATCTTTATTCAGTATACCTAGCCAGTTTCAATAACACTCACTGATTTGAATTCTGTCTTGATTTCATGCATTCCACAGAGGTCTGTATTGATTCCTGGGTGCCACTGCTACCTCTTGCCTGGAAACCCAACTTAGAATTCAATGCAATTTAATGTCGGGCAGAAATGGGTGTTTTGAATCAGGAAAGTTTCCTTTCACGACCTCTACAAGCCAGAATGTTGAATACAATTATATTCTAACAAACTTTATCGGTTGTCTGTGCAGTTGGTCCTTTTGGCGGTAGGAATGTGAAGCAATATCCACAAGAAATATGAATTACATTAACTTTTCAAAGCTGGTAGTGTGCTCAGGTTTCTATCACCTGAAGCATGCACAGAACCATGTAACACGTGCAGGAGCTTGGCAAGTAGACATGAGGCTCGTGCATGTGTTTTTCTTGTGCACATGCTTCAGGTGATCGAAGTCTGAGCACTACCAGCACTTTCAAAAGTTGATGTAATTCTACTTTCCTGTGGATATATTGTTTCCTACTGCCAAAAGGACCAACTGCAAGGATAACTGGTAAAGTACGTTAATAAAATCTCATTTTATTTGACATTCTGGAAGTTGTGAGAGGAAACTTAAATGATTCAAATGCTCATTTCTGCCCATTGGGTTTCCAAGCAACTACCTCTCTGGTCAGGAGTAAGACTGAGTGTCCTTGGAACACCGGCTGTAACTAGATTGTAACCTACAGTACAAATAGAACCGCTGTAACATGGCAATCTAGCATCTACGAACAACTGTGTATCGGAAGGAGGATGCCAGGAAAGTGTTGTAACTGATTTTGGACATATTTTTACGAGAGTGAAACCTCTCGCTTTGCCTCTTCCTCTCTGGTCTAGTTTCAGACTACTGGTAGTAATCACCTGCTAAACTACAAGATTACTGGTACCCAGTCAAGAACCTTCATATTCTGCCTGGGCTGATTTTTGTATTTTTATTTATTTACTCAAGAACATTCCTGTTAATCCGACTCAATCTCCTAGTTCTAGTGACCAAGTCCTTAGGGTCATCTGCCATAGCTGGAGAAACAAATGCATTATGGTTAATTGAATTTGAGAAATATTGCTAGCTTTTTGCTATAAACCCTCTAGGTTCATTTTCATTCATCATTATACCAGCTGCTCCCATTTACCTCTGACAACAGTATAATGTTAACTGCAGTCTAGGCAGACATTGCGGATTGCCAGGCCAGATAGCAGTTACCTATACAGAACCAATTACCTGATCTTCCCACTCTGTCGTGGATGTTGTGAGTCTATGGGGTTGGATATTTAGGCTAACTGAGAAGCGGTGAGAAATCAGGATTTCATGGTACTATCAGCTCAATGATTAAATTAGGCCTACTTCTAGTAGTCTAGCTGCAGGTATTGGAAATCAGAGTGCAGTTTTGCTATGCAGCTAATTTGAAGCTTCTCTAATACCTCCTTTACACTCAGTGTTAACCAAGTCTCTGTTTTGACCACAGACCCTCCCTCAGGCTCATGTTTTCTGATGCTTGCATTTTCCTCTGCAGAATGCCTCATGTGTCATCGTGGCATCCAGACATGCCAGCTCATCAACAGTAAGTACTCTGACCATCTCTTCAAGGCCACTCATTGTCAGTTTGCTCATTATTAACGTCAATATTGGTGAAGCATGATATTAATAGGGATTGACATTATGGACCATGCTGATAACTTTATAAGCCTGTTTTTCAACCTATGTTTCGGATATAATGGTTGTTTAACTAACACAGACTTGGCAGTGTTATCACACAGTTTTCACTAGGTTCTCTGTAGTTGACCTTTTTTTTTATATAGGCTGGTTTTCAACTAGTTTTATTTTGACTGAGCTTTCAGAGACATGTCTGTATTTTTGTAGAATTTAAAGGATGTTCTATCAGACCTCATCCCAAAAGAACAAAGTAGGATCAAGAGCTTCAAACAGCAGTATGGTAAAACCAACATTGGATCGATCACTGTTGATATGGTAAGTAATTGAGCTGTATTCATTATCTCAGAACATAATGTTGGTAAAAACCATACAAGAGAATCAAAGGCTTTTAATGTAGAAATAAACCACTTTGAGACAAATTGCAAGATTATGTTATAATACTTTTATTGCATCATGGTTGTTTATGCAATAGAATAAGGGGTTGTTAGAACGCTCGTCTATGTGTTCTACTGAGGATGGGCCTCTGGGAGATGACTGACAGGAGATTTATGATGTCTTTGGGGACACTGCATTCAAGAGCATGAGTTATTAATGTTTCTGTTCTATACTGTACCAGTGAGACATGGCTCCAGTATGGAGTTAGGGGGCCAGACACTGGTCTCTACACAATGAAAACTGTTTTTACAGCAGATACTGTCTGCTGTGAATTATAAGTATCTTTTATACAAATCTTAACCTTGTGACCCATTCAATAATCTGTTCGTCATGTAGGTTGAAAGGGGTCTATCTTGGCTATAAAAGACCTTTGTACTTTTGTCTCTGGGCTCTCAACGAAGGGTGATTTGTTGACTAGCCATCATGCTCCATTATTAAGTGGTTTAAAGATTTAGTTTAAGTATAACTCTGAGTTGTGTGATAAGGTTGTCTCCTCATTTGATAGTAAAGAAATGAACTACACCACAAAGATCAGAAAAGCAATGGTAAAATCATTTTCAAAATTCCATTAACAAAATTATGTGTGGTGAGGGTCTTTAGTTTATCAATATGTAGAAATGGATTCACATTACTGTATTATAAACCAGCTGCTGTGTGATTGGGTCTGATGTTGCCCCTTTTAGCATACAAGCAGTCATGTAATGTACCACTACTACTCAGCCTGTTCCCTGCCAGCTAAGCACAGCCACATGATATGTCCGATGACACTTTGCTTCTTGATAACTTGATTACTGATATTCAAAACATTTTGAGACTGTACCAACAGCGGACTAATGCAACAAAAAATAACTAAAATATAAAGCTGAGTCACAGCTCTTGCCTCCCACACCAGAAATCACAGCAGACTCACTCCAGGGTTACACACACCTCAGCTCTTAGAGTGAACGTCATCCACACGTTTATCATTCACATGATATCTTTACCCTTTTTATGACTATGAAGAATTTAGATGAATTAAGATCAGGGTCATCTTTACACATTTTGAATTGAGACACTTATTTCTGGACTTTGATCAGAGAGAAATAGTCTAGCCTATATTGAGCTTTCTGTACAGAATGTAATTTCTATTGTTTCATAGGTCTATGGTGGGATGAGGGGCATGAAGGGTCTGGTGTATGAGACCTCGGTGCTGGATCCTGATGAGGTGTGTTTCCTGCCATCACAACACAAATAATCCACTAAACAGTATCACCCACAGAATAATTGATGTGTCAAGCTGAGCACTCTTGGCCCTCGTAGATAAGCCATATGGTTACTTAGTGCATTCAGAATGTATTCAAACTCCTTGACTTATTCCACATTTTGTGTTACAGCCTGAATTCAAAATTGATGAAAACAATTATTCTCACCCAGCTACACACAATATCCCTTAATGACAAGGTGAAAACATGTTTTTAGACATTTTTGCACATTTTTATTGAAAATGAAATACAGTAATAAGTATTCACACTTGAGTCAATACTTTGTAGAAGCACCTTTGGCAGTGGCTACAGTCTTTCTGGGTAAGTCTCTTGAGCTTTCCACACCTGGATTGTACACCATTTGCCCATTTTTTTATTATTTAAAAAATTCTTCAAGCTCTGTCAAATTGGTTGTTGTTCATTGCTAGACCACCACTTTCAGGTCTTGCCATAGATTTTCATGTACCGTAATTGCTGGACTATTAAGCGCACCTGAATATAAACCGCACCCACTGAATTATTAAAAAATATGTATTTTGTACATAAATAAGCCGCACATGTCTATAAGCCGCAGGTGCCTACCGGTACATTGAAACAAATTAACTTTACACAGCCTTTAAAAGAAACACGGCTTGTAACAAAAAATTGAAACGGTAGCCTACCAAGAAAGTCATTGGTCACTATCTTCCTCCTCCTGTGCACTGAAACCACTGAGGTCATCTCCTTCGGTGTCGGGAGTTGAATAGCCTCAGAATTACTTCATCCGATGTTGGATCGTTTTCATTGTCGCCCTCGTCACTTTCATCTGGAGGCAAATACCCCGCTGAGCTCATGCTGCCCCTTCAACACGCAGCAGTCCAGCCTTTCGAAACCCGTTGATGATAGTGGATTTTTTGACAATGCTCCACGCTGTCAGGACCCACTGGCAGACTTGACCATAAGATGCTCTTCGCCTGCGGCCTGTTTTAGTGAAGGATTTCTCCCCACTTGTCATCCAAGCCTCCCACTGAACAAGGAGCGCCACCTTAAATGCACGATTTACACTGATGTCGAGTGGCTGCAATTACTTTGGGCAATCTGCTTTTCTTCCCTCTGAAAGATTTTGTCTTTCTGCACTGAGTCAGTTCCTCACGCTGCTGTTTCCAACGTCTTATCATCGACTCATTAAGGCCAAGCTCCCATGCAGCAGCTCTATTTACTTTTCCAACAGCTAGATTTATCGCCTTCAACTTGAAAGCTGCATCATATGCATTTCTCTGTGTCTTTGCCATGAGGGTGACAAAATTACTACCGTAATCAGAATGATGGGAAGTTTGAGCGCGCTCTATTTACGTCACATTATGTGACGGTGCTCAGTTTTTTGGCGGCATGAATCTTGTGAAAGCGGGAAAAATCCATAAATTAGCCGTGTCATTTTATAAACCGCGAGGTTCAAAGTGTGGGAATAAAGTAGCGGCTTATAGTCCGAAAATTACGGTATATTTAAGTCAACTAACTCGACCACTCGGAACATTCACTGTCTTGGTAAGCAACTCCAGTGTAGATTTGGCCTTGTCTGTTAGGTCATTGTCTTGCTGAAAGGTGAATTAATCTCTGTGTCTGTTGGAAAGCAGACTGAACCAGGTATTCCTTTAGGATTTTGCCTGTGCTTAGCTCCATTCCGTTAAGGACTGGGGAGTTTTTCAGGATAAAAAATAAACAATTACAAGCACACCCATAACATGATTCAGCTTTAAACATAGTGGTACTCAGTAATTAGGTGTATTGAGTTTGCCCCAAACAACTTTGTATTCGGGACAAAAAGGTAATTGCTTTGACAGATTTTTTTCCTACTATTACTTTAATGCCTTGTTGCAAACAGCATGCATGTTTTGGAATCTTTTTGTTCTGTACAGCTTTCCTTTCTTTTCACCCTGTCAATTAGGTTAGTATTGTTGAGTAACTACAATTTTGTTGGTCCATCCTCAGTTTTCTCCTATCACAGCCATTGGCCTCAGGGTGACAGCCATGAGCAGTTTCCTTCCTCTCCGGCAACTGAGTTACCATCCAAAGTGTAATTAATAAATAACCTATACTCAAAGGGTCTTCTTAATTTTTTTTTTTTACCCATCTACCAATAGGTGCCGTTCTTTGCAAGGCATTGAACAACCTCCCTGGTCTTTGTGGTTGAATCTGTGCTTGTAATTCACTGCTTGACTGAGGGACCTTACAGATAATTGTACGTGTGGGTAAAGAGATGAGGTAGTCATTCAAATATCATGTTAAACACAATTATTGCACATAGTGAGTCCATGCAACTTTATGTGACTTGTTAAGCACATTTTTTTTAGTTTCTTTTTACTCCTGAACTTATTTAGGCTTGCCATAACAAACGGGTTGAATACTTACAACATTTTGGTTTTTCTTTATTAAATGATTTTGTGTAAATTTCAAAAAACATATTTCCTCTTTTTATTTATATATATATTGTGTGTGTGTGTGTGTGTGTGTGTGTGTGTAGGCCAGTGACAAAACATCTACATTTAATCCATTTTAAATTCAGGCTGTAATACAACAAAATGTGGAAAAAGTCTAGGGGTGTCATTGCCTTGAAAGTACTATCTAAATGGTGTCAAATTTGTCTTCAGGGCATCCGCTTCCGTGGCTACAGCATTCCAGAGTGTCAGCAGCTGTTGCCCAAGGCTCCAGGAGGTCAGGAGCCACTGCCCGAGGGCCTCTTTTGGCTGCTGGTCACAGGACAGGTCCCCACAGAGGAACAGGTGAGATGGGGCTAGGGCTAATTTAAACTGAATGTAAAGATTTAGTCTGGTCAAGTGGAAAGGAGGTTAAAGGGTAGCATAAACATAACCACATGTAACATGGATTTGCATTGGTATATGCACGTAAAGTTCAAATACAATGTTAGACCTCACTTTTATTTTTTAAGTTATTACGTAAAACCGATCAGAATGCTGAAGTCATGCCGGGAAAATGTTTTTTTGCGGGTTGTGACGCTTTATATGGAGGACCCAGCCAGTCGGCCTATTCCCTGTAATGTAAACTTCAACAGAAATAACTTAATGTATAACTTCAAATTAAATAATCGTTTGCACCTTCATAACTACTGGTTTCAATTAAATGTTCAGATAACTTAAAACCAAATTAATTTATGAATTTATTGATAGAAATGAGCTTGCAAAGATGCTAGCCTGCTAACGTTAGCCCTACTAGCGTTAGGTTAGCACTGCATGAGTCAGCCAGTTGCGATCAACACCAAGCTTACAGAAACATTTAAAGTAAACCAAAGTTTTGAACAAATATAACACCATTTAAACAATTATCAAATAATGTTGCCGTATATGCAGTTATCTTAGCCAGCCAGTTAAGGTTACTTATTTTAGCCTGCTTGCTAGCATAGCCAGCTAACTAGTCTAGTTGGTCAACATAGCTAAGTGGTAAGTCAGAGAACAACACCAACTATTCTAGCACAAGCAGGAAAAATATAAATCTAACAGATACAGTGGAGCATCACGTGGACTGGGATATGTTCCGCATTGCGGCGAACAACAACATTGACGAATACGCTGATTCGGTGTGCGAGTTCATTAGAACGTGCATTGAAGATGTCGTTCCCATAGCAACGATTAAAACATTCCCAAACCAGAAACCGTGGATTGATGGCAGCATTCGCGTGAAACTGAAAGCGCGAACCACTGCTTTTAATTAGGGCAAGGTGACCGGAAACATGACCAAATACAAACAGTGTAACTATTCCCTCAAGGCAATCAAACAAGCTAAGCGTCAGTATAGAGACAAAGTAGAATCTCAATTCAACGGCTCAGACACAAGAGGTATGCGACAGGGTCTACAGTCAATCACGGATTACAAAAAGAAAACCAGCCCCGTCACGGACCAGGATGTCTTGCTCCCGGGCAGACTAACTTTTTTGCCTGCATTGAAGACAATACAGTGCCACTGACACGGCCCGCAACCAAAACATGCGGAATCTCCTTCACTGCAGCCGACATGAGTAAAACATTTAAACGTGTTTAACCCTCGCAAGGCTGCAGGCCCAGACGGCATCCCCAGCCGCGCCCTCAGAGCATGTGCAGACCAGCTGGCTGGTGTGTTTACAGACATATTCAATCAATCCTTATCCCAGTCTGCTGTTCCCACATGCTTCAAGAGGGCCACCATTGTTCCTGTTCCCGAGAAAGCTAAGGTAACTGAGCTAAACGACTACCGACCCGTAGCACTCACTTCAGTCATCATGAAGTGCTTTGAGAGACTAGTCAAGGACCATATCACCTCGACCCTACTTGACACCCTAGTCCCACTCCAATTTGTTTACCGCCCAAATAGGTCCACAGACGATGCAATCTCAACCACACTGCCCTAACCCATCTGGACAAGAGGAATACCTATGTGAGAATGCTGTTCATCGACTACAGCTCAGCATTTAACACCATAGTACCCTCCAAACTCGTCATCAAGCTCGAGACCCTGGGTCTCGACCCCACCCTGTGCAACTGGGTACTGGACTTCCTGACGGGCCGCCCCCAGGTGGTGAGGGTAGGTAACATCTACACCCCGCTGATCCTCAACACTGGGGCCCCACAAGGGTGTGTTTTGAGCCCTCTCCTGTACTCCCTGTTCACCCACGACTGCGTGGCCACGTACGCCTCCCACTCAATCATCAAGTTTGCGGATGACACTACAGTGGTAGGCTTGATTACCAACAACGACGAGACTGCCTACAGGGAGGAGGTGAGGGCCCTCGGAGTGTGGTGTCAGGAAAATAACCTCACACTCAACGTCAACAAAACGAATGAGATTGTGGACTTCAGGAAACAGCAGAGGGAGCCCCTCCCTATCCACATCGATGGGACAGTAGTGGAGAGGGTAGTAGGTTTTTAAGTTCCTCGGCATATACATCAGACAAACTGAATTGGTCCACCCACACAGCATCGTGACGAAGGTGCAGCAGCGCCTCTTCAACCTCAGGAGGCTGAAGAAATTCGGCTTGTCACCAAAAGCACTCACAAACCTCTACAGATGCACAATCGAGAGCATCCTGTCGGGCTGTATCGCCGCCTGGTATGGCAACTGCTCCGCCCACAACCGTAAGGCTCTCCAGAGGGTAGTGAGGTCTGCACAACGCATCACCGGGGGCAAACTCCCTGCCCTCCAGGACACCAACACCACCCGATGTCACAGGAAGGCCATAAAGATCAAGGACAACAACCCCCTGAGCCACTGCCTGTTCACCCCGCTATCATCCAGAAGGCGAGGTCAGTACAGGTGCATCAAAGCTGGGACCGAGAGACTGAAAAACAGCTTCTATCTCAAGGCCATCAGACTGTTAAACAGCCACCACTAACATTGAGTGGCTGCTGCCAACACACTGACTCAACTCCAGCCACTTTAATAATGGGAATTGATGGAAATTGATGTAAAATATATCACTAGCCACTTTAAACAATGCTACTTAATATAATGTTTACATACCCTACATTATTCATCTCATATGTATATACTGTACTTGATACCATGTACTGCATCTTGCCTAAGCCGTTCTGTACCATTCATATATCTTTATGTACATATTCTTTATCACTTTACACTTGTGTGTATAAGGTAGTAGTTTTGGAATTGTTAGTTAGATTACTCGTTGGTTATTACTGCATTACTGTTATTACTACTGTCGGAACTAGAAGCACAAGCATTTCGCTACACTCACATTAACATCTGCTAACCATGTGTATGTGACAAATACATTTGATTTGATTTAAAAAGTATTTAGTCAGCCACCAATTGCAAGTTCTCCCACTTAAAGATGAGAGAGGCCTGTTATTTTAATCATAGGTACATTTCAACTATGACAGACGAAATTAGATAAAAAAATCCAGAAAATCACATTGTAGGATTTTTAATGAATTTATTTGCAAATTATGGTGGAAAATAAGTATTTGGTCACCTACAAACAAGCAAGATTTCTGGCTCTCACAGACCTGTAACTTCTTCTTTAACTGGCTCCTCTGTCCTCCACTTGTTACCTGTATTAATGGCACCAGTTTGAACTTGTTATCAGTACAAAAGACACCTGTCCACAACCTCAAACAGTCACACTCCAAACTCCACTATGGCCAAGACCAAAGAGCTGTCAAAGGACACCAGAAACAAAATTGTAGACCTGCACCAGGCTGGGAAGACTGAATCTGCAATAGATAAGCAGCTTGGTTTGAAGAAATCAACGGTGGGAGCAATTATTAGGAAATGGAAGACATACAAGACCACTGATAATCTCCCTCGATCTGGGGCTCCACGCAAGATCTCACCCCGTGGGGTCAAAATGATCACAAGAACGGTGAGCAAAAATCCCAGAACCACACGGGGGGACCTAGTGAATGACCTGCAGAGAGCTGGGACCGAAGTAACAAAGCCTAGCATCAGTAACACACAACACCGCCAGGGACTCCACTCCTGCCGTGCCAGACGTATCCCCCTGTTTAAGCCAGTACATGTCCAGGCCCGTCTGAAGTTTGCAAGAGAGCATTTGGATGATCCAGAAGAAGATTGGGAGAATGTCATATGGTCAGATGAAACCAAAATAAAACTTTTTGGTAAACTCAACTTGTCGTGTTTGGAGGACAAAGAATGCTGAGTTGCATCCAAAGAACACCATACCTACTGTGAAGCATGGGGGTGGAAACATCATGATTTGGGGCTGTTTTTCTATAAAGGGACCAGGACGACTGATCCGTGTATAGGAAAGAAAGAATGGGGCCATGTATCGTGAGACAATGATCCCAAACACACCGCCCGGGCAACAAAGGAGTGGCTTCGTAAGAAGCATTTCAAGGTCCTGGAGTGGCCTAGCCAGTCTCCAGATCTCAACCCCATAGAAAATCTTTGGAGGGAGTTGAAAGTCTGTTGCCCAGCAACCGCCCCAAAACATCACTGCTATAGAGGAGATCTGCATGGAGGAATGGGCCAAAATACCAGCAACAGTGTGTGTGTGAACCTTGTGAAGACTTACAGAAAACGTTTGACCTCTGTCATTGCCAACAAAGGGTATATAACAAAGTATTGAGGAACTTTTGTTATTGACCAAATACTTATTTTCCACCATAATTTGCAAATAAATTCATTAAAAATCCTACAATGTGATTTTCTGGATTTTTTTTTCTCCCCCTCATTTGTCTGTCAATTACAGGCCTAATCTTTTAAGTGGGAGAACTTGGACAATTGGTGGCTGACTAAATACTTTTTTGCCCCACTGTATAAAGTAGAGCGTGGAGACTTACCGCTGAGTTAACGACCAAAGAAGAGCCGAGGAAAAGGCCTTTTCACCAGCCTGAGGGAGTCAGCTAATCCAATAGCGATATAGGGAGGTAAATCCACATAGAATTTACCCGGTTTATCTCATTACTGCTGACTCTCGTGATGTACCGGTAGGGAACAGAGGTTGCTGGCTTCACATTCACGCTCGGCACAGCACCTGGTTTCAGTCACTCATTCCGAGTCCTGCCTTCCACTGGTTATAGCTATCAAAGTCCTCCGTGGTTAAATGAGCACTGCATACATTAATGTTCCCGTGGCTCCCTTCATCCAATCTGCTCGCTCCAACTGGACAAACCGTTCCCACAACAAAGCTAGCTTCTCGTTTTTAGGCCACAAATTGTGGGTATTACTGCACCCAGCAACAACTCGACTCCAACCCACATCCTTGGCATTTGGTGTTTGCTGCAGCTCTTTCTTGAAGCCACCATGAGATGAGGTCTAATTCCACCCTAATATGGCTCAGCTGGAGGAAATTCCTATATTACAGGTTTTATGGTACCAGTTAAAAGTTTGGACACGCCTACTCTTTATGGTCTTTAGGAGGAAGGCATTGAAGTTCTACAACCATAGAAAAGTGATGGGGATTTATAATGTTTGGGATTGAAGAACATTTCCTGTCTCAATTTTTTTTATAGGCCCTACTTGTACTCACCGATCATGTTTGCATCATCTCTCCAGGTGAGCTGGTTGTCCAAAGAATGGGCTAAGCGGGCAGCACTCCCCTCCCACGTCGTCACCATGCTAGATAACTTCCCTACCAACCTTCACCCAATGTCCCAGTTCAGCGCCGCTATCACAGCTCTGAACAGTGAGAGCAGCTTTGCCCGGGCCTACTCCGAGGGCGTCAACAAGGCCAAGTACTGGGAGGTAAGTCACACACAGACAGATCTTAGCATGTATTCTTCACAGACCTGGGTTCAAATGGTATTTGACATTTAAAAAAATATGTTGTCTGTGTTTGAGCGTACCTGGTGAAATGGAACAAACAGAATAGCCATTAAGGTGTAAACCTTGCACATCTGACGCTTCAGGCAGTCTAAAGCCGACACTCAAAGTATTTGAAAGATTTTAAATATGATTTGAGCCTAGGTCTGCATTCCTCACACGACAAAGCAGTACAGGCAGAGGTGTGGTAAAAGGCATTAAACCAGTGTGTGATGCCAGATCAATGAGTCGTCTTCACTAAACCTTGACTTATTTTAAAGTACCTTTCAAGTGTGTTCTTAAAATTCACATTTAACACGCACACCAGGTCTCCCTTGAACAAGAGCATATTCATCTCTTCCTCGACTTCCTGGTTAATGATGAGGCTAAATTTAAGTAAATAGAAACACAACCACACTGTTTGTGTAGAGCAGGGAATTACAGCCACAGAGTTCAACAGAGACTTGAAAAAAAACTCACAGACCAAAACATCAACAGGAAATCACCTACCAAGGTAATCGTGTGTGTGGGATTTATCATGTCCTTCAGTGAGATCCTGTGGGAGACAGTCTACTGACTGTTGATTAAACCACCTACCCTTCTCTATTCAGTTAATCTACTCTATTCCAGTTCATCTATGAGGACTCCATGGACTTAATTGCCAAGTTGCCATGTGTTGCTGCTAAAATCTACCGTAACCTGTACCGTGAGGGCAGCAGCATTGGAGCTATTGACTCCAACCAGGACTGGTCCGCTAACTTCGCCAACATGCTGGGCTACAGCAACTCTGCTGAGTTCACTGAACTTATGAGGCTCTACCTCACCATCCACAGGTATTTTACTATGGGCCAATTTCAGGTTAAGAATCTCCATTGAAACCAGCCCTAAAGGATTTATATATTAAGGATAATTAGTTTAAGTGCCTTTGTAGTCATTGAAACGCACTCTATAAAACCCAGGTATTCATATTGTTAACCATTATAAGTCATTGATTTATTTTACTTTTGGGGTTTTATTTTTTATTTTTTTGGCTGTAGTTCCTTCCCCTTCCTTTGCCACTAAATTCTGAGAATTGTGAAACCCTCAAATATAAAAATTCTGCCCCCTAGTGTTTATATGTTGCATTAGAATTATTCTACAGTTTTGGGGGGGATAAGTCTGTATTTCAATATAGCTCTGAATAAATGTTTGTTAGTAATAAGTAATAATCAATAATGTGAGGTACAATTTTGTAATGAATTAAACATTCACATACATTAAAATGAATGTGACCCTTTGGTTTCAGTGACCATGAGGGAGGCAACGTCAGCGCCCACACAAGTCACCTGGTGGGCAGTGCTCTGTCCGACCCTTACCTCTCCTTCAGTGCTGCTCTGAATGGGCTGGCTGGACCTCTGCATGGGCTGGCCAACCAGGTCTGTGTCAATCCTGTCCTTTGCTCTGCACAGTCACATGGATGGACAGAACGATAGTCATGTTGGCTTAACTGGCTTTTCCTTAACATTAGCACAACAGTGCTGAGGTTATAACAGTGTTTCTGTGTGCCCTGCAGGAGGTACTGGTGTGGCTGACGGCCCTGCAGAAGGAGATGGGAGGGGAGGTGTCTGATGAGAAGATGAGGGATTACATCTGGAACACACTCAAGTCTGGCAGGGTAAGAGTGCGTCTGGCTTCACTATTACGACGCATCTTACCAAGAAGTCTCTAGTTCTCCAGGATTCTGGGAATCAGGAACGGGGATTCTGAAGAACACAGGAGATGTGGGGGTAGTTTTCAACCCTACTCCTCACACCCTCTCTCTCTGCCATAGGTAGTGCCAGGCTACGGGCATGCTGTCCTGAGGAAGACTGACCCCAGGTACCAATGCCAGCAGGAGTTTGCCTTTAAGCACCTGCCCAATGACCCCATGTTCAAGCTGGTGCACCAGCTCTACAAGATCGTGCCCCCAGTGCTGCTAGAGCAGGGTAAGGCCAAGAACCCCTGGCCCAACGTAGATGCCCACAGTGGAGTGCTGCTGCAGGTAAGCAATATTCTTTATTCAGGCATTCTGCTCAACAATGTCCTATTGTAATGTTACGTATTGCAATGTAATGCAGATCCATTCTGAAACTTCGATGGAAGTTGAATTTGAAAGTGCATTCTAAATGTATTTTGACTAGTCAGCATTACAATTATACTTCAATTATAAGCATCACAAAACACAGCACCTGTGTTTTTTAGTTTAGTCTTTTAATCATTCCATTTTTGTTGACCCTCTGTAACAAAACATATTTGACCTCTCCCTGGCCATCCCCCTGACCTCTATCCACTACAGTATTATGGGATGACAGAGATGAACTACTACACTGTGTTGTTCGGCGTGTCCCGAGCCCTGGGAGTGCTGGCCCAGCTGATCTGGAGCCGAGCCCTGGGCTTCCCCCTGGAACGCCCCAAGTCCATGAGCACGGACGGACTCATGACCCTGGTGGGGGCCAACAAGTCAGGCTGAAGGGGGAGAGAAGGGAGGAAATAACAACTAAAAGCTGACCTTGCCCCCATCCCCATGAAAGAGATTCAAAGAGACAGTACACTTTTTTAATTTATTATTATTATTATTATTATTATTAATCAAAAATCCCCAAAAAGGGTGTTTGATATTTACATTGTTTGGTGTGAGACTGTTAGGTATTCATAGATATCCTATATTATATATCCCCGCTATGCCTCCACATTTGGAAGATGGAGAGATGCGAAACACATACTCATACACTGAGTGTAAAAAAACAAGAACTCCTTCTTAATATTAAGTTGCCCCCCTTTGCCCTCAGAACTGCCTCAATTTGTCAGGGCATGGACTCTCCAAGGTGTCGAAAGCGTTCCACAGGGATGCTGACTCCAATGCTTCCCACAGTTGTGTCAAGTTGCCTGGATGTCCTTTTGGTTGTGGACCATTCTTGATACACACAGGAAACTGTTGAGGGAGAAAAATCCAGCAGTGTTGCAGTTCTTGACACACTCAAACCAGTGCACCCGGTACCTACTACCATACCCCGTTCAAAGGCAACATCAGATTTCCCCATGTGCCTGGGAGGACAGGGCCACCAACAGATTGAAGATGTGAAGGGGCATAAAAAGTAGCATGAAATCCAAACTCTTATACTGTTTTACTATTGTTTCAATTAGAGCATATCCGTTTGGTTTCCAGGCTACGTAAACATATAATTATGTGGGGAGTTACAGACAAATGCCAAATGGTCCTCAATTGAGATTTTAAATTGTGGTAGTTTGACATCAAGATTAACCCCTTCAAAAAGCAAGCACAATTAATAAGGAAGCAAGTTATTTTTAATTTCGGTCACATTCTGCTGGTATTAGTTGCTGAATCTTTGATTGTCTGGAAAGCCTGGCCTAATCTAAAACAGGGAAACGTATATATTTTTTTTGCCTGAAACCCTCACCCCATTTATCTATACATTTCCCCCAATGTCACTCTAACCATTCTGATTTCACTCCCAAGAACACTCCAGTAAAGAAAAAAGTCCTTCTCTGTAAAAGTATCTAACTTCCACGGAAGATGTTCAATTTCGCTGAAGAAGGATGCAAATCAGGAAAGAAAGGGTGCTGCCCCCTTTATTTAAAATTAATATATATATATAGATTTCATTCATTTGTCTGGCTTGATTCCCTGACTTAAATGGATTTAACCTTGAACACATCTCTGAACAAAATAACCTTTTGTTTTTCAATCGTGTCTTACATTATTTCCTTTCAATTTCTGTCTGGGCACCTTTTGTAATGTGGGATTTGTGTGGATAGGATGTATATGATAGAGCTCTGAATTGAAGCCTGGAGTACCCAAAGGCCTGATTTAATAATAGCATAGACTTGTCATCTTTGAATGATTGTGAGGACAAGGTCTTCTGATTTTAGTATGCACATGAATGCAAGCTTGGGCATAAGTGTGCAGTCAGGCTATGTATCTGTTGAGGTCCTGTCTTAATTTTGTTTATAAACTGGGTGGTTCAAGCTATGAATGCTGATTTGGCTGACAGCCGTGGCATATCACGCGTATGACAAAACATTTGATTTTACTGCTATTATTACATTGGTAACCAGTTTTAATAGTAATAAGGCACCTTGGTGGTTTGTTGTATAGGCATTGTGTTGCGCCTAAGAACAGCCCTTAGCCGTAGTATAATGGTCATATAGCATACACTATACTTAAGCAATAAGGCCTGAGGGGTTATGTTACTAATGCCCCAGAAAAGCGCTTCAGTGATCGAGCTGCTGCTACTTCAAAATGAGCACTTGTTGGTTTAGAATCCTTAGTTCTTAGCAATAGTAAAACCTCTGTTAGATTTGTCATTTTTTGGGTGTTGAATGATAATCCTCTAATGTATAAAGATAATAATTTGTGGTTTTAATGTATACTTTGTATATAGTTATGTATAGCTTGACTGAATGAGCGATTTTCAAAAAGTATTGCTCAGTCATACAGCTGTGTGATTCCAACCTTGCTCATTACATCTTTCTGTTTTGCGTGTCGTTTTGAAAGTTATTCTTGTAAATAAATCTATTGCCTGTGTTATGTGGGCTTTTTCTGCTGTTTAGGGGGTGTTTGCTTTGACTGTTTTCAAGCTTGCTCTCAGGCAGCAGATAAAGATTTCAGGCACATAGCAGCTTTTCCTGTGCTTATGTTTATCAACACAACATACTATATAGCAGCTGTTGCACTTCTACCACTGCTTTCTGGAACGACTCATTCAATGTCTGTCAGACTTCACTGACGTCAGTCCCCTCAGATTTCTACGCCTTGCTATTCTCTCTTGGCTTGATGTTTTTCTGTGTTCATTCTTCTTGGTTTCTCTTGTGGAGCGTGGTTATTTCTGATCATAGAGGGTCTAAAGAACTTGTGGAACCAGGGGAAGACGGGATGGGTCAAATGGGTGAAAGGCACTTAGAACAAATGGGAAACCAATAAATGTTTTTATTAACACTTGGTGTCATGTTCATGTTTACTCATGGTGTGAAAAGAGGTTAAGCTGTCAAGGTTATTTCAATAACAAGTGGAAAACTGCAAAGTCGCTGGTAGTCTAGTCCTGGCAGATTGTCCTCCTGTCTCAATGTCGTGGATGAACTGTACATAACTCATAACTGTCCATATTTGGACTGGCATTTCCAGGTTTTGAAATTAAGGAATGAGAATACCCTTGTGCATGATAAAAATACACAACCAGCCAGCTTACCTTATGTCAAATAAGCCCAGCAGTCTCACCTCTGGCTCTCTTGTTTCTGGCTCTGGAGAACTGCAGTCATGAGACCTGACCGGGGATAATGTTACACACTGAAACAACCACTCAGCTGCTGTTGCATGTGCCCCCACTGCACCAGGCCTTGTCTTTCTGTATACATGGATAGACAGCTGAATCACAAGGAAGTGGGGCTTTGTTTAGTGAACTTTAGTTAATGTCCAACAATCAGTTTAAGTACAGTATTACCCAACGTGGTAGTCTTTACGTTTACTTTGTGATTTCATTTGTATAGGTATGGTGGTGTTTTGGTTAGATGTGTGTAATAACTGGCAGATGGTTAAAGAACCCATCTCTCTGTGCTGTTATTAATAACTGGCCCAGATACCACCACCCTACTCTGGTTTCCCTTTGAAAAGGCAGCATCCACACATAGCGGAACCCCCACCACCACCACTCACACTGATTCACACTTCACCTGTTGCATTCGGAACGTGACAAAATGTGATTAGATTTTTTCCCCCTCTTCAGCTTCTGTGCTTGACACTGCGAAGGAAACGACTCGATAAGGAGTTATGGCAATATGTATTTGGACTACATTGTATGGATGCACATTTCCAATATTCCATTGCATTGATAAGTGTGATTTTGTAGTGAGCAGTGACCAGCCAGAATGTAACAGTTTGCTGAAATTCTAATTGCAAAAAAAAAGTAGAGCACAAGTAGTGTTTGTTCTCCAACTGATACCATGGTTACAGAAGTGTAAATGAACACACTAAAACCAATTTGATCAGCACGCGAAGCTCATACACTGCGTCTCAACACCCGTTTGTCCATTATTGCTCACTTTAGATCTAATTGTCAGAATAAGTAAAAGGTAGGCCTAATTAGGAATACAGTAACATGATTCACAATTCCACCTCCATCTTTATTTACAATGCACACAAATACAATTGCCCTATATCAACACCCGACGGAAAATGAAAAGCAATGAATACAGCGGTTCTTAGGAAGGCTAGAGGTGCAATACTGTTACATCAAACTGGATGGCCACTAGCAACTTATTGGTTGCTTTTGAACATAAAACAAAATACAAAAAGGAAGTTGCTTTGAAGTATTGCGACAGTGGTTATGAGTCTTGCTTGAGAACAAATGAATAGTCTTGAATCTAAAAGACACACTTAAAATAGCTTCCCATGTTAACCTTTCATGACCTAGAGTAAATTCCACCATCATAGCAAAATGGCAAATACATACCAGTACATTACACATGATCTGTTAGACTTTGCTGAGTCCTTTATTACACAATAAAATATGTGCATGTTTTCCCATTACAACATAGGCAACCCCAACAAATACAATTCAAAAGAAAACATCCTACACAAGTAGCCATATCTTTCATGCATAAATACTGCAATAAAATGACAGGCTAGGTAGCCTGTCTTGACACACAGCCATCTTGACACGCTTTATAGAATTTTCACAGCATATCGACAAAGCTCCTTTTCTCCATATTTACATACAAGCTCAACATTTAAAAGGTGCAGACTACATTTAAAACCTTTTTTCTCTCCAAGACAAATAAAGCACATGAACAACATTCTCTCTGCACACACAAAAGTGAAGGAAAGCTATTTTATATATCTCAACAGTACCAGTCAAAAGTTGACACACCTACTCATTCCAGGGTTTTTCTTAATTTATTTATATTATTCTACATTATAGAATAATAGACTTCAACACTATGAAATAACACATGGAATCATGTAGTAATCAGTGTTAAACTAATCAAAATATTTTATTTGAGTTTCTTCAAAGTAGCCACCCTTTGCATTGATGACAGCTTTGCACACTTTGCATTCTCTCAACCAACTTCATGAGGTAGTCATCTGGAATGCATTTCAATTAACAGGTGTGCCTTGTTAAGTTAATTTGTGGAATTTCTTTCCTTTTTCATGCATTTGAGCCAATCAGTTGTTGTGACAAGGTAGGGGAGGTATACAAAAGATAGCCCTATTTGGTAAAATACCAAGTCCATGTTATGGCAAGAACAGCTCAAATAAGCAAAGAGAAACGACAGTCCATCATTACTTTAAGACATGAAGGTCAGTCAATCTGGAAAATTTAAAGTTTCTTCAAGTGCAGTTGTAAAACCCATCAAGCGCTATGATGAAACTGGCTCTCATGAGGACTGCCACAGGAAACAGACATCAACAACAACTGTTCAGAAGAGACTGCATGAATCAGGCCTAAATGGTTGGATTTCTGCAAAGAAACCACTAACAGGACACCAATAATAAGAAGAGAGACTTGCTTGGGCTAAAAAGCATGCGCATTGGACATTAGACTGAAGGAGATCTGTACCAAATGTGAGAGTTTTGGTTCCAGCCGCTGTGTCTGAGACGCAGAGTAGATGAATGGATGATCTCTGCATGTGTGGTTCCCACCGTGAAGCATGGAGAAGATGTGATGATTATTTGCTGGTGCCACTGTTCGTGATTTATTTAGCATCCAAAGCACACTTAACCATTATGGCTACCACAGCATTCTGCAGCGATACGCCATCACCTCTGGTTTGCTCTTAGTGGGACGATCATTTGTTTTTCAACAGGACAATGACCCAACACACCTGCAGGCTGTGTCAGGGCTATTTGACCAAGAAGGAGAATGATAGTGCTGCATCTGATGACCTGGCCTCCACAATCAACCGACCTCAACCCAATTGAGATGGTTTGGGATTAGTTGGAAAGCAGAGTGAAGGAGAAGGAGCCAAGAAGTGCTAACCATATGTAGGAACTCCTTCAAAACTGTTTAAAAAGCATTACAGGTGAAGCTGGTTGAGAGAATGCTAAGAGTGTGCAAAGCTGCCATCAAGACAGTGTGGTGGCTACTTTGATGAATCTCAAATATATAATATATTTATAATATATTTGGATTTGTTTAACACTTTTGGTTACTACATGATTCCATATGTTTTATTTCATAATTGTGATGTCTTTCCTATTTGTAAAAATAAAGAAAAACTTGCAAATGAGTAGGTGTGTCCAAACTTTTGACGGGTACTGTGTGTTGATATATGTGTGTACACACACACACACGCACACACGCACACACGCACACACACACAGTTGAAGTCGGAAGTTTACATACACTGAGGTTGCAGTCGTTAACTCGTTTTGCAACCACTCCACAAATTTCTTGTTAACAAACTATAGTTTTGGCAAGTCAGTTAGAACATCTACTTTGATAAATCAAAAATAGAACTGTTTGTCCATAATGACCATCGTTATGTTTAGAGGAAAAGGGGGGAGGCTTGCAAGCCAAAGAACACCATCCCAACCGTGAAACACAGGGGTGGCAGCATCATGTTGTGGGGATGCTTTGTTGCAGGAGGGACTGGTGCACTTCACAAAATGGATGGCTTCATGAGGAAGCTAAATTATGTGGACATATTGAAGTAACGTCTCAAAGACATCAGTTAAAGCTTGCTCGCAAATGGGTCTTCCAAATGGACAATGACCCCCAAGCACAATTCCAAAGTTGTGGCAAAATGGCTTAAGGACAACAAAGTCAAGGTATTGGAGTGGCCATCACAAAGTCCTGACCTTAATCCTATAGAACATTTGTGGGCAGAACTGATAAAGCGTGTGCAAGCAAGGAGACCTTCAAACCTGACTCAGTTACACCAGCTATGTCAGGAGGAATGGGCCAAAATTCACCCAACTTATTGTGGGAGCTTGTGGAAACGTTTGACCCACGTTAAACAATTTAAATGGCAATGCTACCAAATACTAATTGAGTGTGTGTAAACTTCTGACCCACTGGGAATGTAATGAAAGAAATAAAAGCTGAAATAAATCATTCCATTAGTACATACTATTATTTTGACATTTCACATTCTTAAAATAAAGTGGTGATAACTGACCTAAGACAAGGAATTTTTACTAGGATTAAATGTCAGGAATTGTGAAAAACTGAGTTTAAATATATTTGGCTACGGTATGTAAAACTTCTGACTTCAACTGTAATATATATATATATATATACACACTCACACACACAAATACATATTAATTACACACACATTACCGTTCAAAAGTTTGGGGTCACTTAGAAATGTCCCTGTTTTTGAAAGGAAAACACTTTTGTCCATTAAAATAAACATCAAATTGATCAGAAATACGGTGTAGACATCGTTAATGTTGTAAATGACTATTGCAGCTGGAAACGGCAGATTTTTTTATGGAATATCTATGGAGGCCCATTATCAGCAACCATCAGAACACACTTTTGCAAATATGTTAGCACAGCTGAAAACTGTCGTCCTGATTAAATAAGCAATAATAATGGCCTTCTTTAGACTAGTTGAGAAATTGTCAAGAAACTGAAGATCTCGTACAACGGTGTGTACTACTCCCTTCACAGAACAGCGAAAACTGTCTCTAACCAGAATAGAAAGAGGGGTGGGAGGCCCCGGTGCACAACTGAGCAAGAGGGCAAGTACATTAGTTTCTAGTTTGAGAAACAGAAACAAGTCCTCAACTGGCAGCTTCTTTAAATAGTATCGCAAAACACCAGTCTCAACTTCAACAGTGAAGAGGCAACTCCAGGATGCTGGCCTTTTAGGCAGAGTTCCTCTGTCCAGTGTCTGTGTTCTTTTGCCCATCTTAATATTTTCTTTTTATTGGCCAGTTTGAGATTTGGCTTTTTCTTTGCAACTCTGCCTAGATGTCCAGCTACAATAGTCAGTTACAACATTAACAATGTCTACACTATATTTCTGATCAATTTGATGCTATTTCGAATGGACAAAAAGGAAAGTACATTTCTATGTGACCACAATACAGTCGTGGTCAAAAGTTTTGAAAATGACACAAATATTAATTTCCACAGTTTGCTGCTTCAGTGTCTTAAGACATTTTTGTCAGATGTTACTATGGAATACTGAAGTAAATGACAAGCAATTCATAAGTGTCAACGGCTTATTGACAATTACATGAAGTTGATGCAAAGAGTCAATATTTGCACCCTTCTTTTTCAAGACAAGCAAGCCGCTCTGGCATGCTGTCAATTAACTTCTGGGCCACATCCTGACTGATGGCAGCCCATTCTTGTATAGTCAATGTTTGGAGTTTGTCAGAATTTGTGGGGTTTTGTTTGTCCACCCGCCTCTTGAGGATTGACCACAAATTGTCAATGGGATTAAAGGTCTGGGGAGTTTCCTGGCCATGGACCCAAAATATCGATTGTTTTGTTCCCCGAGCCATTTCGTAATCACTTTTGCCTTATGGCAAGGTGCTCCATCATGCTGGAAAAGGCCTTGTTCATCACCAAACTGTTCCTGGATGGTTGGGAGAAATTGCTCTCTGAGGATGTGTTGGTACCATTCTTTAGTCATGGCTGTGTTCTTAGGCAAAATTGTGAGTGAGCCCACGCCCTTGGCTGAGAAGCAACCCCACATATGAATGGTCTCAGGATGCTTTACTTTTGACATGACACAGGACCGATGGCAGCGCTCACCTTGTTTTATCTGGCCTTGCTTTTTTCCCGGATGCCCCAAACAATCGGAAAGGGGATTCATCAGAGAAAATGGCTTTACCCCAGTCCTCAGCAGTCCAATCCCTGTACCTTTTGCAGAATATCAGTCTGTCCCTGATGTTTTTCCTGGAGAGAAGTGGCTTCTTTGCTGCCCTTCTTGACACCAAGCCATCCTCAAAGTCTTTGCCTCACTGTGTGTGCAGATGCACTCACACCTGCCATTCGTGAGCAAGCTCAGTACTGGTGGTGCCCCGATCCTGCAGCTGAATCAACTTTAGGAGACGGTTCTGGCGCTTGCTGGACTTTCTTGGGCACCCTGAAGCCTTCTTCACAACAATTGAACCGCTCTCCTTGAAGTTCTTGATGATCCGATAAATGGTTGATTAGGGTGCAATCTTACTGGCAACAATATCCTTGCTTGTGAAGCCCTTTTTGTGCAAAGCAATGATGACGGCACGTGTTTCCTTGCAGGTAACCATGATTGACAGAGGAAGAACAATGATTCCAAGCACCATCCTCCTTTTGAAGCTTCCAGTCTGTTATTCAAACTCAATCAGCATGACAGAGTGATCTCCAGCCTTGTCCTCATCAACACTCACACCTGTCTTAACGAGAGAATCACTGACATGATGTCAGCTGGTCATTTTGTGGCAGGGCTGAAATGCAGTGGAAATGTTTTTGGGGTTTCAGTTAATTTGCAAGTAATTGCAATTAATCTGATCATAACATTCTAGAGTATATGCAAATTGCCATCATACAAACTGAGGCAGCAGACTTTGAAACAGACATTCTCAAAACTTTTGGCCACGACTGTACACACACACAATTATAACATATTAGGAACACCTTCCTAATATTGAGTTGCACCCCCCAACCCCCCCTTTGCCCTCAGAACAGACTCAATTTGTCAGGGCATGGACTCTACAAGATGTTAAAAGCGTTCCACAGGGATGCTGGCCCATGTTGACTCCGATGCTTCCCACAGTTGTGTCAAGTTGGCTGGATGTCCTTGGGTTGGTGGACCATTCTCGATACACACGGAAACTTGTGTGAAAAACCCAGCAGTGTTGCAGTTCTTGACACCAACTGGTGTACCTACTACCATACCCCGTTCAAAGGCACTTCACTTTTTTGTCTTGCCCATTCACCCTCTGAATGACACACATACACAATCCATGTCTCAATTGTCTCAAGGCTTAAAAATCCTTCTTTAATCTGTCTCCTCCCCTTCATCTACACTGATTGAAGTAAATTTAACAGGTTCCATCAATAAGGGATCATAGACTGACCAGGTGAAAACTCTCATGGAAAGAGTAGGTGTTCCTAATGTTTTGTATACTCAGTGTATATTTATAATCAATAACTTCAAAACAAATACATTTTAAATAAGCACTTCTTGGTATAAGCAATACTGTACATTTAAAATATATTTCTAAGATAAATTAATTTGACATGAATGTACGACTTTAATGTGGCAGGTAAGTGGAGTGCACCTGCATCCATTCTTCCAACAATCTGAAGCATCAACAGACATACTGTATGACAGACTCAAAATGGTCCATGTCATCGGTTGACTCAATATTGTGTCCTGTTCACTCACGCTTACACAGCAATACATTAAATCTGTTGCAATATGTTTTGTTTTTTGTTTTACAACTAGATTTGGAAGAAGGATTCTTCTATTTAAATTGTGCACAAGCACCAATGCAACATTGAAGAGTAACCCTTGTGAGGAGGTAGATGGCAGATTTTTACAAGACATGATCCAGGCTAAGATATGGGACTTTCAACTAGTTGTGAAGGGTGTTTCGCTGGGCTGATGCCCACACTGATTGCTTGGTCCTTACTCTGTGATGTGAGGTTGCACGAAGTGGCCTCTTAGCCTGGTCCCAGATGGTCCAAGATCTCAGAAGTGCTGTCTCACGCCAGTGTGACCCTAGGAGTTGGCAAGACGGCACAAACAGTTCTGGGACCAGGCTAATGGCACCTGGGTGGCAATGGAGGTGGTTGGTGGTGTAGTGTCATGCAGGTCCAGCTAGGTGATACAGGGGACAGCCAGGGTGAAGGTGCAGGCTGTTTTGGGTCAAGGGCACACAATGGCAGATGGACCTCACGTTTGGTGTACCTCATGGAACATTAACTCCCGTGGGACGCGAGTCTGTGGGCCGTAGAGCGTTCCGGCCCGGCGCTCAAAGGCAGACACATTCTTCTTTACCACCTCGTCAAAAAACACAGTTGCTAACTGAGAGTGGAGCAAGGAGCGGAACTCAAACGAGATCTGTGTGGCAGGAAGGAAGGAGAGGGTAGAATGTCAGTCGGAGAAGACATACAAAAGAGAAAGAGGATAAGCAAAGGATAAGCTCTGTTAACGGATATAACTTAGACTATTCACATGCACAAGGTCTATGCACAAATAGAGAGCAAGATTAGAAGAAACTGAGAGGTTGGCAGCATGAGATAAACAAAAGGGCTGCAAGCTGGGGCTGTCATATTCACCGAAACGTCCACAGTGCAGGTGCGGGGATAACCAGGGATTCCAGGACTGAAGCGCCATATCGTCTCCAGGTGGTTAAAAAGTGTTCCATCTGTGCACACCGCCTAAAAATTGTAATCCAATAAGAAAGGGTTACTTAGAGTAATCTATCACCAAACCAACAATGATCATCACATATCTCATCATAATTCATGAATCCTCAAATAAGCGGGACTAAATGGGATTGCAAAACATCTGGTAACTTTCTCAAGAATCCCAGGTTTTCAAGAAATCCTAGTTGGAAGATTCCTGAAACCAGGAGGGAATAAGCAGGAAATCTGGAAGTTACTGGGATTTTTAAACCATAATTAAACAGGAGGGACTTACTTTGACCATGTGGGGTCGCACCACGCTGATCATGGATGTGTATCGCTCTACGATGGGTGGGAATCCCACCTCTAGCTGAGCTTTGGAGTGGCCTGCCCTCTTCATGATGGTCTGGGACTTCTTACACCAGGGGACAAAGAGTTTGTAGTCATCCACGTTGGCTACCACATCATACATCTCCAGCATAGAGTACCTGAAGCAGAATAGCAAAAGGAGTTTGAAAACAACATTACATCCCTTCCACTTCGTGTTTCAAATAGGCTAAGCCCTATTTTTTCCTTTAATATGAAATCTATCTATGCATTCAAGCTCTCATTCAAGCTTGTAACGGCAGGGTAGCCTAGTGGTTAGAGCGTTAGACTAGTAACCGGAAGGTTACAAGTTCAAATCCCTGAGCTGACAAGGTACAAATCTGTTGTTCTGCCCCTGGACAGGCCGTTAACCCACTAGGCCGTCATTGAAAATAAGAATTTGTTCTTAACTGACTTGCCTAGTTAAATAAAGGTAAAATACATTTTAAAAACGACATACAGAAATAGCAAGTCCTACAATATATTCTATTTCATGTATGGTAGCATCTTTACCCCAGTATCCTCCGCTCGGAGTACTCCTTTCTCTTATTTGTAAACCCCATGAAGTTTCTGCTGTGGGGAACTGATGTCATTGTGTCCCAATTCTGCTGATGGCAAAGCACTCTGGGAGTCCTAGTCATTACAATACCACATGATGACAAGTGTCTGATAGGGAAGGGAGAGAAAGGATCATGTTAAAAATACTGGAGTGTAACATCTCTAACAAACACACTTTTCCAGACGGGCTTCCTGCCTTTAGAGTCAGGGCAGAAATAATATATTGCCTGCAGGGGGAAAAGGTTGCCAGTAGTGTCCTAACCTTCAATGTCTAGGACAAGCTACTATATTCTGAGTAAACACATGAATGGAACTATGTGTAATGCGACCCACTCAGTCAGGTTACGTGAGGTGGTTTGCAGAGCTGGCATGTTTTGCTATTGGGGTCTGAATGTGCTCACTACAAATAACTGTGTGACAGTCATAACATTTTTAATTACAGTCAGACAAAATTACAGAGCGCACTACTGACAAAGTGAAACCAACACGAAGAAAGCCACAATATGCATATACAACAATGGTGACATTGATAGGATTGAAAATTGAACTTTTTAGGCCTTAATGCCAATTTGATGATTAATAGGAAGAACACAAGTTACTAATTGTTTATATTCTCTGAAAAAAACAATGTTCTTCAGTGTGGACCTATTTGAACCAGATGTGTGGGTGCTTTGCTGGAACAAAAACCCGCACCAAAGGGGATTCAAAGATCTGTGCATGCGCATTGTGCATCACTGATTGGTTAATTGTGTCACATGAAGTTATCAATTTATTAATCTCACCTGATAGTCTGTCTCATATGTTCTCTTGACCCCGCGGTGTGACATGGTGAACGCCCAGAGCCTACAGCAATCTCCAAAAACTCACTGAATGTCCGCACACCCATCGGCATTCGCCGGGCAGTTGCTGCCATTGTATTTTGGGTTACTTTATCAGAACCTCAAGTAGAATAACGGTTCACGGAAACCGGATCTGTAGGTTTATGTTAAACACCGACTTTAGCCAATTTCGGATTGGCTATTTGAAGCCTTTCCCAGTCCTATTTCAAGGCATCCATCAACGTCAGACACCGTGTAGATAAGCTTCAGTTCACTTATCCAAGTAGACGCAACCAAAAAGGCCGCGTTTACATAAATCGTTTATTTATTCCAAGCTCGATGTCCTGGGACGCTGAAGGTACATAAAATGCGCGTTCAAGTTTTTCCCCATACGGCGAAAACTCTTTATATCGACCGTATCTGTTTAGTAAAGTAAACACCGGTATTGGTCAGGCTCATGGCCAGGGACACACTGTTCTAAAACAGAGCAACTGTCCTATCAGTGCATTGCTGCCACCAACTGTGTCGGAGGTATAACAATCCCAACCGCCCTGCTCCCAAAGAACATTACTGGGAGTAAGCAATGATTTCTTATATAATAAACGAGTACCATTTTAAAATGGTGAGATTATTTTGAAATGCATTTAGTATATAATTGTAATTCTCCTCAAACATTGCCAGGCTTTCACATTGTCTGGGAGGG
The DNA here is from genome assembly GCF_023373465.1 of Oncorhynchus keta. NCBI lineage: Eukaryota > Metazoa > Chordata > Actinopteri > Salmoniformes > Salmonidae > Oncorhynchus > Oncorhynchus keta. The sequence continues at coordinate 20,609,564 of NC_068448.1, forward strand.
CAAAACGGGGGGCGTGGAACTGCGCATGTGCGTGATAGCAGAAATAACTAACAAACAAACATCAAGCAGAGACGGACAGCAAACACAGATCACGAACTTTCGTATTAATAACTAACTATCTAAATGAGTTAATCGTTTAATATACCTTGCAGTTCCACTCTAATGAAGGAGCTCCGTCCTGGCTGACTTTGGGAGATGGGAGTACACAATATTACAGACCAGGTGATCTAGCAAGTAGTTAGCATGCTAACTAGCTAACGTTAGATGAAAAGCCTGGCTATTTGGCTGGCTAGTTAGCTAATCAAATGTTTTGATAGCATTTTCCTGAAAGTTGACCAGTTCCATAACGTTACTGATGCAAGTAAATGCAAGCAATGTGTCGTAGGATTGTTAGCTAAACCTTGGCGCGGCCTGATGCAGTCTGCCAACGGTTCACTTAGCTAACGTTAACTAGCTGCGATTCCTTGCTAACCACACAGTCTGACGTTCTCTTGTGCTTATCTCCAGCTTCCACTGGTCCAAGCAGTTTTTAATCGAAATGCCGATGAAATTCAACTACTATTGCACAACAAGAAAGAGGACGTCAATGCACTGGTATGTTTGTGGTGCCACAGCACTGGCTCTGGTTTATTGTGTGTTGATATTGTAACGTTAGCTAGCTACTGTATCTCAACATTTCTCGTTATTGCAAGTAGAGGGGTGCCAGGTGGATCCTTTTCCCAATTCAAGTTATTAGGTTATTCTTTAGTATTTCCCTAAAACCTCATTTATATATCTACAAACAGTAGAATGTCAACAGAAGGCCTAAAGGCTTTTTTTAGGTAAGTCCGTTAAGAGCACATTCTTAGTTTCAATGAGAGCCTAGTGGGCTAATACATTTCAGGGGCAGAACGACAGATTGTTACCTTGTCAGCTCGGGATTCGATCTTGCAACCTTTAGGTTACTAGTCCAACGCTCTAACCACTAGGCTACCTGCCTGCCCAGTATCTCATCAATATACTTATTTGTGGCTGCCAGTGTGAGATGGATTTTGCGTCTTAATGTAGATGGTTCATTTGTCTTAACTTTTCCCACAGGACCAAGAGCGCCGTACAGCACTACATGCTGCTGCCTGTTTGGGGGATGTTCATATAATGGACCTCCTCATCAATGCAGGTGATTGTGACCAAAATTGACCAACCATTGTTAACTAAACAGAACTCTCCACGCCTGACCTGCTATATTTGCAATGAAAAGGGTTTTTTGGTCTATGTACAGTTGTAGTAACAATGTGTAGTGTCTGTTCATTAGTCTGACTGAAACTTGAAAGAAATGACTCAACCGTACTTGTCAAGGCCCTCTAATATTGCTCCTTGTTTTGTACACTCTCATAGGTGCAAATGTAAATGCTAAGGACCATGTGTGGTTAACTCCATTGCACAGAGCTGCTGCCTCCCGGAATGAAGTAAGCAGTGTTGATCATGTGAAGACTATAAAGCACTATCAATGTTTGGTACTGTTTGGGTGTTGACAATAAGTGTTTTCTCAAGCCCAGTTTGATTCCTTCTCTCTCCAGAGGGCAGTGGGGCTACTTCTGCGGCAGGGAGCAGAGGCCAATGCACGAGACAAGTTCTGGCAGACTCCACTGCATGTTGCAGCTGCCAATAGAGCCACGCGCTGTGCAGAGGCCCTGCTCCCCCAGCTGAGCAATCTGAACATGGCAGACCGCACTGGCAGAACCGCCTTGCACCATGCTGCTCAGAGCGGATACATGGAGGTGAGGGCTGGAAATACTGTGTGCTTTTGGAACAGGGCTGTTTTTACAAACCATTTCAGAGTGGAACTGTTGATCTAAGATCAGTTCTTTGATGAGGTTTAAAGGCGGTTGGCATCCAATATGTTGCATTACCGCCACCTACTAGACTGGAGTAAAATTCCCTTATACTTTGTTTGAATTTTTTTAAACAAATACTACACTACTCACAAAAAACTCCCACCCTACTCCACTATTTAAATTGATTTAGTCCTACTTCAGGCCAACTACCTGAAAGGATGGGACACCACCACTTAACACACCCTGTAACTCTTCTGATGTCAAATCTCGCACACCCCAATACCTCTCTGCAGCTGCCACCAAAACCTCTATTTTCTGCAGCTTATGTTCCATCCCTGCAGTACAGTTGATAACCATTGCTGTAAATGCCAAAAATCCAATCTTACTGAAACATATATTACTTGTTTTATCCCTCTGTACTGGTTCATATCTACAATTCTTTTTATAAACCTTTATTAGGCAAGTCAGGAACAAATTCTTATTTACATTGACAGCCTAGGAACAGTGGGTTAACTGCCTTGTTCGGGGCAGAATGACAGATTATTACCTTGTCAGCTCAGAGATTCGATCTAGCAACCTTACGATTACTGACCCAAAGCTCTAACCACTAGGCTACCTGCCTCCCCACTACTCACACCACTCCTCTCAGGATCCCTCCCCATTGACCCATCTTCCTCTAATTAATTCACTGCCTCAGCATGTGACAACTTCTGCACTACTCTAACCCTGGAAACATCAACCTACCTCTCTCGCACAGGACCTTTCTGATCCCCAGCCCCATGGGCACTCCTACAATTAACACATACCACGACTTCAGAGGGGTTGGGTTAAATGCAGAAGACACATTTCAGTTGAAGGCCTTCAGTTGTACAACTGACTAGGTTGTGTACAACTGACTAGGTTGTGTACAACTGACTAGGTTGTGTACAACTGACTAGGTTGTGTACAACTGACTAGGTTGTGTACAACTGACTAGGTTGTGTACAACTGACTAGGTTGTGTACAACTGACTAGGTTGTGTACAACTGACTAGGTTGTGTACAACTGACTAGGTTGTGTACAACTGACTAGGTTGTGTACAACTGACTAGGTTGTGTACAACTGACTAGGTTGTGTACAACTGACTAGGTTGTGTACAACTGACTAGGTTGTGTACAACTGACTAGGTTGTGTACAACTGACTAGGTTGTGTACAACTGACTAGGTTGTGTACAATCAGCACAAACCCCTTTGATTGTAGCACTCAACACTGCATCCCACTTATAAAGCAGCTGCTTCATCTTCATGTTATTCTTTATCAAAAGCTACCGCAACACTTTTCCATTTCAAGTAAGCGCGCTCTTCCAACCACCATCCAACTCTAGGATCAGTTCTCCCATCTTGTTCATTATAATTTTGAAGGAAAACCTGGTTATAGATCAGCATGCCTACTCTGAGATGCTTTAGTGAATAATGAAACTCTGTTTATATGTAATTTTTCCTCTTGTCTGTCCTCAGATGGTGAAGTTGCTGCTGAATAAAGGGGCCAACTTGAGTACCAATGATAAGAGAGAGAGACAGCCTATCCACTGGGCAGCGTACTTAGGTGAGTTGGACTCTGCACTGGGAAAACTCTTAACGTGATTTTCTTAGAGTACCGAATTATCAGAATTTAATCAAACTGGCTTGAATGGCAGGTGATAAATATTCAGTGTTTCCCAATTTTAAGTTGGGTGAACATTATGGATGTAGTCCTCACTAGAGGGTGACATTAAAACAGTACTCACACTGCCTCTCCTATGTGACTTATAGGGCATCTGGAGGTGTTGAAGCTGCTAGTGTCTCGGAGTGCAGACAAAGGCTGCAAGGACAAGCAGGGCTACACCCCTCTACATGCTGCCGCTGCCAGCGGACACATTGACATAGTCAAGTACCTACTGAGGCTCGGGGCTGAGGTGAGTGTAGAGGTCCAATTGTATTTATTTTACCAGGTTAGTCCCATTGAGATTAAACATCTCTTTTACAAGAGAAACCTGGCCAATATAGCAGTACACACAGTTTCAAACATTTACAACACAAAGTACTACATTTAAAAAAAAACATCTGACACATTTGAATAGGCACATTGGTTTTGGGAGGAGCGGTTCAGCTAGGGGTCAAACCATTGACTGCCGCCCAATTCATTTTCCACCAAAGATTTTACCCTTGCTTTAAAATGATTATAGGGGGTGAGCTCCTGTAGTTTCAAGTCCTTTTGTCGCTCATTCCAAGTAGAGGAGGCAGGGTACTGGAATGCTTTTTTACCTAGCTCTGTACGGGCCTTAGGCACTGTCAACGAGATACAGATCTGGACAATGCACATACTTGGGAGCTGTCTCAATATGGCCTTATGGGTAAACGGATGCTCAAGATAGCCATAGGAGGTAATATTAATTGAGTTTTAGTTTGACCATTACCAGAAGAGACAGTGGATAATCTTTGAATATAATTAAATTTCTGCATGTATATATGTAAACTTCCGACTTCAACTGTACGCGTATATATATATAAATATATAGTTTGACCATATATATGCATATATGCGTACAGTTGAAGTCGGAAGTTTACATACACCTTAGCCAAATCCATTTAAACTCAGACTTTCACAATTCCTGACATTTAATCCTAGTAAAAAGTTACTGTCTTAGGTCAGTTATCACCACTTTATTTTAAGAATGTGAAATGTCAGAATAATAGTATGTAGTAATAGAATGATTTATTTCAGCTTTTATTTCTTTCATCACATTCTCAGTGGGTCAGAAGTTTACATACACTCAATTTGAATTTGGTAGCATTGCCTTTAAATTGTTTAACGTGGTTCAGACGTTTTGGGTAGCCTTCCACAAGCTTCCCACAATAAGTTGGGGGAATTTTGGCCCATTCCTCCTGACATAGCTGGTGTAACTGAGTCAGGTTTGTAGTCCTCCTTGCTCGCACACACACTTTCAGTTCTGCCCACAAATGTTCTATAGGATTGAGGTCAGGGCTTTGTGATGGCCACTCCAATACCTTGACTTTGTTGTCCTTTGCCACAACTTTGGAATTGTGCTTGGGGGTCATTGTCCATTTGGAAGACCCATTTGCGACCAAGCTTTAACTTCCTGACTGATGTCTTGATGTTGCTTCAATATATCCACATAATTTAGCTTCCTCATGATGCAATCTATTTTGTAAAGTGCACCAGTCCCTCTTGCAGCAAAGCACCCCACAACATGATGCTGCCACCCCCGTGGTTCACAGTTGGGATGTTGTTCTTCAGCTTGCAAGCCTCCCCCTTTTTCCTCCAAACATAACGATGGTATTTATGGCCAAATAGTTCTATTTTTGTTTCACCAAAAAGTACGATCTTTGTCCCCATGTGCAGTTGCAAACCATAGTCTGGCTTTTTTTATGGCAGTGGCTTCTTCCTTGCTTAGCGGCCTTTCAGGTTAAGTCGATATAGGAATCGTTTTACTGTGGATATAGATACTTTTGTACCGGTTTCCTCCAGCATCTTCACAAGGTCCTTTGCTGTTGTTCTGGGATTGAATTGCACTTTTCGCATCAAAGTACATTCATCTCTAGGAGACAGAAGGCGTCTCCTTCCTGAGTGGTATGACGGCTGCGTGGTCCCATGGTGTTTACACTTGCTTACTATAGTTTGTACAAATGAACGTGGTACCTTCAGGCGCTTGGAAATTGCTCCCAAGGATGAACCAGACTTGTGGAGGTCTATAATTTGTTTTCTGAGGTCTTGGCTGATTTCTTTTTATTTTCCCATGATGTCAAGCAAAGAGGCACTGAGTTTGAAGGTAGGCCTTGAAATACATCCATGGGTACACCTCCAATTGACTCAAATGATGGACATGACATAATTTTCTGGAATTTTCCAAGCTATTTAAAGGTACAGTCAACTTCTGACCCACTGGAATTGTGATACAGGGAATTATAAGTGAAATAATCTGTCTGTAAACAATTGTTGGAAACATGACTTGTGTCATGCACAAAGTAGATGTCTTAACTGACTTGCCAAAACTAAAGTTTGTTAACAAGACATTTGTGGAGTGGATGATAAACGGATTTTAATGACTCCAACCTAAGTGTATGTAAACTTCTGCCTTCGTTTGTTTGTTTGTTTGTTGCTTAGCTTGCTCCTTATGTCTTGTGTGATCTTGTACTCTTTCAGCTGGATGAGCCCAATGCCTTTGGGAACACTGCTCTGCATGTGGCCTGCTACACAGGCCAAGAGGCTGTGGCCAATGAGCTGGTGAACCAAGGAGCTAACGTCAACCAGCCCAACAGGAGTGGCTATACCCCACTGCACCTGGCCGCTGTGTCCACCAACGGGGCCCTCTGTCTGGAGCTGCTGGTCAACAATGGGGCCGACGTCAACCAGCAGGTCTGTGCCCTTATTCATAATGTGTCAATGAGTAGGAATACTGATCTTGGATTATGTCCCCACCTGTCCATGTAATCTTATTCATTATGATCTAAAATGAAAAACTGATCCTAGATCAGCAGCTCTACTCTGAGGCTAATGCAATCAGTAGCCTTAGATGTTGTTTAATGGGTGGCGATGGGAGGATTTATCTGTTCTCTGCCAGACTAGTTTGTCATATTTCTCTTCTCCCTTCGCAAGAGTAATGCAGGGAAGAGCCCCCTGCACATGGCAGCCATTCATGGACGCTTCACACGCTCTCAGATCCTCATCCAAAACGGTAACCATGACAACCCCTCTAACTGAATGACATGTTAGGATGCTTTATACAAGTCCTGTCCCACTGGGTCTCTGATTCTATGTTTCTTGTTTGTTGTTAGGTGGAGAGATTGACAGTGTGGATAAATATGGCAATACCCCCCTCCATGTTGCTGCTAAGTACGGCCATGAACTACTGATCAGTACTCTGATGACCAACGGTGCAGATACAGCCAGACAAGGGATTCATGGGATGTTCCCGCTGCACCTGGCTGTGCTCTATGGGTTTTCAGACTGTTGTCGCAAACTACTCTCCTCAGGTTGGTACTTACATATATACACTACCGTTCAAAAGTTTGGGGTCACTTACAAAATGTACTTGTTTTTGAAAGGAAAACACTTTTTTTTGTCCATTTAAAATAACATCAAATTGATCAGAAATACAGTGTAGACATTGTTAATGTTGTAAATGACTATTGTAGCTGGTAATGGCTGATTTAGGAATATCTACATAGGCGTACAGAAGCCATTTTTCAGCAACCATCACTCCTGTGTTCCAATGGCACGTTGTGTCAGCTAATCCAAGTTTATCATTTTAAAGGGTTAGTTGATCATTTGAAAACCCTTTTGTTTCAGAAGAAAGTCTTTGTTTCTGGCCATTTTTAGCCTGTAATCAAACCCACATATGCTGATGCTCCAGATACTCAACTAGTCTAAAGAATGCCAGTTTTATTGCTTCTTTAATCAGAACAACATTTTTCAGCTGTGCTAACAATTGCAAAGGGGTTTTCTAATGATAAATTGGCCTTTTAAAATTATAAACTTGGATTAGCTAACACAACGTGCCATTGGAACACAGGAGTGATGGTTGCTGATAACGGGCCTCTGTACCCTTATGTAGATATTCCATTAAAAAAACTGCAGTTTCCAGCTACAATAGTCATTTACAACATTAACAATGTCTACACTGTATTTCTGATCAATTTGATATTATTCTAAATTGACAAAAAAGTAGATTTTCTTTAAAAAACAAGGACCTTTCTAAGTGACCCCAAACTTTTGAACGGTAGTGTACATTATATCTGTATTTGATGGATCACTCCTGGTTGCCTCTTCCTCTCCCCTCAGGTCAGCTGTACAGTATTGTTTCATCTATGAGTAAGGAGCACATACTATCAGCCGGGTTTGACATAAACACTCCAGACAACTTTGGAAGGACCTGTCTACATGCTGCTGCTTCTGGAGGGTAAGACACAGAATCACACTCCAAAACTGGACCCATTCTGAACTATTGGATAATATACCCAAATGAGTCTGTCATTCTCATCATCTTATTGCTCACTTCTCCGCTGCTGACAGAAACGTTGAATGTCTCAACTTGCTCTTAAGCAGTGGTACTGACTTGAATCAGAGGGACCAATCGGGAAGGTGAGTTTTTGCCACTGATTATTTTCTTTGTCTGTGTTTGTACTCATGCTGGTGTGAGTACGAGATAGTAATGTTATATGGAATAGTCAGTAATTTGAGATCACCTGGGTACTGTAAAAGCTCTTTCTGAACACCTATTGTAAAAAGTACTTTATGAATACATTTGATTGATGTACTGATTATTAGTTGGGCCTTCTCTTGGTCTCTCAGAACTCCGTTGCACTATGCAGCTGCTAATGGGAGGTACCAATGCACTGTGACCCTAGTGAGTGCTGGCGCTGAGGTCAATGAGCCAGACCGTACAGGCTGCACTCCCCTGCACTACTCTGCTGCCTCCCAGGCCTTTTGCAGGTAGGAACTCGCACTCCATTGACAAATACACCAAGAAGCTTTCAGGAAACATAGCTGTGTTGAATTTGTGAGTAAACGTGTTCGTTCTGCACTTCCAGAATGGACCGACATTTCCCTGGGACTCTTCAGAGCGAGGAGGATGGAGATAAGGAGTCCTATTTGTTAGTTTACTGTCTGCAACCATTATTTTGTATCTTCTTTAAATTTGTATAATTTTCTACTGATTTAAAGATCCGCTTAAAGAACTCAAAATATGTTGTTTATTTCATGACCCCTACTTGACTGTGGCTTTTGTCTGTTTTTGTTACTAGTTGCTTGGAGCATCTGTTGGACAACGGTGCAGACCCATCCCTGGTCAACTCTAAAGGTTACAGTGCTGTTCATTATGCTGCTTCCCACGGCAACAAGCAGAACCTGGAACTGGTAAGTCCTTCTGTTTGTGTTCAGTAACTTGTATAGCTCCAGCCATTTAGGTAAATTGTTTTTCATCATGACTTTGCTGTATCTGTGGATAGTATTACATCATGACTCTTGTCCCTTTAGCTCCTGGAAATGTCCTTTAATGCCCTAGGAGACATTGAGAGCAGTATTCCAGTGAGTCCGTTGCATTTAGCTGTAAGTGTGCTTTTCATTCCTAAAATCCTCTCTGTTACTTTGTAGCTTGAGACTGAGTGTGTGTTTTGTATGGAGAAGATGCCATGTTCATATAGAGCAGCCAAAACATGACAGCTTCCTGTCGTATCCCATCTCCTCTCCCCCTCAGGCTGATAATGGCCACTGGCAGGCGCTGAGTGTGCTGACAGAGACTGCTGCCTACGTAGATGTGCAAGATGCCTCGGGCCGCTCTGTGCTCTACTTGGCTTCCCAGAGAGGTTACGCCCGCTGTGTAGAGGTCCTGCTAGCCCAGGGGGCCTCCTGCCTCCTCAACGAGAACAGACACATGTGGACCCCTCTACACGTCGCAGGTACGGTCCCCCCCTCAGAACCAGATGTGGGTTGAAATTAGTTAGTTTATTTGCCATGTGTAATTAATACATGCAAGTATGTGTCCCTGTATATTGTTCAATATTAGCAAGTATGGAATAGCTTAGAAACAAAGCAGTCAGGGTTGAATATGTGATTGAATATTTGTTTCATATCAGCTGCCAACGGCCACACGGAATGTCTCCACATGCTGGTGGAAAGCGGGGAGGAGGCAGACCTTACCAACGTCACAGACACACAGGGACAGTGAGTGGTCTCTCTTTCTTGCTACCTGGCAGGAAACTTTGTTTTTGTAATGTAAACGTGTTGTTATTTACTTTTAATAACTACATATAGATACAGTGTTAGCAATACAGTTTAGGTTGTTCACGGAAGATTTACAGAATCGCACATCCTGTCTGCTAGAATGCATTGTTGTTGACGTTGTAATATAAATGACTGTGCGGGTGTGGTGTTCCCTGTCTTCCTCCTCAGGACCCCTCTGATGCTGGCCGTGCTAGGTGGCCATACAGACTGTGTCCACCTGCTGTTGGAGAAGGGGGCCTGGCCTGACGCCAAGGACAAGGGGGGCAGCACAGCCTTGCACAGAGGGGTGAGCTACACGCCAAGAGGCTTTTCACATTACTCAGCTGAGAAAAAGGTCAAATTCTTCAGCTACACCTAGCCTGTCTGGTTGTTGTGCGGTACAGAGGAACACTGCAACATTAGTTTTAAATAATTATTAAAACACTGTAAAAGTTAGAAATATAGCTGTGTAACTCTTTGTAACCTGTCCCATAGGCGGTGGTGGGCCGTGAGGACTGTGTGACAGCCCTGCTGGATCACGAGGCATCTGCCCTGTGTCGGGACGGCCAGGGTCGTACCCCCCTGCATTACGCTGCCTCCCACCGCTACACTGACATCCTGGCCAGTCTGCTGCGTGCCGCCACGCGCTCCGATCCTCTGGACTCCCTATTGGACCACGAAGAGTACACGCCGTCACACTGGGCCGCCTACCAAGGTCTGCGTGGTTATTGGTTACATCCCAAAACACCCTCTTTCAAGAAGGGTGTATATTACATGTATAAATGAAATTTGGGGGGAAAACAGTTTGTTTTGTAGTGTCTTTGTAATTCAAATGAACACTTTTTTTCCTCCTATCAGGGCATGAAGGCTGTTTGGAGGTTTTACTTGAACACAAAACATGTAATAGCCAGGAGGGAAACCGCTTTACCCCATTGCACTGTGCTCTGTGAGTATACTCTAATCAATGTTTTAAACATGATAATACATTATTACGACAATGTGTTTGGGAAAGGATCAGTAATGATGGGTTCTATAAACGGGTTGGTTGTTTAGCAACAAAACTTGACGGTTGCTAAACTACAGGGTTGGCTTAGACTGTTGACAACGTGAACTATATTTAGTCTCCAAATGTTTATTGAAAACATAAATACATTTGCACAATGAGCACTTGTCTCAAATACATCGTTACAATTGTTGCTTAGCTAGCTAGCTAATTTTAGCCATATTAGCATAGACATCAGTCAAAACACCTCAAAACAAGACATGGTATCAATAATGATGAAACGAGCCCCCAATCATTCCCCACAGGGCAGCTTCTTGTCATTGTTGCTAGCTATCTGACCTTTCAGAATCGTAACAACGAACGCCTTCCGGCCAAATCGACGTGCGCATCTTTTTTGTGACGTTATCAGTCAACCCGACTATGTGGTGATCTTTTGACGTTGTGTGATGCTGCAGAATGAATGGCCGTAGTGGAGCTGCAGAGATGCTGTTGGAATCTGCTGGTGTACAGATGGTTAACACCAGGGACACTAAAGGAAGGTAAGTCAATTGAGGGCAAGGTGTCATTACCTTACTAGATGTTTACTTGGGTATCTCCTGTTTCATTGGTATGTCTTCTGAGCTGTACCTCTGCGCTCAGTGTGGACTCCAGATTTGATCTCCTGTTTCATTGTCATGCGAGACTGAGCTCACCAAGGTCAGGCTGCCTCTCTTTGCCTGTAGGACCCCGCTTCATGCCGCAGCGTGCGCTGAGGACGTGTCGGGGCTGCAGCTGGTCCTACGCCACGGCGCTGAGATCAACGCCGTGGACCACACCGGACGCTCTGCTCTCATGGTTGCTGCTGACAACGGACAGAGTGGCACCGTGGGTAAGTCTACGGAACACATTTTCGTTGATGTTTTGATAAAGGATAGAGTTTAGCAGATTCTCTCTCATCAGTCTCTGAAGAAGAATGAACTACCACTTGATTGGAGTGAATTCATTATGTGTTGGGTAGATCTGTAAAGAGGAATCCTGTTTAATTTATCTCTTGATTCTCCCCTGGTGTCCCCAGCCATCCTCCTGCAACGGGCCAAGGCTGACCTGACACTGCTGGACGACAATGGAAACACTGCCCTGCATCTGGCCTGCAGCAAGGTAACCAGCCCTCACAATATCATCAGAGCTCGGAAAGAAATGGAGCATAACATAGCATTCAAGCTTTCAGCACCTCTCTGATGAACGGAGATTAATGAAGTGCATGTATTGATGATGGTTGATGTAAGCATGTTTCTGTATTTGTCTTGCAGGCTCATGAGATGTGTGCCCTGCTGATTCTGGGGGAGATCCACAACGCTACCCTCGTCAATGCAACCAACGCTGCACTGCAAATGCCCCTGCATCTAGCAGCACGCAACGGTATGGCCACCGTGGTCCAGGCACTGCTGAGTCGAGGAGCCACAGTGCTGGCAGTGGATGAGGAGGGTAAGGAGAGACACTTCCATCTTTTTCAACCTTGTCTTCATTTTAACATAATGCTATGGGCTTTCTTATTGATTTCTGATTGTTACTTACTTAGGCCTTTTTCTCCTCCTCGAGCATAGGCCACAGACACTAGAAAGCTGTTGTCTATGGCCTATCTGGTCTGATGGTGTTTTTGTTGTTGACCAGGCCACACTCCAGCCCTGGCCTGCGCCCCCAACAAGGATGTGGCTGACTGCCTGGCTCTGATCCTCTCTACCATGAAGCCTTTCCCACCTCTGGTCCCTTCCTCATGCTCCTGCTCCTCTTCCTCCTGCCCCTGCACCTCCATCTCTGTCTCCTCCATCTCTGTCTCCTCCTCCATCTCCCCCGGTCTCAACCTACTGAAGCACTGCGGCATCACCGCAGCCTGCACACCCCTGCCCAACGGAAGCCTTCACCATCACCACGGCTAAGTCAAAGACCACCATGGCGCCGCCATCGGCCTGGACGGGTGCCTTTCTGAGTGAGGTCATCCTACACCTACAATCTGACACCACTACAACCACCACCACAGGGTGACTCCCTTGAGTACACCCACCTACATGTGTGCGCGTATGGTCTTCTCCTGAAGTGCAGTCAAACCTATATGCAAATAGAGCCCACAGCATCTATCTCAGCTCTGTAGTAGTTAGTGCTTAACGCAGAGAGACTGATCTCTCTTTCTGTAATGTCACTGGAATACCGCTGTTTGTCCCTAAATGGTTGCTAATAACCAACCACAAAAATCATCTAAATAATCAATCCCTTTAAAAAAATGTCCCGCAAATAGGTACTTGTCAGCACAGAAAAATGACTGACAGCTTAAAGGACTTTTTATTCTCCTTTTTGTGTTTGTTTGTAGTCTCTTGTTTAGTCACTTCTCATTATCATTCAGTATTTAATATTATATCAGAAACTAGGACTAGTAGTGGTGGCCTTGAATAGGAATGCACAGCCTTCCCCAAAGGAGAATGATCAAACGGGTTAAAGTAGGGTAGAGGACTTGATGAAGGAACCATACAGAAGAAAGTCCTGCCCAAGAGTGCAATGCTAAAATATATCTATTCTGACTTTTTTTTAAATGATTATAATATGTACCTTGTGTAGTAGCCTATATTTAAACTTTTAGCCTAAAATAGTTTGTCAATTTCATAGAGCTGCTAAAGTTTGAAAAATGTATATGTAAGCATGTCTCCTTGCAAAGGAGTACAGTGCTCGGGTTGAGATTTTAGCATCAATTTATTCTCAATGCTGAAGTATTGTCTACAACACAGTTTTGTGTTTACTAAGCTAGAATGTGGTTCAAAGCATATCAGTTATGACCAAAGGTGATCATCACTACTATGGCTAAACAAAAATATTTATTTGAGATGTACTGTATAGAGAAAGACGATAGATCGATCTTGAGATACCTCGATAAATAATTTTGCAGCTGCTGAACGATTAGACAGGGAGGGTAGTAGCAATGAGGCCTTGGTTATTTAGTTTGCCTTTGGGAGCGGGCTCGCCCCATTGCACCTCAGTGAAGCCTCTTGTATTGTGAGCACTTTCTCTTGTATTCTGAGATTACTGCTCAGTCATCTTACCAGCCATTTCAATTGATTTCTCTTTTTTTATTTTTTATCATTCTCTAAAGACTTTGGTACATTGAATGGGATTATTTCCCCAAATTTGGCCTTGGTCAATCTGAAATTGAATTTATACTGAACAAAAATATAAATGCAACATGCAACAATTTCAAAGATTTTACTGAGGTCATATAAATTCATATTTTACAGTTCATATACGGAAATCCGTCAATTTAAATAAATTCATTAGGCCCCGATCTGTGGATTTTATGACTGGGTGTACAGATCCAGAGCATCCCAAACATGTTCAATGGGTGACATGTCTAGTGAGTATGCAGGTCATGGAAGAACTGGGACATTTTGCAGCTTCCAGGCATTGTGTACAGATTGTTGAGATATGGCACCCCGATGGGCCTCAGGATCTCGTCACGCTGTCTCTGTGTATTCAAATTGCCATCGATAAAATACAATCGTGTTCGTTGTCCGTAGCTTATGCCTGCCATACCATAACCCCACCACCACCACCATGGGGCACTTTGTTCACAACGTTGACATCAACGTGTGGTCTCAGACGATACCGCAGGTAAAGAACCCAAATGTGGAGGTGCTGGGCTGAGATGGTTACACGTGGTCTGTAGTTGTGAGGCCGGTTGGACATATTGCCAAATTCTCTAAAACAATGTTGGTGGCTTATGGTAGAGAAGTTAATATTACATTCTCTGGCAACAGCTCATGGACATTCCTGCAGTCAGCATGCCAATTGCACAGTCCCTGAAAAAACATCTGTGGCATTGTGTTGTGTGACACAACTGCACATTTTCATGGCCTTTTATTGTCCCCAGCACAAGGTGCACATGTGTAATGATCATGCTGTTTAATCAGCTTCTTGATATACCACACCGGTCAGTTGGATGCATTATGTTAGCAAAGAATAAATGCTCACTAACAGGGATGTAAACAAATTTGTGCCCAAAAATTGAGGAATACTTTTTGTGCGATTGGAACATTTTGGGGATCTCATTTTTCTGCTCATGAAACATGGGACCAACACTTTACATGTTGCGTTTAATATTTTTGTTTGGTGTTCTTCAGAAATTAAGAGATGGAGCAATACCACTGTTCCTCTCAATGCTTGTATCTTGACTAGTACAATGGTCAGTCCTAGTATGAGATTGAAATGCTCTTTTGTTTTTGTATAATATAAGCAATATTTACTTTCTGGCATTTGAACGTTATTGAAAAGACAATCATAGTCTCAAGGGCTTTTGTTTCCTTGGTAATCTTGTTTGATCACTTTATTTTAGTTCTGACACTAGGCCTAGCTACATGGACATGATCTGTTCTAGACTAAAGACTGTAGTCGCTGTATCAAGGCATTTTTCTGTGCCAAGAAAACATTTAAATTGATTGCCACCATGGCATCTCATTTAGAACCATATGACATCTTGGCAGTATGAATGCAGGATGGCAAAATAAGACGAACCCTAGGATCTCACCCACTTAATTAGACCTGTGAATCTGGTAAGAAGAGGATTCCTTGGTTGGGCTTGATTGGTCATGTCTCCAGATAGAAGTCATGACTTACTAGAGATAATTGAAAGCCCGGTAGGTTGGCAGGGTTACTATAGGAATGAACTGAAAAAACAAATGTTACACTCATATGGGCAGTAGTAGTACTTGTGTTTTTAGTAAAGCCAAAAAGTGTAATTCCTTTTTGCTACGTGGTATTCCTTTTGTTACACGTGTATCTTGTCTGGTGGTACTACATTGTAGATTGTATCAGACCACTGGAGCTCATTGCTCAACTTAATTTAAATATTTTTTACACTACCATTTCTATTGCATCATCAGTGGACAGCTACATTTCACAGATTCCGGACTAATTTACATATTTATTTAATGCTTCACCATAACATCTCTTGATGATGGCTAAATGACATGCCTTAGTTCTTTCTGGATGATAAAGATGAGGACCTAATCTAATGGACTAACAAGTCATGTGGTGCCCAACAGTCGGTGTTCTGTGTTGTCTGGGGTAGAGGAGGAACAAAGGGAGTGTTTTAGTCTTTGGTGTCATGTGTAAACAGTTGATAGTCTCAGGCTGTGTGGAGCCAGTAAGCATATCACATGGATTGATAACATGCAAGTCATATTGACATTTTGTGATATGCATACAGTTCTATAGTTATTCATTCAACCCTGATCCAAGGCACTTATTGAGGTAGTTATGCACTTTAACACGTTCAGTGTCTTCGTGTGCATTATCACTCTGAATAGTGCATATGTGTTGTAGCTACATGAGCAAGTCTGCTTTGTGGGAGAGAAGAGGTGCAAAACAGGTCATGGCAAAGATTGCAAGGTATGTATGTACTGTTGCTTCATTGACAGATTTAACTTCAAAACTCTCAGGGTCTAAAATGGTCAGTCGTCCACACAACATGGTCCAAAATCCAGTTATCACAATGTGGTTTGTTCAATGCCAGTCCAGGGTATGTTACTAGTCCTTCTGGTTAGTCCAGTGAATTAGTTAGGCTAGTTTTCACCATGCTTGCATCCTCCTCCCATGACTCCACATTGAGCAACATCTGTATGTTGTATAACAGACACTGATTACATCAATAATCCAACAGCAGGTGTCTGGCTAGCAGGTCAGAAATAGTTTTCTTCTTGCAATGCCCTTGTCCAGCAGATGGCACCAGTTCTCCTGCATATATCCCATCTGGACCTCTATCCATATATATGTGTTCCATTGCTTGACAGAGAACTCATTATAAAGGAGCTTGAGATCATTCTTCTGACTTTAAAGAAACAATTAAATGGGACATTTCTCATTTGTAGCAATAAAGAGCGTGTGAACAATGTGTGCAGCACAAATATTGCACTGCCTTCTACTGTATTTAAGCTAATCCAACAAAGCATTTTAGTAATTTATCAGATGCTCTTATCCAGAGCGACTTACAATTGAGTTATTGTGTAAATCTTAGGTCACAGTTAAGGCCTTATTTGCCAAAGTACATTGGATTAAAAAACAAAAAGATAAATTCCGAGAACATGGAATGTACACACTGACTCCAAATATGACCCATGTCTTCACTGGCAAATGTGAATATGGGGTCAAATTGGAACAATTATTTTCTCCTGACCTTTTGAACTACTGCTCTGGCATTCATTAAATTTACCAAGTAGCAGCATGAAATAACTGTCATGTAAGTTTAGTCTTCCTGTTATGGTTCTTGTCTCTTGAATGTGATCGAGCTATACCTATAGGTCCCTATGTGTTTGTCATGCATTGACAATGGAAACAGCAGGTTAGAGAGTTTGAACATGCATCTGTGTTAATACCATTGAGATAGCCTTACAATATATTTTGAACAGAAAATTAGACTACGCTGTAGTTGCTTTAATTGTTTTGCATTAATTGATAGGAAAATACACCTAGCTACATCCATTTAGTGCCATAGAAACCTTTATTTGCCTTCAAGCATAATAGTCGTATTTGGTCAGTAACTCATTTCTTTGTTGTGTTTGTTGGGACTCATTTACCCAGATAGCCATGGTTAGAAAGTAAAATAAAAATGGTATTAAGCTCTGATTTGAAACATTGCTGTCACAGATACAGGTCCTAATGTCAGTGGTGACTAATGGTTTGCATTACTACTTAGTACTGATCGTAGGGTGGAAACTTGGAAGAGGAAAGCAATCAGGACAGACATGGTAGTCTGGAAAAAAGAATGGATGCAAGATTTGTGAAAGTATTTATAATTGGACAGACTTTGTAACAAGTCGGCAATGATCAAAATGTATGTTTATTTCTTTGTAAGAGCTGGTTTTGTAATTATTATAGGGACAGTTTTTAATGTTGGCAGATGTGTGGTTAACAGGGAATAGATTTACCTCGATGGATGCCCCTATTCTTACTTGAAGTATCTTTCATAGAAGGCAAATGTAAAATTTTCATTCACAGCCAAGCCTTAACTTTAAAGCAAAGGAACCAATATCTTGCAGTACCTACTAAGTTATGACACGTGACCCCTCTGGAGTTCCATTTCTCAGTGGAACTGATCAAATCTCTGCTGATTTTGCTATTATGGTGTGCATCCCAAATGGTACTGTATTCTCTACATAGTGTACAACCTTTGACCAAAGTTGGTCCTTGGTCAAAAGCAGTACACTGTTTTAGAGAATAGGGTGCCATTTTGGATGAGCACACACACATCCTTGGGTGTCTGGAAGCACACATCCAATGTTGATGGCGAACAACTCAAGGTTTCCCTGAGATTGTTTTGGGATTTTGCCATATTTGCTACATTGAATGAAAAACATTAATTGGATTTGACTTATTCCCGGTCTAGTTCAGTTTGACTAATCTCCAAAACCAAATAACGCTATTAATTTAAGTACCAGTTGGAGAGAAGAGAAAGGGCAAAAATAAAGTCTACCTTGTTATAAATGCAAACAGTTGTCAATTTGATTCTAAACATTTAAGTTCTGGTACGTGAAGGGCAGTAATGTGTAATTCAATGAAGGTCATGAGGAAAAATAGTGTGAAAACACAATCTATAGTGTGGGGGGAGTACTATGCAGTAATTATTTACCCCCTCAAGTTGGTGAATGTGGGTTAGTAAATATGGGAGGATTTTTCTAGCTTTCCCCCTGCTCGTGGTCTCGTTTTTTTCCCTTTATCCTTGCTTGGTATTTTGTTCTCCATCAGTTGGACCTGTGATAACCAGCACAGAGGTGGCATGGTGCCTTTTCATGTGTTTCTAAATGAATGTTGTAGCTACGGCATGGTCTTCCATTTATACCTTCCGGAAGTCTTATGAATTCCATGTAAAATAAGAGCACATCTCTCTGAAAACAACACTCAACCTTTGTGATGTTTGCTAAAATAAGCAACTGTTGTTTATGTTCTTGGCCTATTCCGTGTGCATGCTATGGATCTCTGCGCGTGAGTCCTGTCATATGGTGAATCCGAGTGTACCATCATACCTGATGTTGAACACCAATATTGGAGTTTTTTATTATTAATTTTTTTGAAAGCACAAATCCAAACATGGAACCATATTTTTTGACGATACCTCCAAGCAAAGATGTGTCTCGCAATGCTGTGGCGGATAGAGCCAAGAAGAGTTAGAACGAGGGGGGTCACAAAGAGAAGGAAAGCATGGGATTGGATAGTCATTACCAGTAACTGTAGTCTGAGCATATGAATTTAAATGTATTTGTACTTAAATGTGCTAACTGTACAGAATAGTTCAGGTTGTGAAGTCATATTAGGGTACATAACAGTAATAATGATAATGTTTTGGTCGTAATCGTGTGGTGTTTTTGCATTATTAAAAGTAGTGGTTCATCAGTAGCGGTGTGCAGTGTTAAGCATGTGATCATTCTGTTGAAGTGGTCTAATATAACATGCGTCGTATTCTAGTAGCATTAGGGCGTGATGAATCATCCTCGCTTTTTAAGCTGACCTCCCTTTTGAAGTGGATGAAAAAGACGAGTGCAATAAACTTATTTATCATTTGCTTCCTCATGTAAAAAAATCAAGTAACTTTCTGTAGCTGGTTAATGCAGTGGGATTGTAAACTCTCCTTGCTGCTTCGCATCCAGAGAAGTGGCACTAGGATGTGAAGAACTGCATTCTTACAACTGTGATGTTCAAGTATCAAAGCTGCTTTCTCATAAGGGGGACCATGATACATTAACTGTGTGTATTGTGTTAGAGGCATTTTTGGGATTCAATCTCCTTGAATGTGAATATTTTGATTGCATGTCAAGGTGTGTATGTATGCATCTTCCTCCGTATCAAATGAAATATTGTCTGGCCGTAAATTAAGTGTATTAAAGGAATTATGAAATGCCTTGTTTTCAGAAAACATTAAGGGAGACCTCTCCTTCATTCCCCCTCACTAATCTTAAAATATGTGTTACGTTAAGCTTTCTGCAGCTGTTCTGATCATGTATGTTTTATTAGTATCAATAATGGAGGTGTGTTGAAATGGTGACCCATGGGTTACATTAACAAAACTACGTAAGAATTATTACAAGCAACTACTTAAAAGAAACAGTGTTGCACATGTATGTTTTTGTTACTTTGGGCAAGTAACCAAGCCTGTCTAAATCAGACATATAGATGACAATGGAAATGAAAGGTAGGGAATGAAAGGTGTAGCATGAGAACAGCCTAGTGCTTAGGGTATAATGTGTTGACATTGTTGGAAGCCCTGTGATATTAGTTGTAGAATAACATTCCCCTTGAAATGACCTTTTTAACCAGCAGGGGAAGGAAATGTTCTTACATTGTTTGCCACTATTGGCAGTAATTTGCTGTAAAAGCACATAGACGTACTCTTAGAATAAGCACAGGATCAATGCCAATTGCTCATTTATTAGCTTAGAGTGTAGCCTCCTATTGGGAATTGCCTTGAGATGCGCGGTCACCCACAATGAAGTCTGGGGCCAGATATTATCATTGGAATCCGTAAGGGACCACAATGGTAATTCACAGTCTCTTTGATGCCATCCGTTGGAGGTACACGATGGTAATGTGCTCAAAGCAATACAGAATAAGGGATACATTTGTTGGCATATCCTGTGACTTGTTGGTCCCTTTGCTGATTCCTTAGTTTATTCTGCAGCACCTTAACTGAATGAACTGATGAAGACCGACTACGGGTTAGTTGTCCGTTTCACTCCGTGGCTTATGTATTGTAAATACTATGGACACCATACCAGGAAAGGAGGAGGAGTCTAAATCAGGGCACATCAATAGTTACAATGAAAAGGTTTTTCAATGTACCTTTAAAAAAAAATTGGGTTTGTCAGCTAAACATTCCAAAAGTTTTGCAAGCTTTGCTGTTGGGTAACAGAACAGTCTAAACTGCTTTGCTGTTGAATAGTAGTAACTGACATCTGGCATAGGCCTAGTTTACATGCTGTGTGTTTGTCAGAGAAAGGAATGATTCCCTATTTAACTCTTACCTCATTTACAAACCTGCAAATACTATTCTACTGTGAGTAGAAAATGCCATCACCAGCATGTGCTCTAGACCTGTGATGACAATGGCAACAGGACCAATGACGTAGCGTGATTTCAACATTTGAGTTAACATGAATAGTCAACGCCTCTCACTTTCTTAATTCTGTAAGGCTGATGCATATAATGGTATTATCCATGTAAATACACTTGTCTTTTTCAATAGTAGCATTTTTCCTACCTCCCATACATTGTAGCTAGAGTTAATCTGCACCTGTTTTGACAAACAAATATATACACAATAGCCTATGGGAACTGAGAATTTTACCATGAACAATAATTCAACTTGATGAAGTGTGCTTGATTGTATGTATAATTGTGTGTGTTCATGAGATTTATGATACGCATTTCTACAACAAAATACCACTGGGATGTGAAGCCAGACTGTCTTTTTAAAACCTAATTTCTCCATTCTTCTGCTTTCATGTTATGCTCTAGTCTCTTAACGTTTACAGCTTCCTGGAATGTGAATTTTGGTTGGGTTAGTTATTGCATATCATATTTAACAGTGGAGACCGGTTATATGCATTAATATATTCTGTACGAGGTTGAATTTTGTTCCCCTCAAGCCGTATGCCTTCAGAAACACTAATCCACTCAATTTGCTAGGTGTTTGCCTTCCCACTGTCATTGTGCATCAATGCTAGAATCATTAATTGAAACAAAATTATTATTATTATTATTTATTATACAAAAGCGGATACCCCAACTCTGTTTTGGTAAAAAGCTGACGGATGGATGCAAGGACTGACCACCCATGATATAAAATATAGTTAACCATGTTGAGGCTATACAGTGTTTGTTTACCAACATTGTAAAACGAATAAAACATGTATATTTGGGGTTAATGGGGTATGATCGTTGAACTTATGACTCAAAATATTATTCAATAATAAATGGCCATAACATTAATTTAAGTCCAAAAATGAATGTAGGAACTAAAGATTCTAGCTTTAATTCCATGGCAATAGAGGACAGGGTGAGAAGTCTGGTTTCTGACCAGACACACTCACCCTGCCACTCATTCCCACACAAGGAGAGGAACATCCCCTCACTCCCCATCCACTGTCCCTCCAAAACCTCAAGCCATTTCTTTAGTTGACAACAATGCAATTGATCCCAAAAGCACTTAGCCTTGTTTTTCCATTGTGTGAACTATGTCAATTGTAATTTGTTACGGATGTGTGTAAGATCATTCATTCACAATTTCGGACTAATCTGCATCAATCTTTGACGTTAAAATAATAAAATGATTTAAACATTGAACCTAAATCTATTTTATACAATGTTTGCTGCAGCCAATTGGTCTTGTCATTCAGTATTGTGGCTTAGGGTTGGTTGTGTTTTAAATAAAGTGCTATTGATAAATATTCACTGCATCATGTTATGATTTGATTCCTAGATGTACAACTAGTGAGAAGTGCTCTGGAGTCATGGTCAGATATAAAAGGGACTCCTTTATTGGTGAATTTGACATGGTTATTCAGTATTCAAGATTTTTAAAAACAAAAAGTACATATTGAAAATCTACATATGTTTTGTACTTCCTGCCAGTGTGGTTCAACCCATGCAAAACATTCTGAAATAATTGACTAGATTTTTTTTCTCTCCATTCCCATAAAAATACATTCATGATATAGGAAAAAAAACAGTTGCACACTACATTAAGAGAATGTAGTTTCAGAACATGGTAATAAGAAAGCAAATTGTGTGCAGTACAGTGCCATTCTCTTGGCCATGTGATAATCATCTTGCCCGGCAGGACGAGTGACTCATGGGTTGTTTACATTAACCATCAAATTGTGTCAGTAGGGCAGCAGGTAGCCTAGCGTTTGGGCCAGTAACCCGAAAGGTTGATGGTTCGAATCCCTAAGCCAACTAGATGGGGGGAAAAACCTGTCTGCCATCGAGTAAGGCACTTGCTCCTGTAAATCACTCTGGATAAGAATGTCTGCTAAATTACTAAAAATGTAAATGTGCCTCAGAGTGCTCTAAAAGTGAAGCTGGTGCTTAATTGAGGTCATCTCAAATCATGTTTTTCAGGTCTTTAGTAGTAAAGTACTGTAAATGAAGTCTACTTTGAGGTCTTGATATTGGCCGTTTGAACTTTGAATCAAGAGTAGCCAATCCAGTGGGTTTGAATCACCTTCTGAACCTCAGGTGGTTTAGAATTTGATCCACTCATATCCTTCCCATTGAGTCAGATGTCACCCAGGTTGAATGCGATATGGTCCTCAAACAAAGCGATACACAACATGATGGCTCCCCCTGCCAACAGGCCCAGGTTCTGTAGCAGGAAGCGAGTCCAGGGTCCCATCGGGCCAGGATCACCATGAAGCATATCAGGTAACTATTGAGGGGAGAGAATGTGACATTTTCACACCACGGAGCCCAGCAGAGTTGTACTGAGCTGTGCCTGGTTTCCCAAAAGCATCTTAAGGCTAAAGTTCATCATTTGAACCTTTCATAGGAGGTTAAATCTCCAAGCTGTTAACCAAAACTATTGTTACTAAAGTTGCTCTTAATCGCTTATTATTTACTGACCACTCAGAAAAGGTCTGTGTTAGATATGTTTTTTCCCAACTGTCACATTATACACAGATTTTCACTAAACATATAAACATATTAATTCTCAGTCTCTAACCGCTGATAAATTCCCAAAGGATAAAAATATGTTTAAAATGAAAACTGATAAATAGCCTACTTACTGACATTTATTTAAATACATGTTTGTTCTATTTTGCCATTTGGCTACTGTCAAAAATAATGGCCAAATCTTGATTTTGTGCATTATTATAGGGCACGTGTCAAACTCATTTCAAAGAGGGCCGAGTGTTTGCGGGTTTTCGCTCCTCCCTTGTACTTGATTGATGAATTAAGGTCACTAATTAGTAAGGAACTCCCCTCACCTGGTTGTCTAGGTCTTATTTGAAAAGAAAAAACAGCATACACTAGGACTCCACGGAATGAATTTGACACCCCTGTTGTAGGATAAGCATTAGAATAAGCCGCCTCAATATTTGAAGCCATAGGAGTTGATACATTGTCAGTATTATGGAATAATTCTAATGTTAAGGTAAGATTTTAAAGGAGAAAGCTGATCCGAGACCAGCACTGCCTTACTTTCGATCAACAAAATGCCACACTTAGCGAACATTCTCTCTGCGTGGCGTTTTAGGAAATGTTACATCGCCGGCCATTGTAGGAAAGATGCATTGTTAAAACACTCATAAGCCTAAGTTTCATCGCTATAAGGAAACCAGACCCTGGCCTGTTTACACATCCACCCTGCTGGTAAGGACAATGTGAAAAGATATCAGCCAGCACAGTATGGTTATGGTTGACATTATCATTAAATCAATGGTACTTATAAAGCCCTATTTACATCAGCAGTTGTCAAAGTGTGTTTAGTGTGAAAATGTACGTGTGGAAATCGATCCACTCTAGTGGCTCACCATGTCAGCAAGGGCCACGTAGAGGAAGACCCCAGCGGTGAGGGTGAGGATCCAGGGTGAGATCTGAGCAGACTGGTGGCCCAGGACAGAGCCAGTCAGCAGTCCCACGAAGCCCAGCAAGGCTGAAACAGCACTGAAGAGGACTAGTCTGCGAACAGGCCACCCTGCCCCTAGCAGCACTGCCAGGTCACCTACACAGACAGTCAACACATTGAATGAACCGTATACTCCATGGAACATTACAGATCAGAGGTATACCTGAAAATTTGAACATGGATTTTATGATGCGTTATACCTTTGTAGCCTACAGTACATACTGAGTGTACAAAACATTAAGAACGCCAAACCTAATATTGAGTTACATCCTCCTCTTTTCGCCCTCAGAACAGCCTCAAATCAACAGCGCATGGAATCTACAAGGTGTCAAAAGCGTTCCACGGGGATTCTGGCCCATGTTGACTCCAATGCTTCCCACAGTGGTCAAGTTGACTAGATGTCCTTTTGGTGGTGGAACATTCTTGATACACACGGGAAACTGTTGAGTGAAAATCCCAGCAGTGTTGCAGTTCTTCACATATTCAAACTGGTTCGCCTGGCACGTACTACCATAACTTGTTCAAAGGCATTTCAATCTTTTGTCTTGCCCATTCACCCTCAAATGGCACACAAACACAATTTGTGTCAAGGCTTAAAAATCCTTCTTTAACCTGTCTCCTCCCCTTCATCTACACTGATTGAAGTGGATTTAACACGTGATCATATCTTTAACCTGGATTCACCAGGTCAGTCTGTCATGGAAAGAGAAGCTGTTTTTAATGTTTTGTACACTCAGTTGAAAGGGAAGGTTTTCTTGTATACCTAGCTCGTGAGGAAGCTCATGACAGAACACTGCTATCGTGGTGCTGAGACCTCCAGCCAGACTCTGAGAAAAAGCTGCACCAATTGCCAGACCGTCAGTAAGGTTGTGGATTCCGTCTCCCATAACCACCATCCACACCAAGCTTCCTATCCCAGCTTCCTCCTTGGAAGGTGGACCATGTGAATGGCTGTGACCGTGCTCAGAGGATTGTGTCTCACTCTGCAGAGCAGTACGCTCCCTCTCTGGATACAGCTCTATGCTGGTGTTCTGCTCCTTCCTCTTAGCCTTCTGATGACAAAAGAAAGAGCATTAAAAAAAAATGTCCATATGAGTGAAACATTCACAACTGAATACTAATGGGTCTAATGTATGATTTTCAGTCGGGTTTTAGAAAAACATACTCCACTGATTCATGTCTACTTTACTTGACTGACTTCATCAAGAAAGAGATTGATGAGGGAAATCTGTGTGGAATGGTACTGCTTGACCTACAGAAGGCATTTGATACAGTTAACCACTGGCTCCTAATCTCCAAACTGGAGCCACTGGGGTTAAGCAGTATCCCTCTAGGCTGGGTAAAGTCCTATTTACCAGGAAGGGAGCAAGTAGTAGAGGTTAATGGTACACTGTCTCAGGCAAAACCAATTAATTGTGGCGTTCTGCAGGGGAGCATGCTTGGGCCTCTGCTGTTTTTATTGTTTAATGATATGAAAGATGCTTGTTCTTGCCGTCTTTTTCTTTATGATGACTCTACACTTCTGGTGTCTCACAAAAGTAAAACTATGTTGGAGAGCACCAGATCAGGTGTTGCTGATGTGTGCTTATACAAGTTCAGGAGTAATGCTGGGAAAGGTACTTTCTTATATACTGGAGCCTCAGAATGAAATGAGTTACCTCTGCCCATAAAAACATCCTCTCTGGGCAGCTTTAAAAATACGTTTGATGTCTTCTGTGCCCATATGAATAACCCCAATGATGTAACTGCAATGAGATAGATGTTCTTCTATGTTTTTGTTTTATTATTTCACTGCCATACTGTGTTGGATCTTGTCTAGCCAGCTTGTCTCAAGAGGACCACAATGGAAATAAGTCCCAGAATTTGTGTGATCCTCCGAGATGATTTTATTAATGTGCATGTTTGGCTTTTTCAAGTTATATGTGTGCTTGGTTTTTTTTTAATGGTGAAATTAATAAACTAAACTACAAGACCAAACAATCCACCCTGCTTTCCTAACAAAGACTATATAGAACCTCTTCACACTTTTTGTAAAAATACCGTCGGCTACACATATTAAAATGTGAACTTGCTACGTGTCAACCACTACCTCTAATGCACAAACACTCCCCCGACAGTTGGCCCCTTGAAGCAGAGCAATGTAAACACAATTGTCTTGTTGAACCAAAACTCCTACGGTATAAATGTAAATAGCAGAGCAATGTTTTTGAAACAGTTGAAATGTAGACAGATTTTTACCTGAAATTGCAGTAACAGCCTGTTATATTCTGATATTTTCACAGTAGCTGTCAGCTATATGCACTGAGGTACATAAAACTATGGAAGATCATACAAATGTAGAAATGTAGATAGGATATGTTTTTTTCATTTGTAGCATTGTGTGGTGATTTCAGAGGTGGTGCACACACAGACACTTTGTTGTATTGTTTGTATACATTTTGTTGTATATTGTTGAATTTTTAGTTTGTGTGACTTTCCTTCTCTCAGTGTATCAGTGTTTTGTTACTTGTCATGTTTTGTGTGAACCCCAGGAAGAGTAGCTGCTGCTTCTGCAAAAGCTAATGGGGATCAAAAACAAGTAAGCACCACAGGTCCTAGAGTAGGAGGGGGGATTGTTTTCCTGGGGCCCAGAGTTTTTCCCGATCTGGTAGTAGGCTAACCTAACCAACACTGGACCCTAGTTGTAGTGTATGACATAGTAATAAATCAGCTGTAAAAAAAATCATTTAAAAAAAGCAGTTTCACACGGGCTATAAATGGGACCAGATAATTTTCTAATCACGTCACATAACTTCTGGCCCTAGGGAGGATGACAACTTTAAAACCCCTTACACAGAGAACTACGATTGGACAAAAAAAAAAAAAAAAAAGAACAGTGCCGAGCTCGCTGTATGGCTGGTTGCATCGTGTAGGCCTTTGCATCTGTAATGAAAAAGATACTATGAGTATGTCATCACTATTGTGCTGATTGATTAATTCCAGTCAGTAATGTTTTATTAAAAAGGCCTGAGTAGCCTAGCCACCCGAAGTGTGAACATGACCCAAATTTTATCAAATTCACATTTTTTCAGAATACAAATAAAATGGACCTATTTTAGGCTATAAATACAAAGCTGAGGCTATAAAAAAAAAGATTTTCTCCTGGCCAAGCCCAAATGGGATCAGATCGCATAGGCTTCTCGAGGCTACCTGAAGCTGCAGTTGTTATCCAGTAGCCTACTGCTGATCAGACTGAAGAACAGACTAATTGTGCACGTTGACAAATCACAAGGCATTTTATTTTATTTATTTTGTGGCGTTTATGGACTTCCATATAAAAACAGCTCCTCGCAGTGAATTCACTTATACCCACTTTGTCGCAATTTGCTTTTACCTCATGTAATGATTTGCATGATGAAGCCTGCTTTGTTGTAAGGTAGGCCCAATGTACCTTTATATTCGTATTAGAGGTTTAAATCGCTCATTTTTTTTCTCGATAGGCTGTCACTTGAAGACATGCTGTTGTAGCAACTCTGTGCTTATGTCTTGAAGAACATTTAATGAGTGAAGCCTACAGATAAGAAAATAACACTAATTGTCTGCAGATACATGCTTGTAAAATTTTGCATTATTCAAGAGTATAATATGGTTTGGTTGCATTATTCAATAATGTATTGTGTTTTAGAAGAAATGTTTCTATCATTGTTGAATAGTTTGTGCTTACTGGCTACAGAAATATTTAAGGTCAATTTGAGCTGAGGACCAAGAATGTAATGTGGCCAGCCACAACAAAATGTTAGGCAGAGATGTAATGTGGCCAGCTACAACAAAATGTTAGGCAAGGATGTAATGTGGCCAGCTACAACAAAATGTTAGGCAAGGATGTAATGTGGCCAGCTACAACAAAATGTTAGGCAAGGATGTAATGTGGCCAGCTACAACAAAATGTTAGGCAAGGATGTAATGTGGCCAGCTACAACAAAATGTTAGGCAAGGATGTAATGTGGCCAGCTACAACAAAATGTTAGGCAAGGATGTAATGTGGCCAGCTACAACAAAATGTTAGGCAAGGATGTAATGTGGCCAGCTACAACAAAATGTTAGGCAAGGATGTAATGGGGCCAGAAACTAACACAAAGAATTTGGCAAGGATGTAATGTGAATTGAAAAGTAGAATTCTCTTTTGCCACCCCTGCTCCTCAGACGTCTTCATATCTCATAGTGAGAATAGGGCCTAAAGGAGTCCTCATGCTTCCCATCCGAAACAGTTTGGGCATATATTATGTGTTTGTTTGTTTTGGTCTTCGGCAGGGTTTTTTGGGGGCTTTTTGTGCACACACAAAAACATTCTTGAGACAAGCCAAAGATCAGAAGCCGAAGTCTACACCCCTTTGTCGGTGATTGGTCAACAGTAGGGATTCTTCAATTAAGTGTTTGTTGTCGTTCAACAACAGACGGCAAGTTTTAATGCAAAGAATTTGACTTGAAAAATACTGCACAACAATATCTTGGTGAGATTAAAAAATTAAGATCTCTGCAAAAATTTTAAAATGAATGACAGATTTCTTATCTTAGATTAATTCTGATTTATGAGGAAGTGTATACTGGCTACGGCATCTCAAGATGGACAAACAATACTATTGCCACTTTTCTAGCTAATGTCTTTTAAAGGGGATATGTGAGCACATTCGTTCGGTTCACTTAGCCGAGTTTGGCTAGGCGCCAGCTGGGCCTAGCTCTTCAGTGGGTCAGCCTGGCTCCAACGTGGGTGGACCTACGCCCTCCCAGGCCCACCCATCCATAGATTAGGGCCCAATGAATTTATTTCAATTGACTAACTCAGCTAAATCTTTAAAATTGTTGCATTTATATTTTTGTTCAATATACTATGCACAGTGTATTATAAAACAGTGACAACAGCATTAAACTCGCCCCTTTATTATCTTAATCCAGCTAACCTTGTAATGAGTCTTCAGTCCTAGAAGGCTCTCAAAGATGAAAAGGAGGTAGCAACCTCCCAGCACGCAAAGGCCCTTCAGAATAGAGTCCTGTTCTTCAGAGTGGTTTGAGTGTGGCCCAGTCTTGGCCTGCAGGACACAGATACAACAAGACACGGTTTTCACTATCAGCAACAGGTTTTACCTTACAACATTTACTAATAGATTTTACAAATTCACCCTCCATGACTAAACAGAGACAGCAGTACTGGTATTTATTTAGTGTTTGACAGTTTGGATGGGTACTTACGTGAGGCAGGAGATGCAGCAAGGCATCTCCACACAGCGTCCCCACAGCCAGGGCTGTCATTGGGCAGAGGAAGGAACGGAGGCGGGCGGGTGGCAGGAGGGGTACCAGGCTCAGAGCCAGCAGAGACGGCAGGCTGATCACAACCAGAGCCAAGGAGCTCCATCCCAGAGCTGCAAAACAAACAATATATTGTATTCATGTAGATGTTGTATTCATTCTGCTTGGTCAATAGGGTATTGTAGTTTCCAGGGTTATGTGAAGTTTAGGTGTCATAAATGTAAAGTTATGCAACGAGTTTTAAAACATACTATATCGATAAATCATTTCCTGTCATAGCTGGTAGTTTCATTAATGCACCTTTGAGGAAAGTCACACTCCTTTCTGACTCTGCACCATGGGTTTCTGGGTGGCGTAGACACACGCCACTCTCAATCTGGTACAGCAGAGCTGGGCACAGGAGGGTGAAGTGGGCAGGAGTGATGTGGGATGCCTTTTCAAGACCGAAATTCCACAACAGCTGAGTAACGTTCAGACACTGAAAAGGAAAGGGTTAAAAGTCATCACTGTCCACAGAAACTGTTTATGTATGGGGAATGTTTTGATAGTGGATTCTCTCATTAACTCTAAGAGTGGTTTATTATGACAAAAGGGACCCAAAACATTCATTGGCCAGGCATGTACAGCAGAACACCATTTTCCTTTAACTTCCTCCTTATCTTAACAATTTTGAATAAAAACCATCACCTGAGAGGATGACATTTAGCCAAGAACAGTAAGCAGAATTCAGTTGTTAACATTGTGCATTTGGCACAAAACATTAGCCAGATCAACATTTTTTTTTGACTACTCACGTTCCCATGAAGATGCCTCGTAGTGGGGTGATTTGACACAAGGGAGTCAAACATTCCTTGGACAGAAATAGAGTGTGCAATAGCGGATGACCATAGAAGAATTTCTTCTTTAATCACATGATCAGAGGATAATGCGCTGCCCTCTTCAGACCCAGATCCAGCAGGCCCTGATATCCCAGGCTGTGGAGTTCTTTCAGAGGGCGTTGAGAAGAGGCAGCACAGTTTATTCAGGTGTCATTGTGTAACTATTCATAGCTTAATGAACACTAGAATGCCAAAACCTCAGTATTTCAAAAGTGGCTACATACAGTGCCTTCAGAAAGTATTCACACCCCTTGATCCATCCTCAGTTCTCCTATCACAGCAATTAAACTTCTGTAACCGTTTTAAAGTCACCATATGGTGAAATCCCTGAGCGGTTTCCTTCCTCTCTGGAAACTGAGTTAGGAAGGACACCTGTATCTTTGTAGAGACTGGGTATATTGTCACACCATCCAAAGTGTAATTAATAACTTCACCATGCTCAAAGGGATATTCAAAGTCTGTTTTTTTACCCATCTACCAATAGGTGCCCCTCTTTGTTGAAGCATTGGAAAATCACCCTGGTCTTTGTGGTTGAATCTGTGTTCAAATTTTTATTTCACCTTTATTTAGTTGAGAACAAGTTTTCATTTCACTGCTCAACTTAGGGACCTTACAGATAATTGTATATGTGGGGTACAAAAATCATGCTAAACAATATTTT
This sequence comes from Oncorhynchus keta, assembly GCF_023373465.1. NCBI lineage: Eukaryota > Metazoa > Chordata > Actinopteri > Salmoniformes > Salmonidae > Oncorhynchus > Oncorhynchus keta. Next base: position 20,640,580 of record NC_068448.1, read on the forward strand.
TGCACAACAGAGTCCATGCAACTTAAGTGTCTCATTCAGCAAAGTTTTACTCCTGAACTTATTTAGGCTTGTCACAACACAGGGGTTGAATACTTTGACTCAAGACATTTCAGCTTTCATTTTGGATTAATTAGTTAAAATTAAAAATGTAAAAAAAAACATTCCACTTTGACATTATGGGGTATTGTACAGTATGTAGGCCAGTGACAAAAAAAAATCAACTAATCAATTTTAAATGTGGAAAAAGTCAAGGGGTGTGAATAAATTCTGAAGGCACTGTATATTGCACATCTCTAACAATCATGGAATCAAATCAGTTGCCATATCGGTCTCACCTGGATGCTTTTACAGAGGGGGGTGGTTGAATAGGCCTACTAGGACTGGGGGTGTCCGTTTCCTGATCTTCATGGTCATGAGATTGTGGGTGAGGGGGTGTCAGAGTGTTATGGTTGTGCCTCAACCCTTGGTGGCTGATCTCCAACACACTGACCTGTCCTAGTCCCAGGCTGCCCAGTAACATCTGAAGGCCCTTATAGTTCAAGGTCCCGTTGTCTCCATACTGATGGAACAGACGGTGCAAGTAGTAGACCTGGAAAAAGGGTATTGACAAGTGTAAATTGTCAGCTGAAATTGTCGGCAAGAAGGATAATCATTAGTGTTAAAACACTGCCGTTATGAGACTTATAATAGCTAGGCTACTTTCCATTTTTACTTTATTCAATTTTGTTTTACAGGGATAGCGCACATTAATGAATATTACTGTAAAAGTGACAGTTTTAGCCAGCCAGCTAATTTTCAACTGATGCAATTTAGTGCAACCCCTTTTTACCGATGCAATTTAGTGCAACCCCTTTTTACCGATGCAATTTAGGTTTAGTGTCTTGTTGACATCAGTGTCTCTCCTGAAAGTTTAAGTTGTAACCTTATCAACTATGATATCCACAATGTCGCTGTGAAATTAAGTTGTATCACTGATATATTGAGGCCAAATTCAGATATTTGAGATGCCCGGAGAATATAAAAATAAAAATAAATATTTATTTATACAGCACATTTGACATGGAATGCCACAGGAAAAAAGTTAACAATGAAAATAAAAGCTAAAATATTTACTAAACAACAAACATAAGAAAAACAAAAGCACCCACTTTCAAATATGTCACAGTTTAGGCCCCCTTCAGGTTCCCTGGCAAGCTATTCCAGAAGCTGGGGGCGTAATAACTTAAGGCTGCCTCTCCATGTCTCTTGGTCTTAGGCTTCAGGATAGTTAAAAGGCCAGTGCCAGAGGACCTGAGGGACCTACTGGGTACATAACTTAAAAGCATGTCTGACATGTATTGGGGTGCACAAACGTGGATTGATTTAAAAACCAATTGAATCATCTCAAACTCACAGGCAGCCAGTGCAGAGACCTTAAAACCGGTGTAATGTATGCTCTCTGTCTGGTCTTGGTCAATACCCTTGCTGCAGCATTCTGTATGTTTTACAGTTGATCAATGGCTTTCTTGGGTAGACCAGACAGGAGAGCATTACAGTAGTCAAGCCTGCTTGTGATAATAGCATTGAGTCTCTGTATCAGCCTGAGAAAGAAACGGCCGCACCTTGGCAATGTTCCTCAGATGGTAAAAAGCTATTATGGTCACATTCCTAATGTGTGATTTGAAGTTTAGTTCAGAATCTAAAACAACACCTACGTTTTTTAGTTGGTGTTTTATCTTTATCGCCCGTGAATTAAAATGTGCGTCCAGATTATCTCTGTGCTTTGGCTCCAACAGTAAGTACCTCGGCCTTGTCTTGGCTGGGTAGCCTAGTGGTTAGAGTGTTGGACTAGTAACCGGAAGGTTTCAAGTTCAAACCCCCGAGCTGACAAGGTACAAATCTGCCATTCTGCCCCTGAACAGGCAGTTAACCCACTGTTCCTAGGCTGTCATTGAAAATAAGAATTTGTTCTTAACTGACTTGCCTAGTTAAATAAAGGTACAATTAAAAATTAAAATTAAAAATGTAGCTGGAGGAAATTGTGAGCCATCCAAGTATTTAAATCACTAATACAGTCTAAATGATTGAGCTAAAATCCTCTGGTGACTCAGAAATGTTAAAGTTGTGTATCATCTGCGTAGCTGTGATAATCTATGTTGTGCTTTCTAATAATGCTGTCAAGGGGTAACACATATCAACTGAACAGCACCAGACCAAAAGTCAAACATTGTGGAACGTGTCATGTGAGATGTATTTTCTCTGAGTTATGTTCACGAAGGGTGACAAACTCTAGACCAGTTAAAAAGGTCCTAAACCAATTTAGAAATTAGCTAACCCACCTCTCCAGTCTGTCCAGAAGGGCATCATGTTCAACAGTGTTGAATGCAGCATTTAAATCCAAGAGTACTAGGACAGAGAGCTGTTTGGCGTCTGTTGGCTCTAAGATCATTTACCACTATTTCTGTGTTGTGGTGGGCACGATAACCAGATTGGATTTTTTTATACAGTTGGCATTTAAAAAAAAAAAATTTTTTAACTGTTTGAAAATCAATTTATCCCGAATTTTGCTGACGAATGGAAGGTTGGAGATTGGCTGAAAATGTCTAAAAACTGAAGAATCTAGAATACATGTCTTCAGAAGGCATTTCACCATATAAGTTTTGTGCAGTGGGGAAAGTGCCTGTGAACAAGGAGTGGTTAACAATAGCTTTCACTTCAGATATGCAATTAAAAACGGTTTTGAAAAGGGGGGGGCTTGGATCGAGAAGGAAAGTTTAAGAGTGAAATTGTGAAATCACTTTCCTGAGCATGTCTGTGTCAACCAGGGAAAATAAATCCATAGTGCCTTTACCTGGCAGGCTAGGGCACAAATCAAACTTTAATCAAGTCTGACACTAAACCTAATGTTGGTTATCTTGTCTCTGAAATATGCCGTAAACTCATCACATTTTGATGTGGAGGAAAGTTCACATAGGTTAGAGGGGGTAGGATTTATCAGGCCATCAAATCGTCGAGAAGAGCACTCTCGAAATATTCGGAATGATCAAATTAGAAAAATGTGCAAAACTGTAATGGCATAGACCGCCTTCCATAATATTCTCACCTGCTCCTCAAAAGCCTCGTCTAAATGTTCGGCTGTTGATACCTCTTGTCGGCTTCCATTTGATATCCTGTCTGTCGTATTCGATGGCGTTTCCACTGTGCCACTGAGAGATGGTCGAGCCCTTGTCCCGAACTCCAGCAGAGGCAGACAGACAAATACTGCGAGCGTCAGTAGAGGTGACATCCTAGAAATTAACTGCAGAAAGCAATATGGAGGCAAGTTTATTCAAAAGTCACGTACCGTGAACAGTCAACTTCTTAATGCTTCCAGTTTGTTTATCATTTAGTCTGTCAAATTGTAACACGCAGCGAAACGGTACAAAATTGCCAAACTTTATACAGTCCGCGAAACAACAAAATCGTACAGATTTTATTATGCCTACAGGCTACTCACACGGGTTGTTTTTCCCAGTCCTGAAGTACATCTTCTCTTGCCCTGCTGATCTGAGGGTTGAAGAGCCTGGGGTTATTGTCTTTTGGTTTTCTGTGTTAATATTATAACTACACGTTAACTGAGTCATGAAACAGATAAGGGAGGCCGCAAAGCATTACTCAAGGCAATTGACCTACCTTTTCCAATACAGCAGGATGGTTTGCCCTGCTCAAGGCACGTGAGAAGTGTTCTTAATATCCATGTCCTGGAACAGAGTTGTTGCAATAACTGGGCTACTGCAACATCTTCAACCAGTATAATAATAGTTGGAGGATCTAACAATGTAGCCTAAAAAGGGTTGAATTCAATGAATATCCACAAAAATAATAATTAGCTGAATTCTCAACCTTTCTTGTGATAGGCCTACCCTATGCAAATTGTTATCGCTTTTAAAGGGGCAAGCTGCAGTTGCTATGCTTGTTACTCCAATGTTTGTAAACATTGTACATGCAGACAAACACTGCACAGGCTTAAAACATACTTAGAACTATAACCTTGATTTATTGGCTGGGCAGTCCTTGCATCCATTGCTCTGTCTATTAATTTGAGAATGGTTACATGTCTCTAGGCCCGCAGCTCAGCTTTTTAACAGAACAGAGGTGGGGTGACCCTTTTCTTATTGTTTCAACCACCGATTGCCCCTTTTAAATGTTGAAGAATACATTACAGGTAAGTAGTAATATCTCACAATCATTCATGAAAGAGAGGGATGAGTGGGCCTAATGGGATAATAGATTATGCGTCTGATTTTAACAGAAGTCCAAAGAGGAGAACTCTTGAACCCCAGAGCCACCACACCCTCTCCTGGGCTTTATAAGTGGGATGCACTGTTGAGCGATACATCCCGAGGTGTTTGTGCTGATTGTATGGAGATTGTGACAGCCGGTTAAATGGCGTCCCTTGAGAAGGCAAGAACAATATGTACGTCAGGGGAAGTGCAGTATTATCCTAAGGAGACTAATACTTGGAATTTGGAGGAGGAATGGAAGGAAAAGAAGCAGAGGAGGCCTGAGAGAGAGAGAGGTACCAACTGAAAGCTGACCAAGTGAAGGGGTAGATTCTCTGTGTTTGTGATGCTCGTCATTTGAAGTGATGCTCGTCATTTGATGTGACGCAGACAGGGTGGCGTGACTGGTGAAACAGAACAGTCATTGTCTGTTCTTTTGCATTTTGATGTTGAGTCTTTTTCCGACAAAATGATGTTAGGAAATATGTTATCCTGTACAATCTTTTGTGCCGAATACATTACGTTGTTACAGGTGTCAAGCTTATGGGCATGTGGCGGCAGTCTGTAAAAGGGAGGTTCCTAGGTTTGAGAAGTGTGCAGAAGGACAAAGGAATGTGTAGCATTGGGGAAATTAGTGGTATGTGTTAATTGTAGGAGTGCCCATGGGGCTGGCGATCAAAAATCTCCTGTGTGAGAGAGGTAGGTTGATGTTTCCAGGGTTAGAGTAGAAGTTGTCACATTGCTGAGGCAGTGAAGAAAGTAGAGGAAGATGGGTCAAGGGGGGTGGATCCTGAGAGGAGTGGTGTGAGTAGTAGATATGAACCAGTACAGAGAGATAAAACAAGTAATATATGTTTCAGTAAGATTGGATATTTGGCATTTACAGCAATGGTTATCAACTGTACTGCAGGGATGGAACGTAAGTCACAGAAAATAGAGGTTTTGGTGGCAGCTGCAGAGAGGTATTGGGGTGTGTGAGATTTGATGTCAGAAGAGTTACAGGGTGTGTTAAGTGGTGGTGTCCCATCCTTTCAGGTTGTTCGGCATGGCATACATTTTTTTTTTTACGTGTATTTCTTTTCGATGGTAGGGTTTTTTTTTATTCGTTATTTTTTTCAAGCAAAGTATAATTGAGTTTTACTCCAGTCTAGTAGGTGGCGGTAATGCAGCATTTATTGGATGCCAACCTACGTTAAACCTCAGTCGAGAAGAAGACCCCCTCTCCTGGCTGGTTCATCGATGGCCTTTGGGAGCCAAAAGATGATGGTTGTCTTGACCCCACAAGAGGCAGTGACACCCTGAACAAAAAAAAAAGGACAGTGAGTGGTCCCCCTGTGTGTAATCTCCCAGAGGACTCTAGGAGTCTGCCACTTACACAGGAAAATGGACCCCCCCCCGAATGGCCCCAAACTTGAGAGCCCGTATCCAAAGCTGAAAAAATAAGATTTTGTGACCCCCCAAGTATGTCAACAGAAAAACGAAAGAAAATCTTTTTATCCTAAATGTTTGAATATAATTTGATAATTTGATTTCAATAATTTCGGACACCCCCAAGCTCTGGTTGCATAGCACCGCGAGGAGATGTAGGAGTGGCTTGCTTGCTAAACCAGCTACTATACCTAGTTAGCAGAGAGGTGTGAAATTGTCGCAGCAATTTTGCTTGTGCCTCAAAACACGTAAGTTTTCATTCCGATCACAGATTATTATATATATATATATATATTTTAAATGGTTACAGTCTGATATAGCTAGCAAGTCAACAACAGTTGGCTAGCTAATGTTAGCTAGTCAGATGCAGTGCTAGCTTGGTAGGCAGCATTAACTAGCTAGTTGGGTTTAACGTTAGCTATTTTCTAAACAAAAAAACGAATTTTGACTCCTTGGTGGCAACTTGCTAACTAACTAGCAGCTAGCTAGTAAAACAAAAATATATTTAAGCTGCAGTCCATTCGTATATCTAGTAGTGGCTGACGTTAGATTGCTAACCAACTAACATTAGCTAGCTAGATTGAGCTGGCTATCACAGTCTGTAAAATGCCCTGTAATATCAGATAGCTAGATATGCGAAAAGGATCTCTTTTTAACCACTCCTCAAACCCACCCCCCTGCCATAACGGTACTGAAAATAGGTCACTGGTCAGCTGAACAACACGAGCTTCCACTCATATAATGGGAGGCTACACAGTTGGCATAAAGATTAGACAGCAAGGGTGTAAAACAGATTCTCAATTTCAGAAATATTGTCATTTTAATCTACCATTAGGAAATAGTTTTTCAATCTAATATTATAGTTCTGTCGTTCTAGCTTTCCCCACATACCTTGATCAGTCTTCACCTGTATCTAGGAAAACATAATAGCCTAATGAACAGCCTAATTGGATTTAAACTACAGTCTATCATATATTTTATTTAACCTTTATTTTACTAGGCAAGTTAGTTAAGAACAAATTCTTATTTTCAATGACGGCCTAGGAACAGTGGGTTAACTGCCTGTTCAGGGGCAGAACGACAGATTTGTACCTTGTCAGCTCGGGGATTCGAACTTGCAACCTTTCGGTTACTAGTCCAACGCTCTAACCACTAGGCTACCCTGCCGCCCCGGTAGCCACACTACATTACCAAAAGTATGTGGACACCTGTTAATTGAACATCTCATTCCAAAATCATGGTCATTAATATAGAGTTGGTCCCCCCCTTTGCTGCAGTAACAGCCTCCACTCTTCTGGGAAGGATGTCAACTAGATGTTAGAACATTGCTGTGGGGACTTGCTTCCATTCGGCCACAAGAGCATTAGTGAGGTTGGGCGATTAGGCCTGGCTCGCAGTCGGCATACCAATTAATCACAAAAGTGTTCATTGGGGTTAAGGTCAGGGCTCTGTGCAGGCCAGTCAAGTTCTTCCACACAGATCTCGACGAACCATTTCTCTATGGACCTCGCTTTGTGCATGGGGGCATTGTCATGCTGAAACAGGAAAGGGCCTTCCCTAAACTGTTGCCACAAAGTTGGAAGCAAAGAATTGTCTAGGATGTCATTGTACATAACATTACTGAAAATAACGCAGTAGCGTTAAGATTTCCCCTCACTGGAACTAAGGGGCCTCGCCCAAACCATAAAACAGCCCCAGACCATTATTCCTCCTCCACAGAACTTTACAGTTGGCACTATATGCATTTGGCACTATGCATCCGCCAAACCCAGATTTGTCTGTCAGACTACCAGATGGTGAAGCATGATTCATCACTCCAGAGAACAGGTTTCCACTGCTCTAAAATCCATTGGCGGTGAGCTTTACACCACTCCAGCTGATGCTTGGCATTGTGATGCTTGGTATGGTGATCTTAGGCTTGTGGCTTCTGTGTGGCCATAGAAACCCATTTCATGAAGCTCCCGACGAACAGTTATTGTGCTTATGTTACTTCCAGAGGCAGTTTGGAACTCAGTAATGAGTGTTGCAACTGAGGACAGACCATTTTTACGCACTTCAGCACTCTGTCCCGTTCTGTGAACTTGTGTGGCCTACCACTTCACGGCTGAGCCGTTGTTGCTCCTAGACGTTTCCACTTCACAATAACAGCACTTACAGTTGACCTGGGTAGCTCTAGCAGGGCAGAAATTTGACCAACTGACTTGTTGGAAAGGTGGCATCCTATAACAGTGCCACGTTGAAAGTCACTGAGCTCTTCAGTAATGCCATTCTACTGCCAATGTTTGTCTATTGAGATTGCATGGCTGTGTGCTCGATTTTATACACCTGTCAGCAACAGGTGGCTAATTTTTTTAACATGTATTTTACCTTTATTTAACTAGGCAAGTCAGTTAAGAACAAATTCTTATTTTCAATGACGGCCTACCGGGGAACAGTGGGTTAACTGCCTGTTCAGGGGCAGAACGACAGATTTGTACCTTGTCAGCTCGAGGATTTGAACTTGCAACCTTTCGGTCCAACACTCTAACCACTAGGCTACCCTGCCGCCCCAAAATAGCCAAATCCAGTCATTTGAAGGGGTGTCCACATACTTTCAACTCTCAACCACCACTTGAGAAGATAAACCATAGTCCGATCGAACTACGCTGATGCCCTGTTTCATCATCTTCAGTATGCCAGAAAGACCATATATTTAGATACTAGCTAGATGTTATCGCGGTGCCCCACTTATTTTACAGCTGATCTACCAATCATTGATTTCATTGTCATGCACTTCAGGTGACATTATTACAGATGTGTGTACCTGCACTGTGCCTGGGCTGAGAAGCATAATAATTTTTTAATTTTACCTTTATTTAACCAGGTAAGCTAGTTGAACAAGTTCTCATTTACAACTGCGACCTGGCCAAGATAAAGCAAAGCAGTGCGACACAAACAACAACACAGAGTTACACATGCAATAAACAAGTGTACAGTCAATAACACAATAGAAAAAAAGAAAGTCTATATGCAGTGTGTGCAAATGGCGTGAGGAGGTAGGCAATAAATAGGCCATAGTAGCAAAATAATTACAATTTGCAGATTAACACTGGAGTGATAAATGAGCAGATGATGATGTGCAAGTAGAGATACTGATGTGCAAAAGAGCAGAAAAGTAAATAAAAACAATATGGGGATGAGGTAGGTAGATTGGGTGGGCTATTTACAGATGGACTATGTACAGCTGCAGCGATCGGTTACCTGCTCAGATAGCTGAGGTTTAAAGTTAGTGAGGGAAATATAAGTCTCCAGCTTCAGCGATTTTTACAATTCGTTCCAGTCACTGGCAGCAGAGAACTGGAAGGAAAGGCAGTCAAAGGAGGTGTTGGCTTTGGGGATGACCAGTGAGATATACAGTGGGGCAAAAAAGTATTTAGTCAGCCACCAATTGTGCAAGTTCTCCCACTTAAAAAGATGAGGCCTGTAATGTTCATCATAGGTACACTTCAACTATGACAGACAAAATGAGGGAATAAAATCCAGAAAATCACATTGTAGGTTTTTAATGAATTTATTTGCAAATTATGGTGGAAAATAAGTATTTGGTCACCTACAAACAAGCAAGATGTCTGGCTCTCACAGACCTGTAACTTCTTCTTTAAGAGGCTCATTTGTCCTCCACTCGTTACCTGTATTAATGGCACCTGTTTGAACTTGTTATCAGTACAAAAGACATCTGTCCACAACCTCAAACAGTCACACTCCAAACTCCACTATGGCCAAGACCAAAGAGCTGTCAAAGGACACCAGAAACAAAATTGTAGACCTGCACCAGGCTGGGAAGACTGAATCTGCAATAGGTAAGCAGCTTGGTTTGAAGAAATCAACTGTGGGAGCAATTATTAGGAAATGGAAGAAATACAAGATCACTGATAATCTCCCTCGATCTGGGGCTCCACTCAAGATCTCAACCCGTGGGGTCAAAATGATCACAAGAACGGTGAGCAAAAATCCCAGAACCACACGAGGGGACCCAGTGAATGACCTGCAGAGAGCTGGGACCAAAGTAACAAAGCCTACCATCAGTAACACACTACGCCGCCAGGGACTCCACTCCTGCAGTGCCAGACGTGTCCCCCTGCTTAAGTCAGTACATGTCCAGGCCCGTCTGAAGTTTGCTAGAGAGCATTTGGATGATCCAGAAGAAGATTGGGAGAATGTCATATGGTCAGATGAAACCAAAATAAAACTTTTTGGTAAAAACTCAACTCGTCGTGTTTGGAGGACAAAGAATGCTGAGTTGCATCCAAAGAACACCATACCCACTGTGAAGCATGGGGGTGGAAACGTCATGCTTTGGGGCTGTTTCTCTGCAAAGGGACCAGGACGACTGATCCGTGTAAAGGAAAGAATGAATGGGGCCATGTATCGTGAGATTTTGAGTGAAAACCTCCTTCCATCAGCAAGGGCATTGAAGATGAAATGTGGCTGGGTCTTTCAGCATGACAATGATCCCAAATACACTGCCCGGGCAACGAAGGAGTGGCTTCGTAAGAAGCATTTCAAGGTCCTGGAGTGGCCTAGCCAGTCTCCAGATCTCAACCCCATAGAAAATCTTTGGAGGGAGTTGAAAGTCTGTTGCCCAGCAACAGCCCCAAAACATCACTGCTCTAGAGGAGATCTGCATGGAGGAATGGGCCAAAATACCAGCAACAGTGTGTGAAAATCTTGTGAAGACTTACACAAAACGTTTGACCTCTGTCATTGCCAACAAAGGGTATATAACAAAGTATTGAGAAACTTTTGTTATTGACCAAATACTTATTTTACACCATAATTTGCAAATAAATTCATAAAAAATCCTACAATATGATTTTCTGGAATTTTTTTTTCTCATTTTGTCTGTCATAGTTGAATTGTTCCTATGATAAATTACAGGCCTCTCATCTTTTTAAGTGGGAGAACTTGCACAATTGGTGACTGACTAAATACTTTTTTGCCCCACTGTACCTGCTGGAGCACGTGCTACGGGTGGGTGTTGTTATCGTGACCAGTGAGCTGAGATAAGGCGGAGCTTTACCTAGCATAGACTTATAGATGACCTGGAGCAAGTGGGTCTGGCGACGAATATGTAGCGAGGGCCAGCCGACGAGAGCATACAGTTCGCAGTGGTGGGTGGTATAAGGGGCTTTGGTAACAAAACGGATGGCACTGTTAGACTGCATCCAGTTTGCTGAGTAGAGTATTGGAAGCTATTTTCGTCTAGGATCGGTAGGATAGTCAGTTTTACTAGGGTAAGTTTGGTGGCGTGAGTGAAGGAGGCTTTGTTGCGAAGATGCATGTCATGATTAATCCCAAGGATATTGTGTAGGCCTAATTACTGTGTAATTGTCATAAGCCACCACCTGTACCCAGACTTTGAACTACTCCCCTCTGGGCGCAGATATAGGGCACCCCTCAGCAGGAAAAACAGAACTAGACATTAATTTGTGCCAGGTGTGATATAACTCCTAAATAGCTCGGGCTAATATACCTATCGACTCAGTAAGGCCCGCAGGCTAGTCTTTTTTTAATTATTTAAAAAAAAAGTTTTATTGGTATGTAACTTATGAAAGTTGTATTGTCAATTTGTTTTGTATTTAAACACCACTTTAAACGTGTACATGACACTGCAACAAAATGTCCCCATGGGGACAATAAAGTCAGTAAGTAAGGTCCAGTAAATGTAGTAAATGCCTGGAAATGTTCTTCCCAGTTAGACTTAGCTATGTGTCTGATTGAGTCTGTCTCTCCACACAGTGTGCCATCCAAACCACTCCATGTGACCTTTAACAGTCCTGCTGAATAGGAGAAATGAGGACCATTTGTGAGTGAGGTACCACTACTGGTTTTCTTTTGTTCACTCACTAATTCTCTCAAGCTACTGGCTTGAGCCATTCCAAATGGTTTAGGATGACGATATAGCTGAAGTTGTTTAATATGGTAACAAAGCTTGACCTAGAAGTTATGTTAATTGCACAGGATAAAGTGGGTATGTTCATTTTGCTGCATTTCTTCTGCAGATATTCCATAAACACTCCTGGACAGGTTTACATTGGTGAGATGGATTTTCTCCAGGCATTGACTCACCTAGCCTTGTATTCTTCAGAAATTGGTGTGTATCAGTGATGTGCCATGGGGTACGACGTCACCAGGTTCCAAGGGGAGGTGGATGAAGACCTGCTGTGTCCCATCTGCAGCATGGTACTGGAGGAGCCAGTGCAGGTTAATGGCCTACTATACCTCCGATACCTCTGGACCAGATCTATTACAAGGACTTATTTTATTTATCCTTTATTTAGACAGGTTGTCACTGAGTTCTTAATATAGACCTTTCACCGATTTCAAACAATATACTTATTTTCCCATCTTCCCTTTTCCCATCTCCGCTCCTTTTTCTCCTATGTCTAGGCCCCACATTGTGAGCATGCCTTCTGCAATGCCTGCATCACCCAGTGGTTCAACCAGCAGCAGATCTGTCCTGTGGACCGCAGTGTGGTGACACTGGCTCACCTCCGACCTGTGCCCCGCATCATGCGCAACATGCTCTCCAAACTCCAAATCGCTTGTGACAACGCTGGCTTCGGCTGCCCAGCCACACTGCGGCTAGATCAACTACAGTCTCACCTGAAGGACTGCGAGCACAACCCCAAAAGACCTGTCAACTGTGAGGAGGGCTGTGGGTAGGTGACATTAGAGCACATTACACAGCAGAGTAGACCAGACAGAATGGGAAAACATGGCTGTGACTTTTGAGTTGCTGGGCATGCCGCACCACCACTGCAGAATGTGACATTACCTAGTCTTGTTTTTATTATTTAGTATTGTAGTGGTCTCTAGAGTGACGTAGTGGCTTTAATTTCATAATGTCACAATTTTGCCGCAGGCTGGAGATGCCGAAAGATGAGATGTGCAACCACAACTGCATCAAGCACTTACGTGGCGTGGTACAGCAGCAGCAGACCAAGATCTCTGAACTAGAGAAAAATGCTGCAGAGCACAAACACCAGCTGGGGGAACAAGTAAGCACACACACTCTCACGTTACATATACCCCAGTAGAGGCTGCTGAGGGGAGAACGGCTCATAAATGGCTGGAACGGCATGAATGGAATGGTATGGAAACCATGTGTTTGATGTACACTGCTCCAAAAAATAAAGGGAACACAAAGGGAACACTTAAACAACAATGTAACTCTAAGTCAATCACACTTCTGTGAAATCAAACTGTCCACTTAGGAAGCAACACTGATTGACAATACATTTCACATGCTGTTGTGCAAATGGAATAGACATCAGGTGGAAATTATAGGCAATTAGCAAGACACCCCCAATAAAGAAGTGGTTCTGCAGGTGGTGACCACAGACCACTTCTCAGTTCCTATGCTTCCTGGCTGATGTTTTGGTCACTTTTGAATGCTGGCGGTACTTTCACTCTAGTGGTAGCATGAGACGGAGTCTACAACCCACACAAGTGGCTCAGGTAGTGCAGCTCATCCAGGATGGCACATCAATGCGAGCTGTGGCAAGAAGGTTTGCTGTGTCTGTCAGTGTAGTGTCCAGAGCATGGAGGCGCTACCAGGATACAGGCCAGTACATCAGGAGACGTGGAGAAGGCCGTAGGAGGGCAATAAACCAGCAGCAGGACCGCTACCTCCGCCTTTGTGCAAGGAGGAGCAGGAGGAGCACTGTCAGAGCCCTGCAACATGACCTCCAGCAGGCCACAAATGTGCATGTGTCTGCTCAAACGGTCAGAAACAGACTCCATGAGTGTGGTATGAAGGCCCGACGTCCACAGGTGGGGGTTGTGCTTACTGCCCAACAGCGTGCAGGACGTTTGGCATTTGCCAGAGAACACCAAGATTGGCAAATTCACCACTGGCTCTTCACAGATGAAAGCAGGTTCACACTGAGCACATGTGACAGACATGACAGAGTCTGGAGACACCTTGGAGAACGTTCTGCTGCCTGCAACATCCTCCAGCATGACCGGTTTGGCGATGGGTCAGTCATGGTGTGGGGTGCCATTTCTTTGGGGGGCCGCACAGCCCTCCATGTGCTTGCCAGAGGTAGCCGGACTGCCATTAGGTACCGAGATGAGATCCTCAGACCCCTTGTGAGACCATATGCTGGTGCGGTTGGCCCTGGGTTCCTCCTAATGCAAGACAATGCTAGACCTCATGTGGCTGGAGTGTGTCAGCAGTTCCTGCAAGAGGAAGGCATTGATGCTATGGACTGGCCCGCCCGTTCCCCAGACCTGAATCCAATTGAGCACATCATCATGTCTCGCTCCATCCACCAATGCCACGTTGCACCACAGACTGTCCAGGAGTTGGCGGATGCTTTAGTCCAGGTCTGGGAGGAGATCCCTCAGGAGACCATCCGCCACCTCATCAGGAGCATGCTCAGGCGTTGTAGGGAGGTCATACAGGCACGTGGAGACCACACACACTATTGAGCCTCATTTTGACTTGTTTTAAGGACATTACATCAAAGTTGGATCAGCCTGTAGTGTGGTTTTCCACTTTAATTTTGAGTGTGACTCCAAATCCAGACCTCCATGGGTTGATAAATTTGATTTCCATTTATAATTTTTGTGTGATTGCTGTCAGCACATTCAACTATGTAAAGAAAAAAGTATTTAATAAGAATATTTCATTCATTCAGATCTAGGATGTGTTATTTTAGTGTTCCCTTTATTTTTTTGAGCAGTGTATTTGATAGCATTCTGCTCCAACCATTATCGTGAGCCCGTCCTCCCTAATTAAGGCTCCACCAACCTCCTGTGATATACCTGTATGCAAATCCATTAGTGCTCTGTTCCTCAATGTTCAGGGATCTGGTGTGTGTGTGTTTCTTCCATTGTCAGAAACGGGACATCCAGCTGCTAAAAGCAAACATGAGAGCAATACGCAGTGCAAACCCCAACATGCAGAACCTGGAGGAGAGCATTGAGTACAACGAGATCCTGGAGTGAGTTTACTCTCCTGTCCCTTTGGCCCTCTCCTCTAGAATATTTTCAGGAGTTTTAGCACTTGATTTCAGCCTCAAGTCTATTATGTTGGATATTGTTTGACTGCTACAATCATTCAAACTCACTTTAAAAATCAAATTTAATAAGCCCTTTTTACATTAGCCTGTTGTCACAGTGCTTTAGAGCTAAAGATCCTATTCCACATCTCACCTGTTCCTGACCTGCCCAACAGATGGGTCAACTCCCTCCAACCTGTGCGGGTGACGCGCTGGGGCGGGATGATCTCCACGCCAGATGCAGTTCTCCAGGCGGTCATCAAGCGTTCGCTCATCGACAGCGGCTGTCCTCTGTCCATCATTAACGAGCTGATTGAGAATGCCCACGAAAGGAACTGGCCGCAGGGCCTGGCCACGCTGGAGACGCGGCAGATGAACCGGCGCTACTATGAAAACTACGTGGCCAAGCGGATCCCTGGGAAACAGGCGGTGGTGGTGATGGCCTGTGAGAACCAACACATGGGAGAGGACATGATCCTAGAGCCTGGCCTGGTCATGATCTTTGCCCATGGAGTGGAGGAGATCTTATAAGTAGATCTTATAATAACCCAACACTAGGAGCAGGGGGGTCTAGCATGGCAGAGAGGAGTGCAAACCGGACATTTTGATTCTTGAGTTATTACTCATCTCTAAAAAATACATGGTAATTATGGGTCTATTTCTTAACGACAGTTGATATGTCAGTTTTTGTCTCTAAAGATAAGCAGTTGTAGGGGAAATGAAAAGATCTCAATGGCTCCTAAAATGAACAGAAGAGTATTCCTTACATATGAGCTTATTTAATATCTTTGCCTTAAAAGGACATTTCAAATACACGTGGAAAAAGAGAACTTAACTGATAATACCCAGGATATTCTAAGATGGAATGTTTGAGAGTCGCATAATAAAAAGCTATGCCTGATCTCCTAGGCTTCTCTGGTTCCCCCCATCCTACACCTTGTACTATGTAAATTAATTCATATCAAAAAATCATGTAAATACAAATATTATATTGAAAAAATATATACACATTCTCAAGCTATTCTTGTTATACACTAATAAGACTGTGGATTTTGTCAGTTGGTATCCATGTGTTTAAGAATGCTGCTCTGGACATTTTGCTCACTTCAGCATTGTTTTTTTGCTAATCATGTCATGACAATTGTAAGCCATGATGTTTTGCTTCTCGTTTATTACATTTTTGTTGTGCCATGAATTTTATTTATAGATTTTGAAGACCTGCTGGGGCGGGATCTCCACACCAGAAGCAGTATGCTTGAAGATGCTTTTTGTGTTTATGTAAATACATTTGTCATTTTAGAAAATTGAAGCTCATTGTTCATTGCTTCCGTTGTACTTAGTGAACATGAAGTTGGGCCAATTGACGTTAAACCATTGGAATGTAACATTGTGTAGTTTTACCTGTTTTATTTTATAAATGGTTGATGCTTGTTTGTGTTGATATTAATTGACAATTTCTTATTTTTACCAAACTATTTTATCTAAAAGCTTTGAATTACTGAATGATAGAGTGACAAGGGACTTGATCTAAAGACATGCAGTCGAAAACAACCATGTGGAAATCTAACTTCAATGCTACTTCGTTAGTGTCACCATAATGAGATACATTTGGATTGAGTTTTGTCATTTTGTGTCCTTTTATCTTTTGTGCTGTGGGGTAAAGATGAAGGAAAAAATAAAATTGTGATCTTGATTGTCATCATGGTACAGTACTGCATGGCTTTTTTCTTATGCCATTGAGTCATTCCTACATGCAGGGCCTCTATACATCATGATTTCTGATGATTAGCACTCTAAGCAGCAGCCTATCTGGCAATGCTCTCTCTGTCCACCCACACAAACACCTACATGGTCAGACATTGTGCATGTCTACAGCAGCAGTGTCGAGTGAGCTCTTGTCAGCAGCCCATACTCTATTGAGGCCTTTCCTTTTAAATCTTTCCCTTTGTGAATGGTTGGAATATCATGCGATTTGCCAAAGGCATGCTTTTGTTATTGTGCCTGAAAATCCTCTGGTTCATCATCTGGTATTAAATGATCTAATGGGTTGAGACACCTTTTTACTTGTATGCAAATAATTGTACTGTTGGACTGGATTTTACAATGCACAACTGTTTGTTCAGTGATTCAACCTCAAATTCACACCATCAAAGGGTCAGAATCAATAATTAGGCTACTGTCAGTCCATCATTGCCTCAACACACTTATGGGACTGCTGTCACATTCGATTATCTATAGATGTTCCATAATATAGGCTACTAATGTAACAAAGCAGTTGGGAGCTCATAGGTCTAATGTCTCGAGCACACTGACCGTGTCATTGCATTTTGTTAAACCAGCTACGTTTGACTGCAGCGGCTTTTATTATGCGTTCTGTGTGGTCCATACATTGGATTTCTCGAACTTACGCCTTGATCACACCGACGGTGTTTTTGCGCAAAATGGTGAGCAGCAGCACCTGGATAAGTGTGCAATAAAAGTTCAACATTCCCCTTCTACTACCATTTCTGTCAAGCGGTCTACAGTTTGACGCATACTTTCGATAAATCCAATGTAAGCACCACAGAGAACGCACTGCAACTGCGTTCAATTAGATGGTGTGCAGTGTTCACTTAGAAATGAATGTACTTTTGGTGCACCAAAATGCAAAAAGCTGTCTGTGATCGAGGCGTTATTCGTTACACTGTATGTGTAGATGGCTTGACAGAAATGGTAGCAGAAGGTGAATGTTGAACTTTTGTTGCACACTATCCAGATGATGTTGCGTACCATTTTGCGCATATACACTGTAGGTGTGATCGAGGCTTGCTATTTCTTTTACATAGCACACCCACCTGTGCCAAACGCCTTGATCACACCGACAGTGTTATTGCGCAAAATGGCAAGCAGCATCATCTAGATATGTGTATAACACAAGTTCATCAGTCACCTTCTGCTACCAGTTCTGTCAAGCCGTCTGCGCATACAGCGAGATAAATCCAAAGTTTGCACTACATAGAGCGCACTGCAACTGCCTCTGCAACTCAATGCTGTAAGGCAAACGCAGCGTTCCATTGAAAATGAATGTACCTCTGGTGTACCAAAAATCAATAACCCTATCCGTGTGAACGAGGCGAAACTGGTCCAGACTTCTTGGCGGAAGATGTACTGTAGTTCGCTATAGGCTCACAGTGCATTGAAAATCAAATGTAGGAAAAATGTCCTATCGATTGCAACTGAATTTGTCCATCGCTGCTCTATTATAGCCTAGGGCACATAAATGATAAGAGAAGAACGCACATCCATATACTAGAGTAGACTGGGATAAATGGGGCAAGCCCAATGTAGACTACATCCCCGCGTTAGTCAAAGTGCCCGCAGATGACAGTTCGAGGCGGCGATTTGCTTCTTTTTTTTAATAGCTAGGGAGGGGGAAATCGCTGAGTCGGGCGTGGCAGTCAGCCAATCTTTCTTGTTATCTCTGGGTAAATGAAAGCTGACAGCTAGACTACCTTTCTTGTAGCGTCCACAGACAATTTCCGTCGATTTGCTGGGTGTAAAAACGTTGAATTGCGCCTCGATCCTCGCTGAGGAAATATCTTACCGGACGAACGGCACGACACTCCGTTTAAGGACGACAGACAGACAACGCTCATCATCGCGAAATATAGGTAGGCTAATTGATGCTCAAAACAGCCTCATTTAGTACTACTGGATGAAGTTCAACGAATCGTGTATGCTTGTTCACAACTTTGCATACAGATATTGCCTGTGAATTTCGTTGCGCCGCTGCCAAGTTTGGGTAAGATCCATATTTCATGGGAGAGACGGTGTCCCTCGCCTCGCCCAACTGATCTCAGTTGGTTCCCTGGTTGGGCAAAACAGGCTACTTTTGAGTGGGATCCTACTGATACATCCAATGATGGGTTTCTATATACATTGACTACATCTGCAGCTTCTGTTCCCATGTTTCTCCCCTTTGAAACCTATAAGCCTAACCTTTAGACATGCTCCTCTTTAGACTATAGTTAACATAGGGCATGTTTTATAGCCTAGAAGGAGAGATAAGTTACTAAGAATATAAGTTGAATATACTGTTTAAGGTTTTACATAGTGTTAAACTGTCACCCTTATGGCTCAATAATGTAGACCAGACAGGTTGGAGACAAGTTTTACAACTGCCTGCAGACAATGTTGGACCTATGGTCCTTGATACAAGGAGCTCTGTCTGGATGGAAAATGCCATTTTGGTTTATATGATTTTCATTAGCAATGTGACATCTTTGCAAATAACTTTTGACTTTGAATAATACAGTTACTTGCCATCTAACTGATTAAAACAACTGACAAAGCAACACATTGCTCAACACACAACCATAGTTGCACCATTTAAGACATGATGTTTGTCCCTTCTGATATTTACTTTACTGTGTGCTTATTTCCCTTGGTATGTGTCTCCTTAATTAAGTTACCTATGGGTAAACTAGGTCTTCTGGCCATGCATTTAGAACATGTTGGCAAGTAACAATCAGAGTTTAACTACATTTTGGGCTTTCATCAGGTTTCCTTTAACATTTTACATTTTTCTGGGTCATGCAACCACAAACAGTCACAGGGATGGTTCTGAAACTTTTAATTTGGTCTTTTGAGTGTATTTCTGGCTGGACATATTGCCAGCATGATGTGGCCTAAAGGGTGCCTTGATAACCTTGCAAATAACTATTCCATTATTTGAACAACAGATTACCCAGAACATTTTAGGGATTTGAAACGACATGGTCATTTTTCATTGCTAGTGTAGTTTTTGCATTTCCATTCAAGTCAAGTGAGGTCATCAGTTCCTTTTTAAATCTATACCATTTCCTGGTTTCCCTCCCCACTGGAAAATTGGTTGCCAAAAAACAGAAATGTTATCCTCGTTCTGGGAAAGACCGTCTCTTAATGAAAAAGTCATACTTAACCTGCACAGCTAAGTAATTACAGGGAAACACCGAGAGAGGCATTCCTGGTCAGGTCAACCTGTCGTTAAGGAAACAGACTATCTCTACAGACGGATCAGGAAGCGGGTCACACTATTGCTGCAGAGAAATTAAATGTAATTAATGAAATTAATCTAATAGGGATCTATAGAGCTTCTAGAGGGATTGTGTGTGTGTTTACGATCATGCAATCACACAATCTAAACATTTGATCATTTACTCCCTTTACCCTATACACAGATTGTTCATTTCAATGGTTTTACAATGACAGTACAGTAAGAGTAAACAGTTCCTCCAAACATGTGCCAACGCTCAGCGTGAAAGTGGCGTGGTTACTGGAGGGAAGGGTGCACCCTCACAAGTCCAGGCGGGTTTGTGTTTTTTTCTGTATTGTACGCACCACGGTGTTCCACGGGACAAACTCAACACAGTCTGCTGAATAATATTTTTTTTTACGTCATACACATTGTCTGGTTAATAAAAAAGGCAACAAGCTGTGCCTCGCCCACATTTGCCAGAAATGTGTGATTCATGCATAGGAGCCAAAGTCTCTCCACTCAGACAAACCCTGCCTAACATCTGGCATTTGTTGTTTACGTCTCAAATGTCATTAACCAAGTAATGGGTGAACTTCCAGTGATCCAAACTGTGTTATCAAGGAGTTGCACTCTAGCTCTGTGGTCAACTGCGGTCAACACTCAATAAAAAAAGTTTTAAAAAAGATGTAGCAAAACTCATGTCATAGGCTTTGTTTTATTTTGGATGAACCTTGAGAAGTGACGTTCTGAGCAAAGGGTCCATTTTAGAGCAAGGATATCAAACTCATTTAGCCCCAGGGGGCGCATTCAGTCTTCAATGAGGTCTGGAGGGCCGCATTGAAAATTGGTTATATTTCCTGTGCAAATAATAGTCCTCTAACCATAGATTTTGGAATGTTCAATGCTCCCTTTCTAGCTTTCATTTGAGTCATTATTACCCAGCTGGACACAGTATGTTTGTAGGTCCATTCTCATTTCTACAGTTTATTTGGTTTTAGTCATTTTGTCCCTTTAGTCTTTTTTCTTCTTCTTCTCAAACCACCTGTGGGCCGGATTTGACCCTGTATGTTTAACACCCCTGATTTAGAGAGAGGGAGTATTCCCCCATTCACAGGATGAGTCACAGTGGTGTGGGAGGAGAGATGGTGGTAGTGCCGGGGAACACTCATAGCTGCTGGCTGGCTTGGCTGAGGGCTCCCCCTGCCCTCCCTCCCTCCCGTTAGTCACTCATGGCAATGCGCTGATGGAGCATTGCTGATGTAGGGAAACACTTTCCATAGCAACCAAGCATGTCCTTCCTTCTATCTGCTAACCTACCTGATGTCATTTAGCTGGGTGCTTATATTTGTCCTATTTAAACACATGCACAAGTGTATTACAACCATGTGTGAATTGGAAATGTTTTTTTTGCATATCCCAACTCTCCCTGAGACACCCTCAGAGTGGGGTCACTCATGGTCACGGCCAGGGTCTGCCAATATCAACGGCGACGCTGGAGCAAGTAGGGTTAAGTGTCTTGATCAAGGGCACATCGGTAGATTTCTTTTCACCACCTCAGCTCTGGGATTCAAACTAGCTTCCTTTCAGTTTCTGGCCCAATGGTCTAACCGCTAGGCTACCTGCCACCCAGTATACAAGGGAGTATTAAGAACGCAGAGGCATTCCACAGGCAGATAATAACCTGCTGAGGTTTCTGATGTGTCTGGATGGATGGTTGCCTGGATCTCCCCCTTTCAGCTATACCAATCTACTCACCGGTTATCACAATCGGCATAATCCTGACGTGTGTGTGTGTGTGAGGTTGGGATGGGGATATGGGGTGGCCAGTTTGGTGCCCTTTTTTGACTTCACGTGCCTTTTTATATATAGTACACATTGTTCTGTCTGGTAGTAATTTCCAGTCTGCATGTAAAAATCCTGCATGCAAATGTCATATCTGATCAGGAAGTCGAGAATCAGATTTGACCCAGGTTGCTCGGTCTTAAATCATGGCAGAGAAGGATGGTATACCGTCTGTCCGACATGAGTGAATGAAACATGCATATGTCAGCGTGTTTCTTTGAAGGGCATGAAGAATGGCCATCTGCCATATTGCCACAGGCAAGGGTACACATCTAGAAGTAGCCTAAAACTAGATTTTACATCTTGTTTAGAAGCACATCTTTATTATGCTCTTAGAAATGTATTTTTTATTGTTACATTAGCAGAAATGAGCAGTTCTGATTTGATTAATTATTTGAACTGTATTGTTAAGGCCCTAACAG
Source organism: Oncorhynchus keta (assembly GCF_023373465.1). Lineage (NCBI taxonomy): Eukaryota > Metazoa > Chordata > Actinopteri > Salmoniformes > Salmonidae > Oncorhynchus > Oncorhynchus keta. The sequence continues at coordinate 20,662,556 of NC_068448.1, forward strand.
GAATCCCAAAATGTTGCATTATGTGCAGTATAAAACTAGTCATTGGAGTTGGTAGTTATCAAGATTCTTATTTAAAGGCACTTGCCTGCCATATTCCACTTTTTCCATCAACAAGTGCAGGTTGACATTTGTCATGAGTTTTGTCCTAGAGACAGAACTGAGTGATTTCTCCCTTAGATAGGCCAGCTGCAAAGTCAAAATTGTCTATTAGGCAGGGTAGCCTAGTGGTTAGAGTGTTAGACTAGTAACCGGAATGTTGCAAGTTCAAATCCCCGAGCTGACAAGGTATAAATCTGTCATTCTGCCCCTGAACAGGCAGTTAACCCACTGTTCCTAGGCCATCATTGAAAATAAGAATTTGTTCTTAACTGACTTGCCTAGTTAAATAAAGGTACAAATGTAATGAAAACACATGCTTTTGGTCTTAATTTACAATTAGGGTTAGCAGTGTGGTTAGGTTTAAAATCTGATTTTACTTTGTGGCTGTGCTAGCTAGTGACCTCTGCAGAGCTGCCTCCCAGATTCATGACAAAAAACAATAACCTGCTCAACAAGTGGCACTTTCCTGTAAAGTCTCTACTCCCTCAGCTGATTGGCTGCCAGAACAAAATTGCTAGGCAACGCTGTTAACCTTTTGAGGAGAATTGAGTTGGGACAGCGTGACCCTTTTGTTGGCACAGAGAGAGACAGTGGTTCCGCGTCACATGTAAAGGAGTGGGCGTTTAAGAGTTTAATTAGGTTTCAGTACTACTCCATGACTGACTTGACTTGACTGCTGTAGATATATACTGACTGGTCGACCTATACTCCTGTGGTATTATTAGGGACTGGAACTATTTTTAAATGGAGATTATGGTAATAAAATAATTTGGAAAACTGGGTCAGACATTTAAAGAACAAAGAACAAGGCTTTGGGGAGACATACTCTTGAGACATATGTCTCTGGTGTGTCTGTGGCCTGATACTGCTTATTTAGAGCTTACTTTGAAGTAGTGGTCAGAGGTGTGAAGTGTTGCTTGAAACCGTTTATGCTTAGAAGTTATGGTACATCGTTTTGCTCATTGTTATTTTGGAGTGGGAAGAGGGGATTCTGACACATTTTCTCACAACCCTTAACATCATGACTAGAGATGACTAAAGGGCATTGAGGGGTATTTGCAAGCCAGATCTGGCGTTGAACTGTGGTTCTTGCCAATTTGCAGATGTAAATCTTGTGGGTATAAACAGGCCGTTTCTATCTGGTTTGCATGGGGTTATGATCTGAAGCGTCTTGTGACATTATTTCTAAACAAAGCCTCGCGAGTTACTACCTAGGACTGTTCAGCTTACAATTCTGGTTTGATGTCTGAGCCGCCTCCATTTCACATTCACACAGAAGACTGATTACTTGTTCCTCCTCCTCTCGCCCTCTGGTGGTTTGTGCAGACGCAGGCAGCATGTCCACCCCCACTGTCACAGAGTTGAAAGAGCTGAACCCAGTTGACTTCATCCAGCTACAGCAGTACATTGACTGTGAGTACAGGCTGGCAGTTTCCTTGCACCCCTTTCCATTTACACCCACACGCTGTCATATCTGTATATTTCTAAGTATCTGCAAAACGTTGCACCATTGCGCCCACATGATCTTTCTTGGTAGATCTCTGGATTTAGACATTTTCTGAACATCAATGTTAAGGAACATTAACGGAATTTCAATGCCGTAGTACACCGGCCATGTATGAATGTTGCTATGTAGAATATATGCAGTTTTCCGTCTATAGTTTGATCATTTGTGATTACGCATTCGCTGTTAGAGCCATTACTTCGACAGATGTTTAGTGCGTTTCTTCTCCTCCTAGACTGCAGGCTGAGGGTTAAAGATGTGCTGAGGGAATTTGATGCAGATGGCAGGCTGGCCCAGCACAGACATGGAGAGGTGAGAGGAAACAATGGCCAGGTTGATACTGACCCCACCACAACTCATGTCTGCTTCAGTCCATCTTAAATGTTCGGGGTACATATTATAGTTTGTGCTCATGTGATACCCCCGCAAACAAATAATTGTTTTCCTAATAGTAAATCCACTAACTAAAACATTTATCGTGTTTATAGATCTGACTTCTATATAAAGCCAATCAATTCTAAGAGACATGGCTTCAGGGATTGATTAATTTACAAGCAGCTGAAGTTGCTAAAAGAAATTACCTCTTCAGTTGTGCCAATTCTGGAAGGTCTGTGTGATGTGTTGGCCTCATGCAGAGTAAGCCATAAGGGGATTTTAACTGGACAGTTACCAAAATTGCCAATATCGGCAGTTGGATTAGGGTAATTGCTGTCTTTTAAGAGGAATAAAAGTGGTAGACTAGCAGTAATTTAAGGGCAACCATGGGTTACAGAATACATTTTACAACAAGGATAATGACAAAGCCACACCCTCAAAGTACTGTAATTATCAAGGAAGTGGAAAATCTGACAAACGGCACAGAACATTTTTGGCGTGGTTATCTAATCCCCTTCTCTCCTCTACACCAGTCTCCTTAACATTGAGGTTGGGCTGAATAGTGGTGTCATACTTTATTACTGTGGCAGTCATGTAGTGTATCACCCAGGGAAAAGCAACCGCAACCAGAAATGGGTTTGTGGTTCAGTATTCCAGAGGGAATTCTGATTTGAAGCCCTTAAGCAAATTAGTCCCCCTACATATTTCCAGAAAAAAAAGTCAGCTGGCACAATTTATTGAAATGGGGTCTTTATTGGGTATCTGACAACTTCAGGAAGTTATGCACCAAACCCCTTACTGTACAATCTATAACAGGGTTTGCCAACTGGCAGCCTTTGGCTATATTTGATTTGTCTCCACATTATAAATACAGTCTCAGTTCTTGCTGCCTTCAGAAAGGATTCACACCCCTTGAATTTTTCACATTGTTACAGCCTTAATTTAAAAATGGATCCAAGCTTTTTTGTCCCCGGCCTACACACAATACCCCATAAGGTCAAAGTGGTGAAAACTGACAATCTGAAATGTCTTGAATCAATAATCAATTCACCCCCTTTCATGGCAAACCTGAATAAGTTCAGGAGTAAAATGTAGCTTAACAAGTCAGACTGGACTCAGTGTGCAACAAGTGTTCAACATGATTTTACAATGACTACCTTATCTGTACTCCTCACATTATCTGTAAGGTCCCTGAATCAAACGGATTCAACAACAAATACCAGGAAGGTTTTCCAATGCCTCACAAAGGGCACCTATTGGTAGATGGGTAAAAAAAAAACAAATAGAACACTATTTACACTTTGGATGGTGCATCAATACACCCAGTAGCTACAAAGATACAGGCATCCTTCCTGAATCAATACTGGAGAGAAAGGACACTGCACAGGGATTTCAGCATGAGGCCAATGGGGACTTTCGTTTAATAGCTGTGATAGAAAACTGAAGATGGATCAACATAGTTACTCCACAATACTAAACTATTGACAGTGAGAAAAAGGCTATAGAATAAAAATATTCCAAAACATGCATCCTGTTTGCAACCGCACTAAAGTAATATAGCAAAAAAAGGGGCAAAGCAATTAACTTTGTCCTGAATACAAAGTATCGATTTGCCTCAAACATAACATTAGTGTACCTCAATTTTTTCAAGCATAGTGGTGGCTGCATCATGTTCTGGGTATGCTTATAATCAAGGACTGGGGAGTTTCTCCTGGATACATTTTTTTGATAAACACAGGCAAAATCCTAGAGGAAAACCTGGTTCAGTCTTTCCACCAGACACTGGGAGATTAACCTTTCAGCAGGACAATAGCCTAAAACATGGCTACATCTACACAAGTTGCATACCAAGAAGATAGTAAATGTTCCTCAGTGGCAGTGTTAGTTCTGATTGTCAAGCTATGATCATCCAATTTGACAGAGCTTGAAGAATTTTTTAAATGGAAAAATGTTGTACAATCCAGTTGTGCAAAACTCAAACTTACCCAGAAAGCCTCAGACGTAGTCACTGCCAAAGGGGATTCTAACACTGTCTTGTGGGAACATGAAACTCAATATGTCACTAAGGGAACAAAGAAAATCACTGACAACCAAACAAAGGGGTTCTGAAACACATGGGTGCCCACTGAAAGTTGCCAAAGCCAATCATAAGGGGTTCTGAAAGACACCCACCATGGATTCCCACTAGGTTTGCCTCCAAAAAGCCAAAGAAAACCCCACAAAGACTTAGGATGGCAAGTAAACAGAATATGGAACAAACAAGGGAAACCAAAAATAAGCTTCTTTCAAACTTATATCGGTTGAGCTTGGCTCACACATCAGCTGTCATAAAGTTTAGCTCTCCCAACATCTCTCAAGCTCAACTAGAGCACTGGGCCAGCTGCTCCTAAAATAGCACCTGGGCCAACACAGGTGAAACACCTTCCCACTAACGAGATGGAAACCAGCACAGGTGTAACACATAACGACTGACGAGGTGACACCAATCTGTGCGCCCTTTGTCTTTTGCGCTATAATGCTATATGTGCTAAAGGTCCAACCTCAAAACATAAATGGAAAAACCAAAACCTGTAACAACATGTATTGACTCAGGGGTGTGAATACTTTTCCAAAAATGTTCAATACATGTTTTCACTTTGTCATTATGAGGTATTGTGTGTAAATGGGTCAGGGGGAACAATTCATTTAATCAATTTATAATTCAGGTTGTAACACAACAAACATGTGGAATAAGTCAAGGGGTATGAATACTTTCTGAAGGCACTCTATATATTTCTTATGGTTGGATATGAAAGACTGTAAAACCGCCAGCAAATTAACTCCAGGTGATTTTAATTTTGGAAATCTGTTCCAAAGTATTCCCACATATAATAGAGATACAGTGTCTTCAGAAAGTATTCATACCACTTGACTTAGTCCACATTTTGTTTTTATGGCCTGAATTCAAATTGATTACATTGATTTTGTTCTTACCCATCTACACACCATACCCCATAATGAAAAAGTAAAAACATAGATTTTTTGCAAATTTATTGAAAATGAAATACAGAAATGTCTTATTTACATAAGTATTCACACCCCTGAGTCAATACATTTTAGAATCACCTTTGGCAGCGATTACAGCTGTTAGACTTCCCCAGAAAGACTAAGAGCTTTTCACACCTGGATTGTACAATATTTGCACATTATTATTTTTTAAATTCTTCAAGCTCTGTTAAGTTGGTTGTTGATCATTGCTAGACATCCATTTTCAAGTCTTGCCATAGATTCTGCCATATATTTTACTGCCATACAGTAAAAACTGTAACTAGGCCGCTCAGGAACATTCAATGTCGTCTTGGTAAGCAACTCCAGTGTACAGTATATTTGACCTTTTAGGTTATTGTCCTGCTGAAAGGATAATTTCCCAGTGTATTTTGGAAAGCAGACTGAACCAGGTTTTCCTCTAGGATTGTGTCTGCTTGGCTCTACTCAGTAATGTGATTTGTATTTTTACCCATCTACCAATAAGTGCCCTTCTTCTTTCTGGTCTTTGTGGTTGAATCTGTGCTTGAAATGCACTGCTTGACTGAGGGACCTTACAGAAAATTGTACGTGTGGGTAAAGAGAGGAGGTAGTAATTCAAAAATCATGTTAAACACTATTATTGCACACAGAGTGAGTCTGTAACACAGCAACATTTTGAAAAAGTCCAGGGGTGTGAATACTTTTTGAAGGCACTCTATATATATGATCGAGTACAAATTTAAGCAATTCAATTATTGTTTTTGTCAAATATTACATCTGTTTGGGCATCTTGCGGTGCATTAGCAGTCTACAAATTACAGTGCCTTTTGGAAACTATTCAGACCACTAGACTTTTTCCTCATTTTGTTACCTTACAGACTTTTTCTAAAATATATATTTTTTTTTAAACATGTATTCTCATTAATCTACACACAATACCTCATAATGACAAAGCAAAAACAGGTTTGTAGACATTTTTACACTTTTACATGCTTATTCAGACCCTTTACTCAGTACTTTGAAGCAGCTTTGGCAGCGATTACAGCCTTGACTCTTGAGTATGACGCTCCAAGCTTGGCACGCCTGTATTTGGGGAGTTTCTCCCAGTCTTCTCAAGCTCTGTCAGGTTGGATGGGGAGCATCGCTGCACAGCTATTTTCAGGTCTCTCCAGTTCGATCTGGTCCGCACTCTGGCTGGGCCACTCATGGACATTCAGAAACTTGTCCTGAAGCCACTCCTGTGTTGTCTTGGCTGTGTGTTTTGGGTCGTTGTCTTGTTGGAAGGTGAACCTTTGCCCCAGTCTGAGGTCCTGATCGCTCTGGAGCAGGTTTTCATCAAGGATCTCTGTGTACTTTGCTCTGTTCATCTTTCCCTCGATCCTGACCAGTCTCCCAGTCCCTGCTGCTGAAAAACATCCCCACAGCATGATGCTGCCACCACCATGCTTCACCGTAGCGATGGTGCCAGGTTTCATCCAGACGTGACGCTTGGCATTCAGTCCAAAGAGTTCAATCTTGGTTTAATCAGAACAGAGAATCTTGTTTCTCATGGTCTGAGTCCTTTAGGTGCCTTTTGGCAAACTCCAAGCGGGCTGTCATGTGCCTTCTACTGAGGAATGGCTTCCGTCTGGCCACTCTACCATGAAGGCCTGATTTGGTGGAGTTCTGCAGAGATAGTTAACCTTCTGGTCTGTTCTCCCATCTCCACAGAGGAAGAGGGACTCTGGAGCCATGTAAGCGTGACCATCAGGTTCTTGGTCACCTCCCTGACCAAGGCCTTTCTCCCTCGATTGCTCAGATCTGTGCCTCGACACAATCCTGTCTCGGAGCTCTATGTACAATTCCTTCAACCTCATGGCTTGGTTTTTGCTCTGACATGCGCTGTCAACTGTGGGACCTTATATAGACAGGTGTCCTCCTTTTAAAATGAATGTCCAATAAATTGAATTTACCACAGGTGGACTACAATCAAGTTGTAGAAACATCTCAAGGAAGATCAATGGAAACATGATGCACCTGAGCTCCATTTCAAGTCTCATAGCAAAGGGTCTGAATACTTATGTAAATAAGGTATTTCTGTTTTTTATTTGTAATAAATGTGCAAAAATGTCTAAACCTGTTTTTGCCTTGTCATTGTGGGCTATTGTGTGTAGATTGATGAGGGAAAACATTTATTTAATCCGTTTTAGAATAAGGCTGTAACGTAACAAAATGTGGAAAAAGTCAAGGGGTCTGAATACTTTCCGAATGCACTGTATATGTAATTATGTTCCGGCCCACTGACCATCCGCTTAAGGAAATATGTAGTTGATGATCCCTGCTCTAGGAATTAGTCTTCTCACCTAAATCACTCTGCTCTGAATCAGACTGTTTTGATTACTATTTTAGAAACCATCCATCTCCCATCAATTTACTGATTGATTGATATCCCATCTTCTGTTCCAGTGTATCAATGAGGAAGGCTTCCGTCTCTTCCTGAAGACCTATTTGGAGGTTGAGGACTTCCCTAAGGATCTCTGCCAGCGCCTGTTCCGATCCTTCCAGAGCGGAACCGAACTAGACGGGCAGGACAACGCCAGTATGTTTATTTGCCCATGTGTAGAATACCTCTTGAATACCATGTGTTGGCTTATTTTGTTGTCTATAGTTTAGTCATCAGTTTCACTATTGCTATGTGTTGTTTTTTTTAAATCAAAGTCCACAGACTGAACCTGAATATGTAGCTATACTGTGTATATCCACTTCACCATCCTCCTCCCCCTCCTTGTCATCCTCCTCTCCTTTAGAAGAGGTCTTTCTGAAGGACGTTTCGTGTTACTTCTCTCTGTTGGAGGATGGCCAGCCCAGAGACAAGTTGGAGTGTGAGTCTTTATCATATTTTCTCCACTGAGTAGCAGCTTCTTGTTGCAGTCTATTTGTATAGATATTTGTTTGAGTGCCTTTTCAAGATTTTTATATGCACATTTTTCCCTCAGTTGCTTTCAAACTGTATGACAGAGATGGCAATGGAGTCCTTGACAGCTCTGTAAGTCAATTTGTAATATTTTTTGTGAACTACAAAGAATAACTACACCCCCCTAGGTATTATCCCAGTTTCCCCATTACCCATTTCAAAATAATAACAATGTAATAACATGTAATGACTGTCTGTTGTTGCAGGAGACATCACCTCATACCCTTTCATTTTTACAGTACCAGTCAAAATTTGACACACTTACTCATTCAAGGGTTTTTATGTATTTTTACTATTTTCTACATTGTAGAATAATCGTGACGACATCAAAGCTATGAAATAACATATGGAATCATGTAGTAACAAAAAAGTGTTAAACAAATCAAAATATATATTATATTTGAGATTCTTCAAAGTAGGCACCCTTTGCCTTGAAGACAGCTTTGCACATGCTTGGCATTCTCTCAACCAGCTTCACCTGGATCTCTTTTCCAACAGTCTTGAAGGAATTCCCATATATGCTGAGCACTTGTTGGCTGCTTTTCCTTCACTTTGTAGTCCAACTCATCCCAAACCATCTCAATTGGGTTGAGGTTGGGTGATTGTAGAGGCCAGGTAATCTGATGGAGCACTCCATCACTCTCCTTTTTGGTCAAATAGCCCTTACACAGCCTGGAGGTGTGTTGGGTCATTGTCTTGTTGAAAAATCAATTTTAGTCCCACTAAGCGCAAACCAGATGGGATGGTATATCGCTGCAGAATGCTGTGGTAACCATGCTGGTTAAGTGTGCCTTGAATTCTAAATACATCACAGACAGTGTCACCAGCAAAGCACCCCCACACCATCACACCTCCTCCTCCATGATTCACGGGGGGAACCACACATGCGTAAATCATCCGTTCACCTACTCTGCGTCTCACAAAGACACAGTGGTTGGAACCAAAAATCCCCAATTTGGACTCAAGGACAGATTTCCAACGGTCTAATGTCCATTGCTCGTGTTTCTTGGCCCAAGCAAGTCTCTTCTTCTTATTGGTGTCCTTTAGTAGTGGTTTCTTTGCAGCAATTCGACCATGAAGGCCTGATTCACGCAATTTCCTCTGAACAGTTGATGTTGAGATGTGTCTGTTACTTGAACTCTGAAGAATTTATTTGGGCTGCAATTTCTGAGGCTGGTAACTCTAATGAACTTATCCTCTGCATCAGACGTAACTCTGGGTCTTCCTTTCCTGTGGCGGTCCTCATGAGAGCCAGTTTCATCATAGTGCTTGATGGTTTTAGCGAGAGCACTTGAAGAAACTATCAATGTTTTGGAAATTTTCCGGATTGACTGACCTTCATGTCTTAAAGTAATGATGGACTGTCATTTCTCTGTTCTTGCCATAATATGGACTTGATCTTTTACCAAATAAGGTAAAATCTTCTGTATACCACCCCGACCTTGTCACAACACAACTGGTTGTCTCAAATGCATTAAGAAGGAAAGAAATTCCACAAATTAACATTTCATTGAAATGCATTCCAGGCGACTACCTCATGAAGCTGGTTGAGATAATGCCAAGAGTGTGCAAAGCTGTCATCAAGGCATAGGGTGGCTACTTTGAAGAATCTCAAATATAAAATATATTTTGATTTGTTTAACACTTTTTTGGTTGCTACATGATTCCATGTGTGTTATTTCATAGTTTTGATGTCTTCACTATTATTTAACAATGTAGAGAATAGTACAAATAAAGAAAACCCCTTGAATGAGTAGCTGTGTCCAAACTTTTGACTGGTAATGTATATCAGGTCTTCTCATAAGAATAACTAATACTCTTCTTCCTATAGGAGGTGGACCGGATCATTGCTCAGATGATGCACGCTGCAGATTACCTGGACTGGGATGTGTCTGAGCTGAGACCAGTAAGCGTGGCCAAATGTGGGATGTCCCTTACAATTACTGATATCAGAGGAGAAAATACATATTTTAATTAATTCTACAAATATCTGCTGAACAAAACCTCCCAAAAATACTAATTTAGATGCTAAGCTAGAATGCACTTTGGTTTGTTCAGGTGCTGAAGGACATGATGACAGCCATCGACGCAGACAGCAGTAACACGGTCTCTCTGGATGAGTGGGTGGAAGGCGGAATGAACAACGTCCCTCTGCTGGTATTACTTGGGCTGAAGGTGGGTGAACCATATTCTCCTTCTGGGTTGTGTTCATTAGGAACAAAATGGAAGAAACAGGGAGGGACTACTTGGATTTCCAATAAGAAATGCTGGTTGCTGTTGCAAAAATGGTTTGATACATTTTGCCCAAATGATTAAGACCCTAATGTCACTGGGGCAGAAGGTGGAAAAGGGACCATCCATCATTCCTTCCCCTTTTATTGCGTCAACAAATGTTTCCTGTGCAGGCCGGGAGGAGTACACATGATGCATCCTCTTTGTGTTGATTATAAGATGTCTACACACAACAAAATGTTTTTTGGTCCCCACGTAATATACTGTACACAGCAGAATGATACAAAATACCGAAGCTCAGCACAAGAAAAGGCAACTGAGTTTCTTCAAGCCAGTTCCAAAATAATTTATGGACTTCTATCTTTTTATTCATTTTATTTATTATTTTATTATTTGATTTGATTTGATTTGATCCTCTTTGTGTTATATGCTGAGTGTACAAAACATTAAGGACACCTGCTCTTTCTGTGGTATAGACTGACCAGGTGAATCCAGGTGAAAGCGCTGATCCTTTATTGATGTCACCAGTTAAATCCACTTCAATCAGTGTAGATGAAGGGGAGGAGATGGTTAAAGAATGAGTTTTTGAGACAGTTGAGACATGGGGGATTGTGTATGTGTGCCATTCAGAGGTTGAATGGGCAAGATAAAACACCGGTTTGTGTCGAGAACTGCAATGCTGCTCTCTCTCTCTTTCTGTTACTCTGTATGTTGCTCTCCTTCTGCTCTTACCTCTGTGCACCACCCCTTTGTTGACTCACTCATGCATGTGTGCTAAAGTTACCTGTTTCACATACACATGTATCTCTGCACCACCAGAGTGAGTTAGAGGAAGTGGGGAAAAGCCTATCTATTATTCTCATTCACAACTCCATCTAACCTCACCCTCTGCATCAATTAGTAGCAACTGCAATGGAAAGGAAGAACATAAACATTAATTGTTACAGTATAAAGAGTAAGTTATTATGTTTAGAACAATGAAACTAAGTGGGGGTGCTATTTTATTTAGAGTCATTTAGCAGACGTGCTTATCCAGAGCGACTTACAGTAGTGAGTGGATCTGTTTTAATTTGTACTGGTCCCCCGTGGGAATCAAACCCACAGTCCTGACATTGCAAGTGCCATGCTCTACCAACTGAGCCACATGGGACCACTGGCACTCTTGTCTCCCAAGTGCTGAGATCTGGAAATACTAGCGTCTGAGAAAATATCTTAGGGGGTATGCTTACTTATTGAACATGCAGTTTACTTTTGGGTCTGTTATCAGACTGCATTACAAAGATCTGAACTGTAAACTGGTCTTTCTCGTGCCCCTACTACAATGCCAGGTACTTCCCCTCAGGCTATTTCTGGCCACCAATGAGAATATCATGGAGGCCTTCATCCAGCACTCTCACATTTTGCTATGTGCTGATTTTAGGGGCTATGCTTCATACACATAGACTGACTGAAAGTCTGGCTCTGAGCTGAGGCACCATGAGTCATTTAAACCAATGTTTGTCAAATATTTTTTTACTGTGTATTTGTGTCTATAATCTGGAAAAGAGCATATACAATCTGTGACCATGTTACTGTATAATATTGTGTTGCAAACATTGGTGTTACTGATGTAGTATTGCATAGAAAGGGCTTATATTTACCCAAGGAGATTCCATGGAAATATGGCAGAAATGTACATTCCATTCCTCATTTAATTATGCAGCATAATTCTGATATTTTGATAGATGGGATCATGGCATGCAAAGGCCATTGTAAAGCCAACTGTAAAAGTCAACACTGAACTGTCATTCCAGGAGAGTCATCTCAGAGGCGATTTATGTTGCTAACAGCATCACTAATAGCCCCAATCTCCAACCATGAGACAATATTAAAATAAAATGTGTATCAATGTTGCATTGCTTACATAATGTTTTCCAAATATGAGATCCAACATTTACCCTTAGAGTCAGTGTTTGTTTTAGGAGTGTGCAAAAATGGTCAAAATAGTTTTTGACATATAAGATAAAAAAGCACAAGGTTTTTATATTTAGTTTATTATACCATAATATGTGTTTTCTCCCCCACCATCTACCCCCAGATGACTCAGAAGGATGGGCAGCACCTATGGAGGATGAAAAATTACAACAAGCCTGTCTACTGCAATGTGTGTCAGAGCATGCTGCTAGGACTGAGGAAACAGGGGCTTTGCTGCACCTGTGAGTGTCATTGTCTGGTCTCACCACTAGAGGGAAATACAACATAACTTCCTCAATCCACTCAAAGCAACAACAAAAAATTACCAGGAAGACACCTATCCTGAACTTACAATTAAAAGCAAGTTAGTGGAATCACATTCTCATGATCAGATGATGTCAACATGTACCATTAGATAACCATTATGACCTATGACATCCCCACATATTTCCATAGGAAAAACTGTAGTGGCGTTGTTTATTGTTTACTTAATTGTCAGCCTTGTATATCTTGTCTTGATTAACATGATTCATTAAACGAGAGAATAACAATAATAGTTGAAAACACAATGGAGACACGTAACGCATTGTTTACTTGTCTTTGTTTTCAAGGTTGTAAATACACGGTCCATGGACGCTGTGCCAACAGAAACCCAGCTCCCTGTACTAGGACCTATGTCAAGTCTAAGAAAGACACGGGAGTAAGAGTTTTTTTTCAAACAACATTTTACAATGGCATTTGCAATTATATTAATATTTCCAATGCCTCTTCATTCTTAGTGTATGTTGTAATGTGAATTTCTAAGCCACTCTCTTTGTCCCGGTGAATGTATGTCATTCTTGCATCTGACTCTGCCTGTGTCTCCCGCCTCAGGTTCCAACCCATGACTGGGTCAGTGGGAACTGTGACTCTGGGAAGTGTGACAAGTGTCAGAAGAAGATCAAGAGTTATCACGGGCTGACGGGCAAACACTGTGTCTGGTGCCACTCCATGGTGATGAGGGAGGGCTCCTGAGTAGCCCTGTGGTGGGGAGAGTTAGGCCCCTTTAAGTTATTAGGCCAGTCTTTTCTTCCAAGCAGAATATTTACATATTACAATCTGTTGTTCAATCTGTTCATGGAGTGGTCTTGCAAGAGCTATGTCTGGAACTACGTCTGGATTTACAGTACCAGTCAAAAGTTTGGACACACCTACTCATTCAAGGGTTTTTCTTTATTTCTACTGTTTTCTACATTGTAGAATAATAGTGAAGACATCAAAACTATAAAATAACACATTTACATTTAAGTCATTTAGCAGACGCTCTTATCCAGAGCGACTTACAAATTGGTGCAAACACCTATGACAACCAGTGGAACAGCCACTTGCATCTAAATCTTGTTGGGGGAGAGAAGGGGGGTGAGAAGGATTACTTACCCTTACTTACCCTATCCTAGGTATTCCTTGAAGAGGTGGGGTTTCAGGTGTCTCCGGAAGGTGGTGATTGACTCCGCTGTCCTGGCGTCGTGAGGGAGTTTGTTCCACCATTGGGGGGCCAGAGCAGCGAACAGTTTTGACTGGGCTGAGCGGGAACTGTACTTCCTCAGTGGTAGGGAGGCGAGCAGGCCATAACACATATGGAATCATGTGGTAACCAAACAAGTGTTAAACAAATCAAATTAGAGATTCTTCAAAGTAGCACCCTTTTCCTTGATGACAGCTTTGAGGTAGTTAACCAACACACCTCCAGGTTGGCTCCCGAGTGGTGCAGCGGTCTAAGGCACTGCATCTCAGTGCAAGAGGTGCACTGCAGTCACTGGTTCAAATCCAGTGACTGCAATCACATCTGGCTGTGATTGGGGGTCCCATAGGTCAGCGCACAATTGGCCCAGCATCGTCTGGGTTTGGCCGGGGTAGGCCGTCATTGTAAGTAAGAATTTGTTCTTAACTGACTTGCCTAGTTAAATTGTTGTTTTTTAAAATAATATTTTAAAAGGGCTATTTGACCAAGAAGGAGAATGATAGAGTGCTCCATCAGATTACCTGGCCTCCACTCCACAATCACCCGACCTCAACCCAGTTGAGATGGTTTGGGATGAGTTGGACTGCAGAGTAAAGGAAAAGCAGCCAACAGGTTCTCAGCATATATGGGAACTCCTTGAAGACTGTTGGAAAAGCATTCCAGGTGAAGCTGGTTGAGAGAATGCCAAGACTGCGCCAAGTTGTCATCAAGGCAAAAGGTGGCTAGTTTGCAGAGTTTAACACTTTTTTGGTTACTAAATGTGTTATTTCATAGAAATTAGGTATAACTGACATTAAAACTATCAACATGTTAAATGTGCAACCAGAGGGAAAATAACTCTGGACCACCTATACTCCACTACTCCACACACAGAGATGCATACATAGCTCTCCCTTGCCCTCCATTTGGCAAATTTGACCATAATTCTATCCTCCTGATTCCTGCTTACAAGCAAAGATTAAAGCAGGAACCACCAGTGACGAGATCAATAAAAAATGGTCAGATGAAGCAGATTCTAAGCTACAGGACTGCTTTGCTAGTACAGACTAGAATATGTTCCAGGATTCCTCCAATGGCATTGAGGAGTACACCACATCTGCCATTGGCTTCATCAATAAGTGCATCGATGACGTCGTCCCCACAGTGACCGTACGTACATACCCCAACCAGAAGCCATGGATTACAGGCAACATCCGCACTGAGCTAAAGGCTAGAGTTGCCGCTTTCAAGGAGCAGGGCTCTAACCCGGAAGCTAATAATAAATCCTGCTATGCCCTCCGACGAACCATCAAACAGGCAAGCATCAATACAGGACTAAGATCGAGTCGTACTACACCGGCTCTGACGTTCGTCGGATGTGGTAGGGCCTGCAAACCATTACAGATTACAAAGGGAAGCACAGCCGAGTGCTGCCCAGTGACTCAAGCCTACCGGACGAGCTAAACTACTTCTATGCTCGCTTCGAGGCAAATAACACTGAAACATGTATGAGAGCACAAGCTGTACCGGAAGTGTGATCACGCTCTCCGCAGCCAGTGTGAGTAAGACATTTTACATTTACATTTAAGTCATTTAGCAGACGCTCTTATCCAGAGCGACTTCACAAGGCCGCAGGGCCGGACGGATTACCAGGACATGGACTGCGAGCATGCACTGGCCAACTAGCAAGTCTTCACTGAAATTTTCAACCTCTCCCTGTCCGAGTCTGTAATACCAACATGTTTTAAGCAGACCGCTATAGTGCCTGTGCCCAAGAACACTAAGGTAACCTGCCTAAATGACTACCGACCCGTAGCACTCATGTCTGTAGCCATGAAGTGCTTTGAAAGGCTGGTCATGGCTCACATCAACACCATCATCCCAGAAACCCTAGACCCACTCCAATTTGCATACCGCCCCAACAGATCCACAGATGATGCAGTCTCTATTGCACTCCACACTGCCCTTTCCCACCTGGGCAAAAGGAACACCTATATGAGAAAGCTATTCATTGAATAAAGCTCGGCGTTCAATACCATAGTGCCCTCAATGCTAATAAATAAGCTAAGGACCCTGGGACTGAACACCTCTCTTTGCCACTGGATCCTGGACTTCCTGATGGGCTGCCCCCAGGTGGTAAGGGTGGGTAACAACACGTCCGCCACGCTGATCCTCAACACAGGGGCCCCTCAGGGGTGTGTGCTCTGCCCCGTCCTGTACTCCCTGTTCACTCATGACTGCAAGGCCAGGCACGACTCAAACACTATCATTAAATGTGCCGATGAGACAACAGCCTGATCACAGCCTGATCACAGCCTGATCACCGACAACAACGAGACAGCCTTTATGGAGGAGGTCAGAGACCTGGCCGTGTGGTGCCAGGACAATAACCTCTCCCTCAACGTGGTCAAGACAAAGTAGATGATTGTGGACTACAGGAAAAAGAGGACTGAGCACGCCCCCATTCTCATTGATGGGGCTGCAGTGGAGCAGGTTGAGAGCTTCAAGTTCTTTGTTGTCCACATTACCAACAAACTAAAATGGTCCAAGCACACCATGACAGTCGTGAAGCGGGCACGACAAAACCTATCCCCCCTCAGGGGACTGAAAAGATTTGGCATGTGTCCTCAGATCTTCAAAAGGTTCTACAGCTGCACCATCGAGAGCATCTTGACTGGATGCATCACTGCCTGGTATGGCAACTGCTCGGCCTCTGACCGCAAGGCACAATAGAAGTTTACGTACACTTAGGTTGGAGTCATTAAAACTGGTCTGGTTCATCCTTGGGAGCAATTTCCAAATGCCTGAAGGTACCACGTTCATCTGTACAAACAAAAGTATGGAAGTCTAAACACCATGGGACCGTGCAGCCATCAGGAAGAAGATCCTTTCTGTCTCCTAGAGATGAACGTACTTTGGTGCGAAAAGTGCAAATCAATCCCAGAACAACAGCAAAGGACATTGTGAAGATGCTGGAGGAAACAGGTACAAAGTATCTATATTCATAGTAGAACGAGTCCTATATCGACATAACCTGAAAGGCCGCTCAGAAAGGAAGAATCCACTGCTCCAAAACCGCCACTGCACTTTTTGGATAAATGATAAATGATAAATCCTCTGGTCTGATGAAACAAAAATAAAACTGTTTGGCCATAATGACCATCGTTATGTTTGGAGGAAAAAGGGGGAGGCTTGCAAGCCAAAGAACAATACTCCAACCGTGAAGCACGGGGGTGGCAGCATCATGTTGTGGGGGTGCTTTGCTGCAGGAGGGACTGGTTGACTTCACAAAATGGATGGAATCATGAGGATGGAATATTATGTGGATATATTGAAGCAACATCTCAAGACATCAGTCAGGATGTTAAAGCTTGGTCACAAATGGGTCTTCCAAATGGACAATGACCCCAAGCATACTTCTAAAGTTGTGGCAAAATGGCTTAAGGGCAACAAAGTAAAGGTATTGGAGTGGCCATCACAAATCCCTGACCTCAATCCTATAGAAAATTTGTGGGCAGAACTGAAAAAGAGTGTGCGTGCAAGGAGGCCTACAAACCTGACTCAGTTACACCAGCTCTGTCAGGACGAATGGGCCAAAATTCACCACAACTTATTGTGGGAAGCTTGTGGAAGGCTACCCGAAACGTTTGACCCAAGTTTAACAATTTAATGGCAATGCTACCAAATACTAATTGAGTGTATGTAAACTTCTAGGAATGTGATGAATCAATAAATCATTATCTCTACTATTATTCTGACATTTCACATTCTTAAAAAAGAAAGTGGTGATCCTAACTGACCAAAGATGGAATTTTTACGAGGATTAAATGTCAGGAATTGTGAAAAACTGAGTTTAAATGTATTTGGCTAAGGTGTAAGTAAACTTCTGACTTATACTACTTCAACTAACCAGTGCCCCGCACATTGACTCTGTTACTTTTATCTCTTATTCTTATCCGTATTTTTTTAAGCATCTCACTGTTGTATTCGACGCATGTGACTAATAACATGTGATTTGATTTGATTCATTATTACTCTACAATGTAGAAAATAGTCAATATAAAGAAAAACCCTTGAATGAGTAGGTGTGTCCAAACTTTTGACTGGTACTGTATGTCCGTGAACAATACAGCACTTTGTGACTACTTTGATATAAAAATGCTTTATAAATCAAATGTGGTTAGCTTTATAAATGAATAATTTGATAATAGATATCACTGGCTGTTACTGTATTCCAGCGCCATGATGACTGTGCCTCCCAGGAGCCCTCCGACTGTAACTGTGGAACTCTCAGAGACCATATCCTCCCCCCTTGGGCCATCTACCCTGTTATGAAGGTACAGGATAACCTACTGCCCTATGACAGGTGTCTAATACTGTAAAGCTCACATAAGGATATATTTTAAGGAACCTCAACTTAGTGAAATTACTTTTATTCTCTTAACATTCACTCACATGCAATGGTAATAGTAGGATAGCTAAGATGTCTAGTTTGAGAAACAATACATCTGTATTTGACTATTATACGGTTATTGCTTGTTGTTTTATATGATCTCTGGATTTGCTAAGTTGACTGTTCATCTCTCTCTTGACCCCATCAGGAGAAGCCTAACAGCATGAAGAACGGCTCCTCGAGCTCAGCCGGTGACAGTGACCACAACACCACTCCTGACGGAAAGGTGCTTCAGGTACGTACTAGTACCCTGTTTAGGCCTTTCCCTATTACAGGACTGCTGGATAGTAACTGGTGTGAGTAAATAAGCAACCGTGTCTAACTATTTTACCTTGTTTAGAGTCTAGAGAACTGTCACTAGGAAGTGCCTCACAGCCATATTCCATTTAGACTACAGTGGGGCAAAAAAGTATTTAGTCAGCCACCAATTGTGCAAGTTCTCCCACTTAAAAAGATGAGAGAGGCCTGTAATTTTCAACATAGGTACACTTCAACTATGACAGACAAAATGAGAAAAAAAAAATCCAGAAAATAACATTGTAGGATTTTTTAATGAATTTATATGCAAATTATGGTGGAAAATAAGTATTTGGTCAATAACAAAAGTTTATCTCAATACTTTGTTATATACCCTTTGTTGGTAATGACAGAGGTCAAAAGTTTTCTGTAAGTCTTCACAAGGATTTCACACACTGTTGCTGGTATTTTGGCCCATTCCTCCATGCAGATCTCCTCTAGAGCTGTGATGTTTTGGGGCTGTTGCTGGGCAACACGGACTTTCAACTCCCTCCAAAGATTTTCTATGGGTTTGAGATCTGGAGACTGGCTAGGCCACTCCAGGACCTTGAAATGCTTCTTAAGAAGCCACTCCTTCGTTGCCCGGGCGGAGTGTTTGGGATCATTGTCATGCTGAAAGACCCAGCCACGTTCCATCTTCAATGCCCTTGCTGATGGATGGAGGTTTTCACTCAAAATCTCACGATACATGGCCCCATTCATTCTTTCCTATACACGGATCAGTCGTCCTGGTCCCTTTGCAGAAAAACAGCCCCAAAGCATGATGTTTCCACCCCCATGCTTCACAGTAGGTATGGTGTTCTTTCGATGCAACTCGGCATTCTTTGTTCTCCAAACACGACGAGTTGAGTTTTTACCAAAAAGTTTTATTTTGGTTTCATCTGACCATATGACATTCTCCCAATCTTCTTCTGGATCATCCAAATGCTCTCTAGCAAACTTCAGACGGGCCTGGACATGTACTGGCTTAAGCAGGGGGACACGTCTGGCACTGCAGGATTTGAGTTCCTGGCGGTGTAGTGTGTTACTGATGGTAGGCTTTGTTACTTTGGTCCCAGTTCTCTGCAGGTCATTCACTAGGTCCCCCCATGTGGTTCTGGGATTTTTGCTCACCGTTCTTGTGATCATTTTGACCCCACGTGGTGAGATCTTGCGTGGAGCCCCAGATCGAGGGAGATTATCAGTGGTCTTGTATGTCTTCCATTTCCTAATAATTGCTCCCACCGTTGATTTCTTCAAACCAAGCTGCTTACCTATTGCAGATTCAGTCTTCCCAGCCTGGTGCAGGTATACAATTTTGTTTTTGGTGTCCTTTGACAGCTCTTTGGTCTTGGCCATAGTGGAGTTTGGAGTGTGACTGTTTGAGGTTGTGGACAGATGTCTTTTGTACTGATAACAAGTTCAAACAGGTGCCATTAATACAGGTAACGAGTGGAGGACAAATGAGCCTCTTAAAGAAGAAGTTATAGGTCTGTGAGAGCCAGAAATCTTGCTTGTTTGTAGGTGACCAAATACTTATTTTCCACCATAATTTGCAAATAAATTCATAAAAAATCCTACAATGTGATTTTCTGGATTTTTTCCCCTAATTTTGTCTGTCTTAGTTGAAGTGTATCTATGATGACAATTACAGGCCTCTCTCATTTTTTAAGTGGGAGAACTTGCACAATTGGTGGCTGACTAAATACTTTTTTGCCCCACTGTATATGTTATCTGAATATACTGACAATATAGACTGAATATACTGACAATATCATTGTATCATTGTGAAACTGCTGTAATCTTTGAACTATTTATCTCTGATCAGATTGATCCGGTCCCAGACACTCATCCTCTTTTAGTGTTTGTGAACCCTAAAAGTGGAGGCAAGCAGGGAGAAAGGTGATGCTACAAGTGAACACTCCTACACAAATGGGCATTTATGGTTGAATAATAAACAATGTCAATGTTTCTATTTTACCATTTCAAGTCCTATTTTATTCATTTCAGAGTTCTGCGTAAATTCCAGTATTTGCTGAATCCACGGCAGGTGTATAACCTATCCAATGGTGGACCTGGACCAGGGTAAGGTTTCCCATATGGATAACTGCATATGATGTATAGACCACTATTAGTATAAAATGAAAAACTGCACTCTGTTTTACCTGCATCACTAATTGGACAACTGGGGTGTATTTAGCAGCTTTAAATCTCGAAAATTACATTTAAGACATTTTACATTTTGAGGAGTCTGAGATCAAATCAAATCAAATTGTATTTGTCACATACACATGGTTAGCAGATGTTAATGCGAGTGTAGCGAAATGCTTGTGCTTCTAGTTCCGACAATGCAGTGATAACCAACAAGTAATCTAACTAACAATTCCAAAACTACTGTCTTATACACAGTGTAATGGGATAAAGAATATGTACATAAGGATATATGAATGAGTGATGGTACAGGGCAGCATACAGTAGATGGTATCGAGTACAGTATATACATATGAGATGAGTATGTAGACAAAGTAAACAAAGTGGCATAGTTAAAGTGGCTAGTGATACATGTATTACATAAGGATGCAGTCGATGATATAGAGTACAGTATATACGTATGCATATGAGATGAATAATGTAGGGTAAGTAACATTATATAAGGTAGCATTGTTTAAAGTGGCTAGTGATATATTTACATCATTTCCCATCAATTCCCATTATTAAAGTGGCTGGAGTTGGGTCAGTGTCAATGACCTTGAGATAGAAGCTGTTTTTCAGTCTCTCGGTCCCAGCTTTGATGCACCTGTACTGACCTCGCCTTCTGGATGATAGCGGGGTGAACAGGCAGTGGCTCGGGTGGTTGATGTCCTTGATGATCTTTATGGCCTTCCTGTAACATCGGGTGGTGTAGGTGTCCTGGAGGGCAGGTAGTTTGCCCCCGGTGATGCGTTGTGCAGACCTCACTACCCTCTGGAGAGCCTTACGGTTGAGGGCGGAGCAGTTGCCGTACCAGGCGGTGATACAGCCCGCCAGGATGCTCTCGATTGTGCATCTGTAGAAGTTTGTGAGTGCTTTTGGTGACAAGCCAAATTTCTTCAGCCTCCTGAGGTTGAAGAGGCGCTGCTGCGCCTTCTTCATGACGCTGTCAGTGTGAGTGGACCAATTCAGTTTGTCTGTGATGTGTATGCCGAGGAACTTAAAACTTGCTACCCTCTCCACTACTGTTCCATCGATGTGGATAGGGGATGTTCCTCTGCTGTTTCCTGAAGTCCACAATCATCTCCTTAGTTTTGTTGACGTTGAGTGTGAGGTTATTTTCCTGACACCACACTCCGAGGGCCCTCACCTCCTCCCTGTAGGCCGTCTCGTCATTGTTGGTAATCAAGCCTACCACTGTTGTGTCGTCCGCAAACTTGATGATTGAGTTGGAGGCGTGCGTGGCCACGCAGTCGTGGGTGAACAGGGAGTACAGGAGAGGGCTCAGAACGCACCCTTGTGGGGCCCCCGTGTTGAGGATCAGCGGGGAGGAGATGTTGTTGCCTACACTCACCACCTGGGGGCGGTCCGTCAGGAAGTCCAGTACCCAGTTGCACAGGGCGGGGTCGAGACCCAGGGTCTCGAGCTTGATGACGAGCTTGGAGGGGACTATGGTGTTGAATGCCGAGCTGTAGTCGATGAACAGCATTCTCACATAGGTATTCCTCTTGTCCAGGTGGGTTAGGGCAGTGTGCAGTGTGGTTGAGATTGCGTCGTCTGTGGACCTATTGGGCGGTAAGCAAATTGGAGTGGGTCTAGGGTGTCAGGTAGGGTGGAGGTGATATGGTCCATGACTAGTCTCTCAAAGCACTTCATGATGACGGAAGTGAGTGCTACGGGGCGGTAGTCGTTTAGCTCAGTTACCTTAGCTTTCTTGGGAACAGGAACAATGGTGGCCCTCTTGAAGCATGTGGGAACAGCAGACTGGTATAGGGATTGATTGAATATGTCCGTAAACACACCAGGCAGCTGGTCTGCGCATGCTCTGAGGGCGCGGCTGGGGATGCCGTCTGGGCCTGCAGCCTTGCGAGGGTTAACACGTTTAAATGTCTTACTCACCTCGGCTGCAGTGAAGGAGAGACCGTATGTTTTCGTTGCAGGCCGTGTCAGTGGCACTGTGTTGTCCTCAAAGCGGGCAAAAAAAAATATTTAGTCTGCCTGGGAGCAAGACATCCTGGTCCGTGACTGGGATGGGTTTCTTCTTGTAGTCCGTGATTGACTGTAGACCCTGCCACATGCCTCTTGTGTCTGAGCCGTTGAATTGAGATTCTACTTTGTCTCTGTACTGACGCTTAGCTTGTTTAATAGCCTTGCGGAGGGAATAGCTGCATTGTTTATATTCGGTCATGTTACCAGACACCTTGCCCTGATTAAAAGCAGTGGTTTGCGCTTTCAGTTTCACGCGAATGCTGCCATCAATCCACGGTTTCTGGTTAGGGAATGTTTTTATCGTTGCTATGGGAACGACATCTTCAACGCACGTTCTAATGAACTCGCACACCGAATCAGCGTATTCGTCAATATTTTTATCTGACGCAATACGAAACATGTCCCAGTCCACGTGATGGAAGCAGTCTTGGAGTGTGGAGTCAGCTTGGTCGGACCAGCATTGGACAGACCTCAGCGTGGGAGCCTCTTGTTTAAGTTTCTGTCTGTAGGCAGGGATCAACAAAATGGAGTCGTGGTCAGCTTTTCCGAAAGGGGGGCGGGGCAGGGCCTTATATGCGTCGCGGAAGTTAGAGTAACAATGATCCAAGGTTTTACCACCCCTGGTTGCGCAATCGATATGCTGATAAAATTTAGGGAGTCTTGTTTTCAGATTAGCTTTGTTAAAATCCCCAGCTACAATGAATGCAGCCTCCGGATAAATAGTTTCCAGTTTGCAAAGAGTTAAATAAAGTTCGTTCAGAGCCATCGATGTGTCTGCTTGGGGGGGGATATATACGGCTGTGATTATAATCGAAGAGAATTCTCTTGGTAGATAATGCGGTCTGCATTTGATTGTGAGGAATTCTAAATCAGGTGAACAGAAGGATTTGTTATTGTGTGTGTATCTGGGCTTTAATATAAATTCATTACCAGTTCTCTTATTTACTGCTTGAATATGCAATGGTATTGGGATAGTTGGAACATCAAAGCCAATAAAATGGTTGCAAAGGGAGGGTATATTACTGGAAACGTTCAAAGTTTACCAGAAAACGTTCACGTTTTTTAATGGGAATTTTATCAGATGACATCTAGTGGTTTTTTCGTTGGTACTTTAGATGATCACAGGTATCTGTAATTACCTCTGGCTGTCTGTGGCCTTATCACATGTAATATATATAAATAATCAAATAAGATCATTTTCAAATAAAAAATAGAGTGACAAAGCTGTAAAACATTTTACTATGTTAATGTTTGTTTTTCCGCCAAACTGGTGGCAGTTGAGAAAAAAGTAAATAGTTGTAAGAGTTTTACTACAGTATCTCGCGTTAAAGTTTCACAAATAAATTCCCCAATAGATTTGATGGATTCTGGTCAAATTACGCTCAGTCGCAGGCTGTCAAAAATGCGAGGCAAATGCAGCTCTGTGTGTTCAAAAGAAAGCAGACAAACACAGACGGAAAAATAATTTTAGCGAAAGGGAAAGTGATGAACAGGGAGGTCATGCGCCACAAAAATATGTTGCACATGGTAAATACAGGGAGTGTTGAAAGTAAGGCAGCACATTTTTGCCATTACACAGAAAATCAATGCAGTGGGGGGCACTAGACGAACAGTAAGCGACCATGGCCGCGGGAAGATGTTTTTGGGTTGGGGGTGCTATTGACGTGTAATAAAGGTGTACTTTACTGTAAAGTATATATATTAGATATTTATTTTATTTAAGTTTATCATGGGGTGCTGCAGCACCCTCAGCACCCCTATTTCCCACGGCCATGTAAGCGAGGTGAAGCATAGATGGCCAGAGAGACTCGGAGCTAGAAAGAATAAAGGAGGATTGGCGGGCAATGCTGTACTGCACTGTACTGCTGTAGGACATTCAGTTGTAGACCTTTCGAAAGATCAGATACCTCCTCCACAGATTGAGGCTGAGCAGCAACAGCCAATCATTGTGAAGACAGAAGAGGAATGCTTGCCTGGCGACTCATCCACACCGCTCCAGCCAACTGATGTTTCTTCTCCGTGATGAGTCTGGATTTGCCTCCCTCCCCGACGATTTCTAGAATGCAAACACATTCTGGCCATTCTGATTGGTCCGAAAAAACGATTGGTTAGGCCAGAGCCGGCCTACATGATGGCATTATCAACTTTGATACTCGGGTTAAATTTTACGATCCAATCGCTGATGAATATGTTTTGTACAATGCCCCTCATTTTGAAGTCAAAGGACTTCTAGGTTGGCAGTTTAGTTTATGTAACGATAGAGCAGCAGAATTCAATTCAGGGTGAGTTGTCAGGCAAGAGGAATGCCCCTTTGTGACAGAAACATCAGTCCCTGTTGTGAAATCTGAGGGTGAGTTGTGTTAAAAACATGACTTTAGTTTTATTACGTTAGATATGGGATTTTGCATTGCATTAATTGTATCACTTCATCTCCTCCATCTCTTGGTGGGTCTTCGGTTACACCTGATTTGGTGACTCCAGTCCCACTGACACTACCTGACGCTTCATCAGTTTCACCACCGTTGGGCCCCGGCATTAGTGCAACGTTCTCCCTCATTTTGGAGAATAATGACCCCCTATCAGAAACACTCACACAAAGAAAACGCAAAGTATCATCATCCACTCCCACCTTATGGGAAGCTGAAAACACTACAGTCAATGTGCCAAGGGCTGCCCAACAGCTCCAGCCTGCTCAGTGTAGTCAGTGACATGGCCTTGACTGTTAATGACATGATGCAGCAGCAGGTTTAACACAGTCAGAATATGATGATGTGTCCAGAATAGAATAGCCAAAACTGTGAAGATGAGAAATGCTGGTCTCCCTCCTACTTCCCAACAGAAGTGAAACTATGTCAGTCTCCTGAAAATCAAGGCATGGCCTTGACTGACATGCCTTGATTGTTACTCATATTAAGCATCTCCAACCAATATTAAATCTAGAATCGGCTTCCTATTTCACAACAAAGCCTCCTTCATTCATGATGCCAAACATACCCTCGTAAAACTGACTATGCTACCGATCCTTGACTTTGGCGATGTAATTTACAAAATAGCCTCCAACACTCAACACTCAGCAAACTGGATGTAGTCTATCACAATGCCATCCGTTTTGCCACCAAAACCCCATATACTACCCACCACTGCGACCTGTATGCTCTCGTTGGCTCGTCCTCGCTACATATTCATCGCCAAACCCACTTGCTCCAGGTCATCTATAAAATTTTGCTAGGTAAAGCCCCGCCTTATCTCAGCTCACTGGTCACCACAGCAGCACCCACATGTAGCATGTGCTCCAGCAGGTATATTTCACTGGCCATCCCCAAAGCCAACACTTTCTTTGGCCGCCTTTCCTTCCAGTTCTCTGCTGCCAATGACTTGAACGAATTGCAAAAATCACTGAAGCTGGAGTCTTATATCGCCCACTCTAAGCATCAGCTGTCAGAGCAGCTTACCGATCACTGTACCTATACACAGCCAATCTGTAAATAGCACACCCAACTACCTCATCCTCATATTGTTATTTATCCTCTTGCTCTTTTGCACACCAGTATCTCTACTTGCACATCGTCATCTGCACATCTGTCACTCCAGTGTTAATGCTAAATTAGAATTTTTTTCACCTCTATGGCCTATTTATTGCCTTACCTCCCTCCTCTTCTACATTTACACACACTGTACATATATTTTCTATTGTGTTATTGACTGTACATTTATGTGTAACTCTGTGTTGTTGGCCAGGTCGCAGTTGTACAATTATTAAATTTATACCGATATTGGCCTAAAAATAAATACTTTTCCCAAGTTAGTGATATTTCCCATTGACTGATCATGGTTTTTCAGATCCTCTCTTCACTAATCTTTTTATGTTTAACCTTTTTGTTATAAACTTATCATCACAACCGTGATGTTAATCATAGTTGATCTCCATGTTTGGAAGACTTTGTTCAGCATTTTTATATCTGATAGATTTCCCTACTTTTGGTTTAAAAATTATGTTTAGAAATAATAAACATAAATAACACCTTCTTTTTTCTTTTTTTTACACTGTTGACTGACCACTTTGTACACTCATACTTCAAGTAAACTTGAACGGCTTATTTCTCTCTGAGATGTCATAACCATCAGTGAACGTCACTGTTAGATCTTGTACTGCACCCCCAACATAATACACACTCTGTGTTTCAGGCTGTGCTTCTTCAGAAATCTGAAGGATTACAGGATATTGGTTTGCGGAGGGGACGGGACTGTGGGCTGGATACTTGATGCCATAGGTGGGGTCCAGTCCACAATATTGGTAGACCATGTACTACACACTCAGTGGACAGTTTATTAGGTACACCTCCCCGTTCAGGAAAATGGTTCGCTCCTACAGTGAGTCACGTGGCTGTGGCTTGCAAAATAAAGCAGGCAGACAGGCCTCGAGGCATACAATTACTGTTCGATTGAACATTAGAATGGGAAAAAACGAGTGACCTAAGTGACTTTGAACGTGGTATGATTGTTGATGCCAGGCGTGCCGGTTCTAGTATCTCAGAAACGGCCACCCTTCTGGGCCTTTTCACGCACAACAGTGTCTAGGGTTTGCCGAGAATGTTGCGACGAACAAAAAACATCCCGTCAGCGGCAGTCCTGTGGAAGAAAACAGCTCATTGATGAGAGGTCGAAGGAGAATGGTAAGAATCGTGCAAGCTAACCGGTGGGTCACAACAGCATCTCGGAATGCACAACTCGTCGGGCCTTGTCACAGATGGGTTATTGCAGCAGACGACCACACTATGTTCCAATCCTAACCGCTAAAAACAAGAAGTGGCTCCGGTGGGCACGTGATCACCAACACTGGACAATTGAGTAGTGGAAAAACATTGCCTGGTCCGACGAATCCGGTTCCTGTTCCGTCATGCTGATGGCAGTCAGGATTTAGTGTAAACAGCACGGGTCCATGGCCCCATCCTGCCTGGTGTCAACGATACTGACTGTTGGCAGTAGTGTAACGGTGTGGAGAAAGTGGTCATGCCCCGAAATAATTCAGGCTGTTCTGGAGGCAAAGGGGGATCCGATCCAGGACTAGATGGGTGTACCATAAACTGGCCACTGAGTGTACATGCCAATAGACAAGTCAACTTTAGTATATGAGTAAAAACGATTAATTTTCTTACCAAACATGTTACAGAAATGGATTCCATGTAGTAACCTAGACATGAGTAATGCTGATGATCTCTCTTTCTCCCCTTCTGGTGCAATCAGAAAAAGCCAAACTTCAAGTGCGGCCACCTGTGGCTGTGTTACCCCTGGGCACAGGAAATGACCTTGCACGTTGTCTTAGATGGGGAGGAGGTGAGAAGGGTTGTCTTTTGTCTTTGTTCACGTATCATGTTTCCTGTATCACGGGGTAAGTTTAGCCAAAGGGGTAAGTTGAGCCACCCTTGTTTATAGAAATCCATACACAAAATGTATAATTTAACTAAACATTTAGGAAAAGGTCATCATTGTGAAGGAAGAAACCACATGGGAAAAGTGGTAAGCAAGTTAGGTTAAAAAAATGTTGTAAGAGGTTTCATGATGTTCGTATTTAAACCAAATAATATTATTTTAAGATTGTTCTATACATCAGTTTGGGTCTATGTAAGCTTCATTATGAGGTCCTAAACCTAGCATGAAAGTGCATCCATGTAAGGTTGAAGTCATTAAAACTAGTTATTCAACCATTCCACAAATGTCTTGTTAACAAACTATAGTTTTGGCAAGTTGGTTAGGACATCTACTTTGTGCATGACACAAGTAATTTTTCCAACAATTGTTTACAGACTGATTATTTCACTTATTGCAATGTATCTGTATCACAATTCCAGTGGGTCAGAAGTTTACATACACTAAGTTGACTGAGCCTTTAAACAGCTTGGAACATTCCAGAAGGTTATGTAATGGCTTTAGAAGCAACTGATAGGCTAATTGACATCATTTGAGTCAATTGGAGGTGTACCTGTGGATGTATTTCAAGGCCTACCTTCAAACTCAGTGCCTCTTTGCTTGACATAATGGGAAAATCAAAATAAATCTGCCAAGACCTCAGAAAAAAATGTGCAGACCTCCACAAGTCTGGTTCATCCTTCGGAGAAATTTCCAAATGCC
The DNA here is from genome assembly GCF_023373465.1 of Oncorhynchus keta. Classification (NCBI taxonomy): domain Eukaryota; kingdom Metazoa; phylum Chordata; class Actinopteri; order Salmoniformes; family Salmonidae; genus Oncorhynchus; species Oncorhynchus keta. The sequence goes on from NC_068448.1 coordinate 20,691,195, forward strand.
TGAAGGTACCACGTTCATCTATACGAACAATAGTACACAAGTATAAACACCATGGGACCACGCACCATCTTTACCGCTCAGGAAGGAGACACGTTCTGTCTCCAAGAGATGAACGTACTTTGGTGCAAAAAGTGCAAATCAATCCCAGAACAACAGCAAAGGGCCTTGTGAAGATGCTGGAGGAAACAGGTACAAAAGTATCTTTATCCCTAGTAAACCTAGTCCTATATCAACATAAGCCAGACTATGATTTGCAACTGCACATGGGGAAAAATATTGTACTTTTTGGAGAAATGTCCTCTGGTCTGATGAAACAAAAATAGAACTGTTTGGCCATAATGACCATCTTGATGTTTGAAGGAAAAAGGAGGAGGCTTGCAAGCCGAAGAACACCATCCCAACTGTGAAGCACGGGGGTGGCAGCATCATGTTGTGGGGGTTCTTTACTGCAGGAGGGGCTGGTGCACTTCACAAAATGGATGGCATCATGAGGAAGATAAATTGTGTGGATATATTGAAGCAACATCTCAAGACATCAGTCAGGAAGTTAAAGCTTGGTCACAAATAGGTCTTCCAAATGGACAATGACCCCAAGCATACTTCTAAAGTTGTGACAAAATGGCCTAAGGACAACAAAGTCAAGGTATTGGAGTGGCCATCACAAAGCCCTGACCTCAATCCTATAGAAAATCTGTGGGCAGAACTGAAAAAGTGTCTGCGTGCAAGGAGGCCTACAAACCTGACTCAGTTACACCAGCTCTGTCAGGAGGAATGGGACAAAATTCACGCAACTTATTGTGGGAAGCTTGTGGAAGGCTACCCAAAACGTTTGACCCAAGTTAAACAATTTAAAGGCAATGATACCAAATACTAATTGAGTGTATGTAAACTTCTGACCCACTGGGAATGTGATGAAAGAAATAAAAGCTGAAATAAATTATTCTCTCTACTATTATTCTGACATTTCACATTCTTAAAATAAAGTGGTGAACTAAGACAGGGAATTTTTACTAGGATTAAATCTCAGGAATTGTGAAAAACTAAGTTTAAATATATTTGGCTAAAGTGTATGTAAACTTCCGACTGCAACTGTAGCTGTGTGGGCTAATATAGTCAATGTTTGTTTAAGTTGAGGAAATTGAAGTGTTTTCTTCCAAGGTGTAATGCAATGCATTATCGCTGGAAATTAGGTGACAATAGGGCTTGGCCTGTGTTAAAAAAAAAAAAATTTTTAAGTACAAAGTGTTTGTTAGGCATGTTTTTTAGGTGTGTGTTAAAAGATGCTTCAAATTATTAAAAGACAAAAAAGCAATTGTGATTGTGTTTGGGAAATAAAGATAGAAATGGTTTGAATAATGTAGTGGTAATATTTCATTCAGTACAGAGATTTGTAGGCGGCTTAACTTACAGTCCCGCGGCTGAACTTATCCCAAACCTGGGGTAAATTGTGCAAAGAGACCACTTCTTCTTTTTTTTTACAAGTATATTTTCAAAACTATTATGTTAATATTAATTCTGATTATTTCCAGGGAAACAGAACATCCTGAAATATATGTAGATATCTTTGTGAGAAAGAATACTATAGTTCCCTTGATGGAGTGATGCTGAATATAGTTGAGCCACTCTCCCCTATAGGTTATGATGGGACGGATCTGTGTCGGATCCTGAAGGAGATTGAGGGCAGCACTCCAGTGCTGATGGACCGCTGGAATGTAGAGGTGATCCTAGAGGACCCCCAGGAGATGGGTGACCCTGTGCCTTATGAGATCATCAACAACTACTTCTCCATTGGAGTGGTGAGTGAACTTCTATCATGGTCCCAGATCTGTTTGTGCTGTCTTGCCAATTCCTATGGTCATTGTCACGTCAACATGGCAATGACCATCGGAGTTGGCAGGACAGCAAAAAATGATATGTCCAGGCTACTTAGTTATGGCACACACCAGAATGCTTTGTCAACTTTTTTATAACTTGTTCTGTGTTGACAGGATGCCTCTATTGCCCACCGGTTCCATACGCTGAGAGAGAAACACCCCCAGAAATTTAATAGCAGGTAAGAAAACTTGAATAACCGGACTGGAGTCTGGTTATTCAGAGGGGACTTTTAGGTGTAATGACTTTGTGCATGGTGTAAACGACCCTACGTTAATGCAAGAATGTTGTTCAATATTCTAGAATGAAGAACAAGTTGTGGTATTTTGAGTTTGCCACCTCTGAGACCATCTCTGCTTCATGCAAGAAACTGAATGAATGTCTTACAATTGAGGTGAGGATTGCAAACACACAGTAACTTTATAAAAAAACATATACCCAACCAGTGTTGCGAGTAAAAGTAACACATTACAGTACTGTTACTTTTATGAGTAACGGAGTAACATAACAAGTTACTGTCTTCAAAATTGTTTTATACTATTATTTTTTCCATTACTTTCAGAAGGTTGTATATTTTTTAAGCCTTGTTTCCTGGAATTCATCTGTAGCTAGGCTAACTCGTTTCCTAGGCTATCGTGAAACTGAAAATCAAAGAAAGATGGCAGTTGTGTTGTGTCCCCTGCTTAACCTATGCACAGGCAGCAAGCATTAATATCTTTGTCTAGAAACACCACATCAAACCTGAAATAGCATCTGGAGATTGTGCACAAAGGCACAGAGCTGGTAGCCAAAGTTCCAGAAATGCGTGAAAGAGGAGAAATCTATAGGCCTACATATTATGACAATAAACGAAGATCCATAGGCCTAAATAATATTTCCAAGTGTTCTTACGAAATGTTCATATAAACAATCAAAAATGTCTGATAAATACAATTCAAAACGGCAATAAAAAGTGTCATCACACATCAAAATTCTAGCTGGTGTAAACTAGCTCCCCCTAAGAACAATGTCCAATTGCTGACACAAGAAAATACAAGTTTGGTAAAAATTTGGTATTTTAATGATGGTCATGCTTAGGGAAATAAGTGGCTACAGTTGGCACTTTTTTTTTCAAGCTGCCCTATTGGAGGGGGTGCCAGTTGCCTCCAACACACTTACCTTAAATCTGTATTGCTTTATTAAAAACTGATTATAATTTGCATCTCTAAACAAATGGATTATTACAGGCTCCCCTAATGGTGTTGCAGGTTTTCCTACTTAGGTCTGTGATTTTTTTTTATCATAGGTACACTTCAACTGTGAGAGACGGAACCTAAAACAAAAATCCAGAAAATCACATTGTATGATTTTTAAGTAATTAATAAGCATTTTATTGCATGACATAAGTATTTGATCACCCACCAACCAGTAACAATTCTGTCTCTCACAGACCTGTTAGTTTTTCTTTAATTAAGAAGCCCTCCTGTTCTCCACTCATTACCTGTATTAACTGCACCTGTTTGAACTCGTTACCTGTATAAAATACACCTGTCCACACACTCAATCAAATAGACTCCAACCTCTCCACAATGGCCAAGACCAGTGAGCTGTGTAAGGACATCAGGGATAAAATTGCAGACCTGCACAAGGCTGGGATGGGCTACAGGACAATAGGCAAGCAGCTTGGTGAGAAGGTGTTACTGGAATAAAATTCCTACATGTTTTAATACCCAATTAAATTAAACACTCTGCCCACTTCTAAGAATTTGTAAGACTCTTATTTGCATAAAATGGACAGAGACCAGTCTCAAAATCAATCAGCAGCGTATATTCTCGAGAGTACTGAACATGAAACATTTTACCACAGGTTATAAACTGAAAATGACGTCATTAGTTTTCGAACTGTCCCGTCTCTTCCTCACCCTGGTACAAAGGTAGTATCTCAAGCTTTCCCACATCGTCCCACACCAATTTAATATAATTTATGAGCCAAGGTCTTCCTGTGTCGATAAGCATTCTAGCCAGTCTGACGATAAGTTCATTCATTTCTACCAAGGAACAGACAGTCATTGTTCTAATTCTTGATTATATTTACACACATTATATTCAGTACTAGGATGAAAAGAAAATTCATAAATCTATACAGTAACATAATAGTATTCTCATTAGTCAGTCCTGATTGAAATGTATACATAATTAGTCATTATTGATTTAAAAAATCCCTTAACAGAAGGCAACAGCTGTTGGCGCAATTATTAGAAAATGGAAGAAGTTCAAGATGACAGTCAATGACCGTCGGTCTGGGGCTCCATGCAAGATCTCACCTCGTGGGGCATCAATGATCACGAGGAAGGTGAGGGATCAGCCCAGAACTACACGGCAGAACCTGGTCAATGACCTGAAGAGAGCTGGGACCACAGTCTCAAAGAAAACCATTAGTAACACACTACGCCGTCATGGATTAAAATCCTGCAGCGCATGCAAGGTCCCCCTGCTCAAGCCAGCGCATGTCCAGGCCCGTCTGAAGTTTGCCAATGACCATCTGGATGATCCAGAGGAGGAATGGGAGGTCATGTGGTCTGATGAGACAAAAATAGAGCTTTTTGGTCAAAACTCCACTCGCCGTGTTTGGAGGAAGAAGAAGGATGAGAACAACCCCAAGAACACCACCCCAACCGTGAAGCATGGAGGTGGAAACATCATTCTTTGGGTATGCTTTTCTGCAAAGGGGTCAGGACGACTGCACCGTATTGAGGGGAGGATGGATGGGGCCATGTATCGCGAGATCTTGGCCAACAACCTCCTTCCCTCAGTAAGAGCATTGAAGATGGATCGTGGCTGGGTCAGCCAGCATGACAACGACCCGAAACACACAGCTAGGGCAACTAAGAAGTGGCTCCATAAGAAGCATCTCAAGGTCCTGGAGTGGCCTAGCCAGTCTCCAGAACTGAACCCAATAGAAAATCTTGGGAGGGAGCTGAAAGTGCGTATTGCCCAGCGACAGCCCCGAAACCTGAAGGATCTGAAGGTCTGTATGGAGGAGTGGGCCAAAACCCTGCTGGTCAAGAACTACAGGAAATGTATGATCTCTGTAATTGCAAACAAAGGTTTCTTTACCAAATATTAAGTTCTGCTTTTCTGATGTATCAAATACTTATGTCATGCAATAAAATGCAAATTAATTACTTAAAAATCATACAATGTGATTTTCTGGATTTTTGTTTTAGATTCTGTCTCTCACCGTTGAAGTGTACCTATGATAAAAATTACAGACCTCTACATGCTTTGTAAGTAGGAAACACTGCCGATTTTGCAGGTTATCAAATACTTGTTCTCCCCACTGTACATACATATATATACTACCGTTCAAAAGTTTGGGGTCACTTAGAAATGTCCTTGTTTTTGAAAGAAACTGCTTTTGTCCATTTAAAATACAATCAAATTGGTCAGAAATACAGTGTAGACATTGTTAATGTAGTAAATTACTATTGTAGCTGGAAACGGCAGATTTCTTTTTTAATGGAATATCTACATAGGCGTACAGAGGAACATTGTAAGCAACCATCACTCCTGTGTTCCAATGGCATGCTGTGGTAGCTAATCCAAGTGTATCATTTTAAAAGGCTAATTGATCATTAGAAAACCCTTTTGCAATTATGTTAGCACAGCTGAAAAATGTTCTGATTAAAAAGCAATAAAACTGGCCTTCTTTAGACTAGTTGAGTATCTGGAGCATCATCATTTGTGGGATCGATTTCAGGCTCGAAATGGTCAGAAACACAAAGTACTTTCTTCTGAAACTCGTCAGTCTATTCTTGTTCTGAGAAATGAAGGCTATTCCATGCGAGAAATTGCCAAGTAACTGAAGATCTCGTACAACACCGTGTCCTACTCCCTTCACAGAACAACGCAAACAAGCTCTAACCATAATAGAAAGAGGAGTGGGAGGCCCCGGTGTACAACTGAGCAAGAGGACAAGTATTTTAGAGTGTCTAGTTTGAGAAACAGACGCCTCACAAGTCGTCAACTGGCAGCTTCATTAAATAGTACCGCATAACACCAGTCTCAACGTCAACAGTGAAGAGGCGACTCCGGGATGCTCCGAGTTGCAAAGAAAAAGCCTTCTCTGTCCAGTGTCTGTGTTCTTTTGCCCATCTTAATGTTTTATTTTATTTGGCCAGTCTGAGATATGGCTTTTTCTTTGCAACTCTGCCTAGAATGCCAGCATCCTGGAGTCGCCTCTTCACTGTTGATGTTGAGACTTGTGTTTTGCCCCTTTTCCCGGCACTTATCATTCTAGCATATCTTCTTCAGGAAGCATGACAGTTCATCTTCCCAACGGCACATGTAACTCTTGCCTGTCATTTTGATATAGATAAATAGATACATCCGTTTTTCCCACATACATGAGTCTCTCATCTGAGCCGTTTCCACCATTTCTTTCTTGTCCATTTCTCCAACCAGCAACCCAGGAGCATGAGAGAAATGTGTATGTTCTCTCTCTCCATGCTCACTCCACATGCGCGGTCTCAGCACTCCTGCCACCTGTACCCAGGTTTGGCTCGGACTCAGATCGCAGTGTTTAAAAGTCACTGTCGCATTGGACGCCTTTGTTGCTCTTTCTTCAGCCAGTTCACACCAACCGTTTGTGGCCAAATTATTCCTACATGCATTAAGACACCATCTGACGTCACCTTCCATGATAACCTCAAGAGAGGACAGATCAGAACAACAGTTCTGTTTCAGGAAATCCAGACAAGAATTGACTATGACAAAATATTACATTCCCAATTTCTTAATAACATCATCTCTACAACAAATGTCAAACAGCATAACAACATACTGTTACTGTTAAAACCATTTTTAAACTTAGTTTATACTCCCTTATTTTACCGACGACCTCTCAGAAGAGTTACCAGATCAGGGTGTTAGCACCCTAACCCATGGGGAATCCCAACACTCCAGTAGACCCAATCTGGTGACATTTGTATCGAAACAAAGACAAAAATGAAATCAGCAATACACACATCACAATCCATTTGGAGTAAGAGTCAACCATCATTAACATATATCTTTTCTTCTATATGTAGACTGAACAAAGTAAATGTGTATATTTACCCAAGGACCAGGGAACTAGTAATTTTCCCTTCGAACACATGATTCACATCGTGATTCAAAAACAACATGTTAAATTTAAAAAACTAACTCTTGATAACTCTATAAGGAAATAATGGTATCCCATAAATGGTAATGGTGATGGTAAAATAGAATAGAGACTAGTGTTTCTCATTCAATTTATAATTAAATCCCACCCGTTTCGATCATTTCTAGTGAGATTGATCAGGCCTCTCCAGAAAGTCAGGATACAGGGCATTCGACACCATTAAATATTTCCTCTCCCTTTTCTTACCCTTTCCTTCCGAAACCATTTAAAAACATTTAAAATCTTTCCATCATTCTTCATACCCAATTTAAAACAAAATTGAAAAGACCCCACTAAATAACAGGCCTTACTTATCTGGGAACTCTGTTTATGGCTTACTCCAGATACTTTTATACTTAAAACTGCCAAATATCCCTAACTGCTCTCCCCAAGACCACAGTCTCCGGGAACATTCCAACGAGAGATAATGAAACCCCCTCTTCTTGAAAAGAAGCATTCACTATGCTCCATCTTAACCAGCAATCCAAAAGTATTAATTATAAATCAAACATGATAATGGTAAATCCTCTATCCTTACTCCAATCATTAAACATTTGTTTTAATCCAACCCAACGTTTATGTATCTTTTATTTAGCATGTACTACCCTTAGACACAGCGACTTTATCTCGCCACCGAGTCCAACGATTCACAGGTCTCTTTTCCCCATGATTCTCCATAACCACCGCACCACAATGTTCATGAACAAAAACAATGCAAAGTTCATTTTAGGTTTGGTAACCCCTATGCTAATTCCTCATGACCCCTCCACCCTTTCGTCCATTCTAGAAATCAATTTCAGAACAAGACGACATAAAATGTAAATCTATTTCATAATAAAACCACATAAAATGTCTCCTAAGATAAAAAAAGCTCCCATGGTGTGTTCTGAGTGTTTGGCCAGATCATTTTAATTTGTTACCTCTTCAGAATCCACACCCATGGTATTTCACCTAGATTCTTCAAACCAAAATACTTTTTCTTATGGCAAATTTAGCCAATTTCTCATCATAAGGACTCAGCGATATTTGTTCCCTGGATCTATTAAAAAGTTGTATAAGAGGTGATCTCATATGTCTTCCTTCACATAGAACTGTAATCTCTATGAACCACTATCGATCGTACCGATGCCATACACCGCTATGTGAAAGTTCCTGCCCTGCTACTGTCCGGAGGATTTGTTGTTGCTCTTTTAAAAAAAGATGCAAATGGCAGCATTTCTTCCGATTGCAGCAGGCTCCATTCCCACTTTACAATCCTTTTTCCAATGACCAACAGCCCCACATCTAAAACAGAACTCTTTCTCCCTACGCTTTGATGTTTTTCCGCTATGTTTCTTTCTTACCTTGGCCATTGAAACTATAGTTAGTGACTTTCCCTGTGGCCGTATTAACCCCTCGCACGTCTGCGAAGTGAGCGGAGTTAAATTCCACTCTCATAGCATCTTGCTCTATTTCATCCACAACCCCCGCAATTGCCGTTTTGATCACAGGTTTCAAATCTGATATCAAGGCCAAAGTACAAATTCTATCAATGTACTCCCATACCCAGTCTTTCTGTAGCTGAGTACATCTACTAATTCCGGGTTTATCGGTTGGTATTTTTTGTTGAGATAATGCTGACATCAAAACACTAGTATATTGAGCTTTGATTATGGTTTTGTCATTGTGCCAAGTCATAATTGCCTCCCTGAATTTTCTGTCAGATTGGAATTTTCCGTCAACCGGGAAATGCTGACCAATCTTATCCAGTTTGCTCAATTTTCCCATATTCGAGCCGAATTGATAGAATGCTTGTGCACTTCTTTCAGTGCCTCCATGGCTTTATTAAAATCCTCTAGCTCCGCTTTACCGGGAAAATCAGGGCCGTCTGTTGCCATATCAATAGTTATTATTCCGAAACCTCTCCCGACAGTGTGCAGGATGTTTAGATTTCTTCACTCCCGTCTATAATACACACCTTCTATTAACTATTTTCCAAGGTAGAGATACCCACTTCGCCAGATAATAGTTATGGTATTTGTGCCTATTAATTGGTCACAGCACTTAATACCTTGTATTGGAACCTATACTATAGCATCCACAAATGTATTGCTGGAGAATACGGATCACCTAATGTCTTATTCCAGTGTTGCGCCTCAAATATCACTGTTGTTGATAACACACATTACCAAAACTATTCAGACTTGTCTTCCTATTTCCACGTAATCTTTCATGGTTCCCCCTCCCCATAGGGCATAAACCAACCTCTCTCCTTATTGCTACTGCTAATACACGTAACTCAAACAGTGTTTGAATATCTTAATGCTTTTCTTTTAGCCATGCATGTGGCTTACCTTCAGAATTTATAGGCAGCCTTCTTATCATTATCCACATACACTCTACTGCCTCACTGTCAACTGCAGCTGGGACTTTCATCCCTTTTACAGATCTCATGGGAATATCCCCCTAGGGACCTATCCTATATGGAACCTACCCTACACTGTATTGTCCCTCATGGATCTCGCGGAGGAAAACCTCCACTCTGGACCTATCCTTATGGAACTTTCCCTACACCTTATTTTTACCTGGATCTCGCAGAGGAACATCTCCACTCGGGACCTATCTTAATGGAACCTAGCCTACACCAGATATTTACGACCAGTCATTACACGGCAGGGTAGCCTAGTGGTTAGAGTGTTGGACTAGTAACTGGAAGGTTGCAAGTTCAAACCCCCGAGCTGACAAGGTACAAATCTGTTGTTCTGCCCCTGAACAGGCAGTTAACCCACTGTTCCTAGGCCGTCATTGAAAATAAGAATTTGTTCTTAACTGACTTGCCTAGTAAAATAAAAAATAAATAAAACACAATGGACCTACTGAATAAACTCAGGTTTTCTAGGTCTGTATCCTATAATTGTTCAGCCTACGATTCTCATCTCCCCAAGGTGTCAGAATTAGTGATAACAGGCGTAGGAACTGTGCCTACCTTATTTCTGGTGCCGGCTCCTGTTTTTCTGATTCGGAAATCTCTAGTTCAACTGCAAATCGTGGTGAATCCCTTTCATGACGCCAACTGTTAGGTTCTAATTTTCAGAGTAAAAACTCAACGGGCAATTTGAAAGCTCAAACCAATTGGATTATTCCTAGAGGGTCAATACAGCTGCATTAGACAAGGACATATTCACACAAACACTGATATTTAAACCTTTCTCCTATGCTGAGTCTCCTCATACACATCTGACCAAACATTGTATCTTTATTGCTAGGCAGGAAACTAAGTGATACGAGCCATAAACTTTTCTTTCTCCCTTAACGTGACCTGAACTGACCTCGACCCCCTTCATCACTAATCAATGGCTGTCTCCACTTGTCAATGCCTTCCACATGTGATCTCATTCCCTACACTCAGTACATTCCAAGCTTCACTGCACCCACTATATACTTTCCTCCTACAGATAGCCATTAACCTCTGGTGTAGCCCCTCGCCTATGGCACCCCTCAGGTATCGATTACAACTAATGATGAATAACATTTAAAGTTCAGAAATCCAAACCTATCAATGGAAAATAATGCTACTCCATGAAAGGTGAGTTCCGTCGATAGTCAGCAAGCAAGCATATATTTTATTACATGAGGATTGTGGTTAACACAGCTGACCTGATAGTTATGTGGTATGTTTAGCTCATTATGGCATCTCATTAAGTTGCACTGTCTGCCTGATGTTGTACGTCCCTCAGTGCTGCGGCACCCCATTGGACCTGAGTGGCCTTTCTATGGAGGGGATCGCAGTCCTCAACATTCCCAGCATGCATGGTGGATCCAACCTGTGGGGAGAAGCCAAGAAGAGTGAATCCAAGTCCTTTATGAATCCTCAGGAAATGCCGGAGGTTATTGTCGACCCTGAAATCCTGAAAGTCAGTGGACAAGGTACAGTGAAATCCCTTGGCTTGATCCAAGGCCTCAAGGTTTCAAAATGTTAAAAGTTGTGCCCATGTCTGGTATAGAATATTGTTAGAATATCATGTGAGATGTTTTAGAGTATCCATTTCAAGAGGTCTGTTCTAGGTTTGAACAGCTAGTCTCAGACTAAAAACTGTACTGCCTCTGTGTGAACTGCATGTTCAGTGTTTCCATCTTCCATGACAGACCTCAGTGACCTGCGTTTGGAAGTGGTTGGTCTAGAAGGGGCCATGGAGATGGGGCAGATATATACTGGACTTAAGAGTGCTATAAGACTAGCAAAAACCTCACAGATTACAATCAGGTGAGTGTTTGTGACATGTTGAGACATGTACAGACTAGCTGAGATATCACAGTATGATGTGGGATGATTATTTGTACACCTTACACCTTTAAAAAAACAAAATCCATCCTCACTACTAATGCTGCCTTCATAACCAAGTGAGAAGGTGGTAATTACCCATTGTAAAGTCTTAAATACAAGATGGGTGTATTCACTTTTTGAACTGATAAATTCCATCAAATGTGTAGGTCATGAGAAGGTTTAGATTATTTTGCTCTTTTTTGCCCATAAAAAGTATATATACAGTGCCTTGCGAAAGTATTCGGCCCCCTTGAACTTTGCGACCTTTTGCCTCATTTCAGGCTTCAAACATAAAGATATAAAACTGTATTTTTTGGTGAAGAATCAACAACAAGTGGGACACAATCATGAAGTGATTATCAGCCACAATCAGCTATCAGTTATCAGCCACAATCACTCCTGTGTTCCAATGGCACGTTGTGTTAGCCTTTTAAAATGATAAACTTGGATTAGCTAATTGATCATTAGAAAACCCTTTTGCAATTATGTTAGCACAGCTAAAAACTGTGGTTCTGATTAAAGAAGCAATAAAACTGTCCTTCTTTAGACTAGTTGAGTATCTGGAGCATCAGCATTTGTGGGTTCGATTACAGGCTCAAAATGGCCATAAATGAATAGCTTTCTTCTTCATTTACAACATTAAAAACTGTATTTCTGATCAATTTGGTGTTATTTTATTTTAAATGGACAAAAAAGTAGTTTTTCTTTCAAAATCAAGGAAATTTCTAAGTGACCCCTAACTGTTGAACAGTGGGTTAACTGCCCCTAACTGTTGAACAGTGGGTTAACTGCCCCTAACTGTTGAACATATTATATTGTTTTGTTTGTTATTTAACCTGTATTTAACTAGGCATGTCAGTAAAGAACATTCTTATTTAAAATTACAGCCTACCAGGATTAACTGCCTTGTTCAGGGGCAGAACGACAGATTTGTACCTTATCAGCTCTGGGATTCGATCCAACAACCTTTCAGTTACTGGCCCAACACTCTAACCACTAGGCTACCTGCCACCATTAGGCTACCTGCCCTATATCCAGAGCTGCTTTCACTTTTTAAATCAGAAGGAAGATAAACAGAATCAATTTAGTATCAATCATTTGTACAACTGCTGAAGATGCCACCATGCTTGCTGTCTTTTTTTGTTGACAAATGATGTCAGAGAGGTGCAAGTGGGAAACTCGGAGCATGGGGATGATAGATGAGTTTCATTTACATTTACATTTACATTTAAGTCATTTAGCAGACGCTCTTATCCAGAGCGACTTACAAATTGGTGCATACACCTTATGACCACCAGTGGAACAGCCACTTGCATCTAAATCTTGTTGGGGGAGAAGGGGGGTGAGAAGGATTACTTACCCTTACTTACCCTATCCTAGGTATTCCTTGAAGAGGTGGGGTTTCAGGTGTCTCCGGAAGGTGGTGATTGACTCCGCTGTCCTGGCGTCGTGAGGGAGTTTGTTCCACCATTGGGGGCCAGAGCAGCGAACAGTTTTGACTGGGCTGAGCGGGAACTGTACTTCCTCAGTGGTAGGGAGGCGAGCAGGCCAGAGGTGGATGAACGCAGTGCCCTTGTTTGGGTGTAGGGCCTGATCAGAGCCTGGAGGTACTGAGGTGCCGTTCCCCTCACAGCTCCGTAGGCGAGCACCATGGTCTTGTAGCGGATGCGAGCTTCAACTGGAAGCCAGTGGAGAGAGCGGAGGAGCGGGGTGACGTGAGAGAACTTGGGAAGGTTGAACACCAGACGGGCTGCGGCGTTCTGGATGAGTTGTAGGGGTTTAATGGCACAGGGAGGGAGCCCAGCCAACAGCGAGTTGCAGTAATCAAGACGGGAGATGACAAGTGCCTGGATTAGGACCTGCGCCGCTTCCTGTGTGAGGCAGGGTCGTACTCTGCGGATGTTGTAGAGCATGAACCTACAGGAACGGGACACCGCCTTGATGTTAGTTGAGAACGTCAGGGTGTTGTCCAGGATCACGCCAAGGTTCTTAGCGCTCTGGGAGGAGGACACAATGGAGTTGTCAACCGTGATGGCGAGATCATGGAACGGGCAGTCCTTCCCCGGGAGGAAGAGGAGCTCCGTCTTGCTGAGGTTCAGCTTGAGGTGGTGATCCGTCATCCACACTGATATGTCTGCCAGACATGCAGAGATGCGATTCGCCACCTGGTCATCAGAAGGGGGAAAGGAGAAGATTAATTGTGTGTCGTCTGCATAGCAATGATAGGAGAGACCATGTGAGGTTATGACAGAGCCAAGTGACTTGGTGTATAGCGAGAATAAGAGAGGGCCTAGAACAGAGCCCTGGGGGACACCAGTGGTGAGAGCGCGTGGTGAGGAGACAGATTCTCGCCACGCCACCTGGTAGGAGCGACCTGTCAGGTAGGACGCAATCCAAGCGTGGGCCGCGCCAGAGATGCCCAACTCGGAGAGGGTGGAGAGGAGGATCTGATGGTTCACAGTATCGAAGGCAGCCGATAGGTCTAGAAGGATGAGAGCAGAGGAGAGAGAGTTAGCTTTAGCAGTGCGGAGCGCCTCCGTGATACAGAGAAGAGCAGTCTCAGTTGAATGACTAGTCTTGAAACCTGACTGATTTGGATCAAGAAGGTCATTCTGAGAGAGATAGCGGTAGAGCTGGCCAAGGACGGCACGCTCAAGAGTTTTGGAGAGAAAAGAGAGAAGGGATACTGGTCTGTAGTTGTTGACATCGGAGGGATCGAGTGTAGGTTTTTTCAGAAGGGGTGCAACTCTCGCTCTCTTGAAGACGGGAGGGACGTAGCCAGCGGTCAGGGATGAGTTGATGAGCGAGGTGAGGTAAGGGAGAAGGTCTCCGGAAATGGTCTGGAGAAGAGAGGAGGGGATAGGGTCAAGCGGGCAGGTTGTTGGGCGGCCGGCCGTCACAAGACGCGAGATTTCATCTGGAGAGAGAGGGAGAAAGAGGTCAGAGCATAGGGTAGGGCAGTGTGAGCAGAACCAGCGGTGTCGTTTGACTTAGCAAACGAGGATCGGATGTCATCGACCTTCTTTTCAAAATGGTTGACGAAGTCATCTGCAGAGAGGGAGGAGGGAGGGGGGAGGATTCAGGAGGGAGGAGAAGGTGGCAAAGAGCTTCCTAGGGTTAGAGGCAGATGCTTGGAATTTAGAATGGTAGAAAGTGGCTTTAGCAGCAGAGACAGAGGAGGAAAATGTAGAGAGGAGGGAGTGAAAGGATGCCAGGTCCGCAGGGAGGCGAGTTTTCCTCCATTTCCGCTCGGCTGCCCGGAGCCCTGTTCTGTGAGCTCGCAATGAGTCGTCGAGCCACGGAGCGGGAGGGGAGGACCGAGCCGGCCTGGAGGATAGGGGACATAGGGAGTCAAAGGATGCAGTAAGGGAGGAGAGGAGGGTTGAGGAGGCAGAATCAGGAGATAGGTTGGAGAAAGTTTGAGCAGAGGGAAGAGAAGATAGGATGGAAGAGGAGAGAGTAGCGGGGGAGAGAGAGCGAAGGTTGGGACGGCGCGATACCATCCGAGTAGGGGCAGTGTGGGAAGTGTTGGATGAGAGCGAGAGGGAAAAGGATACAAGGTAGTGGTCGGAGACTTGGAGGGGAGTTGCAATGAGGTTAGTGGAAGAACAGCATCTAGTAAAGATGAGGTCAAGCGTATTGCCTGCCTTGTGAGTAGGGGGGGAAGGTGAGAGGGTGAGGTCAAAAGAGGAGAGTTTCCCCACTAATAATTACCAGTTGGAAGGGCATTTAAGTATATTTTTCCCAGTTGTATGCTGGTATTTACAAAATTCTGAGATGTTGTGAACACAAAATGTTCTCCCTTATGTCTCTGTCCATCTCTCAGGACTAAGAAACCTTTACCAATGCAGATAGACGGAGAGCCCTGGATGCAGCCACCCTGTACGGTGAGTGCTAGGAACCCAGATTGAGTTCAGTGTAACAGAGCATTTTAAGAGTTTTTAAAGCAAGTTCTATTGCTAGAGACCATGGAGCTTGATGCTAATAACATGTTGTTAATATAACATGGTAACATGTTGGTAACAAGTACGTAGACATGGTAATAACATGGTCATTTGAGTAACACAACCTTTCACTCATATTCCCCCTTCAGATTCACATCACACACAAGAACCAGGCCAGTATGCTGATGGGTCCCCAGAGCCGGTCCAGCTTCTTCAGCTCAAAGTAGAAGCCTGCTCCCTGGATACACGCAGTAACATGACCTATATGCACTTGCTTATTATTTTACATTTGTGAAATGACTGAAGCAGCTTGGTTTGTGAAACCAGTTGGTATATGCATATTTTAGAGAAATAGGTTGACCAACATTTTAAGAAAGTTCAACACATATTATTTTGTTTGTTCTGCCTCAATACAAGACGATATTATGAAAACATTGCCAACTACAGCTGTATGATAGCCTTATATATGACTCTGGACAACAAGTTAAGAGCTTTTAGTGGGTTTTATGTGCCTTTTCCATCATTTTTTGCCAAATTCACCTTATGCGTTATCAAGGGGACAAAGACTGCTGGGTTGCACAGTCTAAGATATTGGTATCCGCCGCTTTAAAAGTTTGAGTTAAATGTTTATTCAACAAGATTATTTTAACTTCATTGTTATTACATTTTTGTAGGATAATTTAAATGTATACGGTACCAGTCAAAAGTTTGGACACAACTACTCATTCAAGGGTTTTTCTTTATTTTTACTATTTTCTACATTGTAGAATAATAGTGAAGACATCAAAAATATGAAATAACACATATGGAATCATATAGTAACCAAAAAAAGTGTTAAATCAAAATACATTTTAGATTCTTCAAAGTAGCCAACCTTTGCCTTGATGACAGCTTTGAATTCTCTCAACCAGCTTCATGAGGTAGTCACCTAGAAGGCTTTTCCAACAATCTTGAAGGAGTTCCCACATATGCTGAGCACTTGTTGGCTGCTTTTCCTTCACTCTGCGGTCCAACTCATCCCAAACCATCTCAATTGGGTTGAGGTTGGGGGATTGTGGAGGCCAGGTCATCTGATGCAGCACTCTTGTTCTTGTCAAATAGCCCTTACACAACCTGAAGGTGTGTTGGGTCATTGTCCTGTTGAAAAGCAAATTATAGTCCCACTAAGCGTAAACCCGATGGGATGGTGTATCGCTGCAGAATGCTGTGGTAGCCATGGTTAAGTGTACCTTGAATTCTAAATAAATCACAAACAGTGTTTTTTACTTTATTTAACCAGGTAGGTATGTTGAGAACAAGTTCTCATTTACAACTGTGACCTGGCCAAGATAAAGCAGAGCACTGTGACTGTCACAAATATTTGTAGAGACGGACCAAGGCGCAGCGGATGTTGAGTTCCACATAATTTATTATAAAGTGAAACTTAGCAAAACAATAACACAAACAACAAACCGTGACTACAGAGATGCTACGTGCACTTACTCAAAACAATATACCATAAAATACAGGTGGGAAAAATGCTACTTAAATATGATCCCCAATTAGAGACAACGATTACCAGCTGCCTCTAATTGGGAATCATACCAATCACCAACATAGAAAACAAAACTAGAACACCACATAGAAAATATAAACTAGACGAACCCCCCAGTCACGCCCTGACCTACTCTACCATAGAAAAATAAGGGCTCTCTATGGTCAGGACGTGACAGTGACACAGACAACAACAGAGTTACACATGGAGTAAACAATAAACAAGCCAGTAACACAATAAACAAGTCAATGACACAGTAGGAAAAAAATTGTCTATATACAGTGTGTGCAAAAGAGGAAAAAGAGGAGGTAGGCAATAAATAGGCCATAGGAGCGAATAATTACAATTTAGCAGATTAACACTGGAGTGATAAATGAGCAGATGATGATGTGCAAGTAGAGATACTGGTGTGCAAAATAGCAGAAAAGTAAATAAAATAAAAACAGTATGGGGATGAGGTAGGTAGATTGGGTTACCCTACTCTGCATCTCACAAAGACATGGTGGTCGGAACCAATGATCACAAATTTGGACTCATCAGACGAAAGGACAGATATCCACCGGTCTAATGGTTCTTGGCCCAAGCAAGTCTCTTCTTCTTATTGGTGTCCTTTAGCAGTGGTTTATTTGCAGCAATTTGACCAGGAAGAACTGATTCACACAGTCTCCTCTGAACAGTTGATGTTGAGATGTGTCTTGAACTTGAACTCTGTTGTGCAATCTGAGGTGCAGTTAATTGCCCATTTCTGAGGCTGGTAACTCAAATGAACTTATCCTCTGCAGCAGAGGTAACTCTGGGTCTTCCTTTCCTGTGGCGGTCCTCATGAGAGCCAGTTTCATTATAGAATTTTATGTTTTTTGTGACTGCACTTGAAGAAACTTTCAAAGTTCTTGAAATTTTCCGTATTGACTGACCTTCATGTCTTAAAGTAATGATGGACTGTCTTTTCTCTTTGCTTATTTGAGCTGTTCTTGTCATAATATGGACTTGGTCTTTTACCAAATAGGGCCATCTTCTGTATACCACCCCTACCTTGTCACAACACAACTGATTTGGCTCAAACAATTCCACAAATTAACTTTTAACAAGGCACACCTGTTAATTGAAATGCATTCCAGGTGACTACCTTATGAAGCTGGTTGAGAGAATGCCAAGAGTGTGAAAAGCTGTCATCAAGGCAAAGGGTGGCTACTTTGAAGAATCTCAAATATACAATATATTTTGATTTGTTTAACACATTTTTGGTTACTACATGATTCCATATGTGTTATTTCATAGCGTTGATGTCTTCACTATTATTCTATAATGTAGAATATAAAGAAAACCCTGAAATTAGTAGGTTTGTCCAAACTTTTGACTGGTACTGTATCAAATTTAGTCATTGAAAGTCTAAAATTGTCCAGGATTTGTTAAGTTATGAAATGTTTAAAAGCTCAGTGCATAATGCTTGTGGTAATATACCCACATCAGTGCAGATGTATATCTAATTATTATGTACTCTTGTCAGCAAGAAACTCTTTGCTCCTGTGGCCAAACGTAATATAATTGTTTTAATAGCAGTAGTTTAATTCAGTAGTTTTAATATATTGAGTGACCGTTTGGAATCGAAAACAAATTGTTTACTTCCTCCTCTCAATGTAAGGTCTCAGTTTTCTCTTATTCGGTATCTCTAATTGAAGGTTAGCCATATAATTTCACTTAAATACTGAGAATGTTGAAAATATTGGAAGTGATGCTATAGTTATTTCAATAAACCGATTTGACATTGTGCAATGTGGTGTGGTTATTATATAATGAATAGGTAACTATTTCATATGTTTCTTTATTAGTTAGGCCAAGGGGAGAGTGGGGTAAGTTGAACCAAAGGGTTAAGTTGAGTCACTCTTAATTCAAGCAAACCATACACAAAATTCATAATTTGACCAAATATTTAGGAAATTGTCATAATTTCATGGAGACTAAGGAAGAAACCACACAGAAAAAGTGGTAAGCAAGTTAAGTCCAAAAAAGTACATTCATTTATTGTGTTGGAGGTTTCATGATGCGTGTATCTAAACCAAAGTAGATACTTACAGTGCCTTGCGAAAGTATTCGGCCCCCTTGAACTTTGCGACCTTTTGCCACATTTCAGGCTTCAAACATAAAGATATAAAACTGTAATTTTTGTGAAGAATCAACAACAAGTGGGACACAATCATGAAGTGGAACGACATTTATTGGATATTTCAAACATTTTTAACAAATCAAAAACTGAAAAATTGGGCGTGCAAAATTATTCAGCCCCTTTACTTTCAGTGCAGCAAACTCTCTCCAGAAGTTCAGTGAGGATCTCTGAATGATCCAATGTTGACCTAAATGACTAATGATGATAAATACAATCCACCTGTGTGTAATCAAGTCTCCGTATAAATGCATCTGCACTGTGATAGTCTCAGAGGTCCGTTAAAAGCGCAGAGAGCATCATGAAGAACAAGGAACACACCAGGCAGGTCCGAGATACTGTTGAGAAGAAGTTTAAAGCCGGATTTGGATACAAAAATATTTCCCAAGCTTTAAACATCCCAAGGAGCACTGTGCAAGCGATAATATTGAAATGGAAGGAGTATCAGACCACTGCAAATCTACCAAGACCTGGCCGTCCCTCTAAACTTTCAGCTCATACAAGAAGAAGACTGATCAGAGATGCAGCCAACAGGCCCAATATCACTCTGGATGAACTGCAGAGATCTACAGCTGAGGTGGGAGACTCTGTCCATAGGACAACAATCAGTCGTATATTGCACAAATCTGGCCTTTATGGATGAGTGGCAAGAAGAAAGACATTTCTTAAAGATATCCATAAAAAGTGTTGTGTAAAGTTTGCCACAAGCCACCTGGGAGACACACCAAACATGTGGAAGAAGGTGCTCTGGTCAGATGAAACCAAAATTGAACTTTTTGGCAACAATGCAAAACGTTATGTTTGGCGTAAAAGCAACACAGCTCATCACCCTGAACACACCATCCCCACTGTCAAACGTGGTGGTGGCAGCATCATGGTTTGGGCCTGCTTTTATTCAGCAGGGACAGGGAAGATGGTTAAAATTGATGGGAAGATGGATGGAGCCAAATACAGGACCATTCTGGAAGAAAACCTGATGGAGTCTGCAAAAGACCTGAGACTGGGATGGAGATTTGTCTTCCAACAAGACAATGATCCAAAACATAAAGCAAAATCTACAATGGAATGGTTCAAAAATAAACATATCCAGGTGTTAGAATGGCCAAGTCAAAGTCCAGACCTGAATCCAATCGAGAATCTGTGGAAAGAACTGAAAACTGCTGTTCACAAATGCTCTCCATCCAACCTCACTGAGCTCGAGCTGTTTTGCAAGGAGGAATGGGAAAAAATTTCAGTCCCTCGATGTGCAAAACTGATAGAGACGTACCCCAAGCGACTTACAGCTGTAATCGCAGCAAAAGGTGGCGCTACAAAGTATCAGAGTGATGAGCTGTGTTGCTCTAGCATCACCACCCTGGATGGTTCCGACCTTGAATATGTGGACATCTATAAGTACCTAGGTGTCTGGCTAGACTGCAAACTCTCCTTCCAGACTCACATCAAACATCTCCAATCGAAAATCAAATCAAGAGTCGGCTTTCTATTCCGCAACAAAGCCTCCTTCACTCACGCTGCCAAGCTTACCCTAGTAAAACTGACTATCCTACCGATCATCGACTTCGGCGATGTCATCTACAAAATGGCTTCCAACACTCTACTCAGCAAACTGGATGCAGTCTATCACAGTGCCATCCGTTTTGTCACTAAAGCACCTTATACCACCCACCACTGCGACTTGTATGCTCTAGTCGGCTGGCCCTCACTACATATTCGTCGCCAGACCCACTGGCTCCAGGTCATCTACAAGTCCATGCTAGGTAAAGCTCCGCCTTATCTCAGTTCACTGGTCACGATGGCAACACCCATTTGTAGCACGCACTCCAGCAGGTGTATCTCACTGATCATCCCTAAAGCCAACACCTCATTTGGCCGCCTTTCATTCCAGTACTCTGCTGCCTGTGACTGGAACGAATTGCAAAAATCGCTGAAGTTGGAGACTTTTATCTCCCTCACCAACTTCAAACATCAGCTATCCGAGCAGCTAACCGATCGCTGCAGCTGTACATAGTCTATAGGTAAATAGCCCACCCATTTTCACCTACCTCATTCCCATACTGTTTTTATACTGTTTTTATTTATTTACTTTTCTGCTCTTTTGCACACCAATATCTCTACCTGTACATGACCATCTGATCATGTATCACTCCAGTGTTAATCTGCAAAATTGTATTATTCGCCTACCTCCTCGTGCCTTTTGCACACATTGTATATAGACTGCCCATTTTTTCTACTGTGTCATTGACTTGTTAATTGTTTACTCCATGTGTAACTAACTCTGTGTTGTCTGTTCACACTGCTATGCTTTATCTTGGCCAGGTCGCAGTTGCAAATGAGAACTTGTTAACCTGGTTAAATAAAGGTGAAATAAAAAAAATAAAAAAATAAAAAATTAACTTAAGGGGGCTGAATAATTTTGCACGCCCAATTTTCAGTTTTTGATTCGTTAAAAAAGTTTGAAATATCCAATAAATGTCGTTCCACTTCATGATTGTGTCCCACTTGATGTTGATTCTTCACAAAAAATACAGTTCAAGGGGGACGAATACTTTCGCAAGGCACTGTATAAGATTGTTCTATACATCAGTTGGTGTCTCTATAAGCTTTAACATGAGGTCCTTAACCTAGCATGAAATTGCATCCTTGTAGCTGTGTGGGTGGGCTAATAGTCTAAATATTTGCCTTGGGGTAAGTTGAGTTAATAGCAAGTTGAGCAAATTGAAGTGTTTTCTTCCCAGGCATAATGCAAAGCATTATCGCTGGGATATGAGGTAACAAGTGTGTTTTTTTAAGTACAAAATCTTTATTAGGTGTTAAGCATTTTCACATTTTAGTAATTTAGCAGATGCTCTTATCCAGAGTGACTTACAGGGGCAAGTAGGATAAAGTGACTTGCTCAAGTGCACATCAGCATATTTTTCACCTGGTTGGCTCAGGGATTTGAACCAGCAACCTTTCGGTTACTGTTCCAACGCTCTTAACCACAAGGCTACCTGCTTTTTTTTTTGTCCGGACCTCTGGCAGTTATATGGGGGTGCCACAGGGTTCAGTTCTCCGGCCGACTCTTTTCTCTGTATATATCAATGGATGTCGCTCTTGCTGCTGGGGATTCTCTGATCCACCTCTACGCAGACGACACCATTCTGTATACTTCTGGCCCTTCAATGGACACTGTGTTAACAAACCTCCAGACGAGCTTCAATGCCATAAACACTCCTTCCGTGGCCTCCAACTGCTCTTAAATGCAAGAAAAACTAAATGCATGCTCTTCAACCGATCGCTGCCTGCACCGACCCGCCTAGCATCACTACTCTGGACGGTTCTGACTTAGAATATGTGGACAACTACAAATACCTAGGTGTCTGGTTAGACTGTAAACTCTCCTTCCAGACTCACATTAAGCATCTCCAATCCAAAATTAAATCTAGAATCAGCTTCCTATTTCACAACAAAGCCTCCTTCACTTGTGCTGTTGAACATAAAACTGGCTATCTTACCGATCCTTGACTACGGCGATGTCATTTACAAAATAGCCTCCAACACTCTACTCAGCTAATTGGATGTAGTCTATCACAGTGCCATCCGTTTTGTCACCAAAGCCGCATATACTACCCAGCACTGCAACCTGTATGCTTTCGTTGGCTGGCCCTCGCTTCATATTCGTCGCCAAACTCACTGGCTCCAGGTCATCTATAAGTCTTTGCTAGGTAAAGCCCCGTGTTATCTCAGCTTACTGGTCACCATAACAACACCCACCTGTAGCACGCACTCCAGCAGGTATATTTCACTTGTCTTCCCCAAAGCCAACTCCTCTTTTGGCTGCCTTTCCTTATAGTTCTCTGATGCCAATGACTGGAACGAATTGCAAAAATCACTGAAGCTGAAGACATATCTCCCTCACTAACTTTAAGCATCAGCTGTCAGAGAAGCTTACCAATCATTGGACCTGTACACAGCCCATCTGTAAATATCCCACCCAACTACCTCATCCCCATATTGTTTTTTTGTTTTTTTGATCCTTTGCACCCCAGTATCTCTACTTGCACATCATCTTCTGCACATCTATCACTCCAGTGTTAATGCTAAATTGTAATTATTTCGCCACTATGGCCTATTTATTGCCTTACTTACCTATCTTACTACATTTGCACACACTGTAAATAGATTGTTCTATTGTGTTATTGACTGTACATTTGTTTATCCCATGTGTAACTCTGTGTTGTTTGTGTTGCACTGCTTTGATTTATCATGGCCAGGTCACAGTTGTAAATGAGAACTTGTTCTCAACTGGCCTACCTGGTTAAATAAAGGTGAAATAAAAAATCAAATGTTTAGGATGCTCTGGATCGATGTGAACTACAGCGTGTTCCAGTTCCCGCCAATATCCAGCAACTTTGCACAGCCATTGAAGAGAAGTGGGACAATATTCCACAGGCCACAATCAACAGCCCGATCAACTCTATGCGAAGGAGATTTGTCGTGCTGTATGAGGCAAACGGTGGTCACACTAGATACTGACTGGTTTTCTGATCCACGCCCCTATCTTTTGCATATCTGTATTCCCAGTCATGTGAAATCCATAGATTAGGGCCTAATGAATATATTTAAATTGACTGATTTCCTTATATGAACTGTAACTCAGTAAAGTTGTTGCATTTTTGTTCAGTGTATATTTCCCTTGACAGAATAATTCTGAATGTAAAAACATTGCTCAAATTACCACATTCTCACCTACTACAGAAATAAAGGTACTGTGTTGTGGGCTCACCAATTCTCTTCAGTCTCACCAAATATACACCGCTCAAAAAAAAGGGAACACTTAAACAACACAATGTAACTCCAAGTCAATCACACTTCTGTGAAATCAAACTGTCCACTTAGGAAGCAACACTGATTGACAATAAATGTCACATACTGTTGTGCAAATGGAATACATTTACATTTTTACATTTAAGTCATTTAGCAGACGCTCTTATCCAGAGCGACTTACAAATTGGTGCATACACCTTATGACAACCAGTGGAACAGCCACTTGCATCTAAATCTTGTTGGGGGGAGAAGGGGGGTGAGAAGGATTACTTACCCTTACTTACCCTATCCTAGGTATTCCTTGAAGAGGTGGGGTTTCAGGTGTCTCCGGAAGGTGGTGATTGACTCCGCTGTCCTGGCGACGTGAGGTACTGAGGTGCCGTTCCCCTCACAGCTCCGTAGGCGAGCACCATGGTCTTGTAGCGGATGCGAGCTTCAACTGGAAGCCAGTGGAGAGAGCGGAGGAGCGGGGTGACGTGAGAGAACTTGGGAAGGTTGAACACCAGACGGGCTGCGGCGTTCTGGATGAGTTGTAGGGGTTTAATGGCACAGGCAGGGAGCCCAGCCAACAGCGAGTTGCAGTAATCAAGACGGGAGATGACAAGTGCCTGGATTAGGACCTGCGCCGCTTCCTGTGTGAGGCAGGGTCGTACTCTGCGGATGTTGTAGAGCATGAACCTACAGGAACGGGACACCGCCTTGATGTTAGTTGAGAACGTCAGGGTGTTGTCCAGGATCACGCCAAGGTTCTTAGCGCTCTGGGAGGAGGACACAATGGAGTTGTCAACCGTGATGGCGAGATCATGGAACGGGCAGTCCTTCCCCGGGAGGAAGAGGAGCTCCGTCTTGCTGAGGTTCAGCTTGAGGTGGTGATCCGTCATCCACACTGATATGTCTGCCAGACATGCAGAGATGCGATTCGCCACCTGGTCATCAGAAGGGGGAAAGGAGAAGATTAATTGTGTGTCGTCTGCATAGCAATGATAGGAGAGACCATGTGAGGTTATGACAGAGCCAAGTGACTTGGTGTATAGCGAGAATAAGAGAGGGCCTAGAACAGAGCCCTGGGGGACACCAGTGGTGAGAGCGCGTGGTGAGGAGACAGATTCTCGCCACGCCACCTGGTAGGAGCGACCTGTCAGGTAGGACGCAATCCAAGCGTGGGCCGCGCCGGAGATGCCCAACTCGGAGAGGGTGGAGAGGAGGATCTGATGGTTCACAGTATCGAAGGCAGCCGATAGGTCTAGAAGGATGAGAGCAGAGGAGAGAGAGTTAGCTTTAGCAGTGCGGAGCGCCTCCGTGATACAGAGAAGAGCAGTCTCAGTTGAATGACTAGTCTTGAAACCTGACTGATTTGGATCAAGAAGGTCATTCTGAGAGAGATAGCGGTAGAGCTGGCCAAGGACGGCACGCTCAAGAGTTTTGGAGAGAAAAGAGAGAAGGGATACTGGTCTGTAGTTGTTGACATCGGAGGGATCGAGTGTAGGTTTTTTCAGAAGGGGTGCAACTCTCGCTCTCTTGAAGACGGGAGGGACGTAGCCAGCGGTCAGGGATGAGTTGATGAG